>NC_140470.1:8629690-9209690 GCF_051167445.1 Perissodus microlepis
ACCGCTGATCGGCAGAGGATCCCTAATGCCCTCCTCAGCCTGAAAGACATCTAACCCTAGCGGCGTTTCTGGCACGATACATTATCATGATTGAAACATTATCATGCCCGTCTCATAACCCTACTAAACCAATCCTTCATGTTACAAATGGATGCTTTCTGAAGAACACACCCAGAGAACAGCAAATAGGACTTCGAAATCTCTTCTTCAGTTTGTCTTGAGTTTTTCGGAGACAGAAAACTATCTATATCAGCAGACTGCAACTGTATTTTCCCCTCCTGCCCAAAGATCTCAGCTTATCTTTAAGATTTCTTCACATCAGTCTTTTTTTTCCCAATTCTTGTTACTTCCCCATTTGTTTTACTGTGTAGGAAGCATCCAGTTTAAGAAAAGCATGACAAAATCACCCCAAAGTCTGCTAACTCTCTAAAAACGGTCTACAAAATTAGAAAATAAAGAAAATAAGGACAAATAAAGCAACTGCAACATTTGAACTGCCTTAAAATCTTGTGCTAGAGGATCCATTTAGGCTCGCTTGGCATAGCAAACACAAACACAGTTATTGCATGGCAAAGAATTACACAAAGGAACCCAAGAGGTGACTGCACTTTTCCACTAGAGCTGTGATCTAAGATATTACGAGTCACGTGTTCTCAGACAAGTCGATTGTTGTCAGATTTTTTTATCTTTATGCTGCCACTTGCAGTAACAACGCAGCGTGTATGAACAGCTGCACCGTGAGCTCACTGCCGACTAGTCGTTGAAGCAGTTTAAACAATCAAACAAAAGTACAGCTACAATTAGTGGAAATAAGAAAAAATACAATGACACACACACACGTACAGCTGAGGCATAAAATCAGCTAATGAAACGCAGACTGATGCACTTTTTATCTCCCCTTCAGGACTCGTTTGATTTCTGATTCTGATCCTACAGCAGGAAAGGATCCTGAAAGCTTGCGAGGTCTATAAAGCAGCAAACTTTGACTTGAAGTAACCACATCCACTGCTTCCACTTCTGACTTTCAGAGACAGCCCCTAATAACGGTCTCATAGGCACAGGAAAGAGACCCAGGAGCCTTCAAGAAACATGTGAGAGCGGCACGGCCTGTCCATTGTCATATAGAACAATGCTGGTGCAAAATGTGTCCACATGACAGCATTTCTCAGGAAGTACTCTGCCAGATCACATCCTGTTCCAGAGACAAGGTACGCATGACCACAGATGAAGAGGGGGTGAAAATGTGGAGCAGGATTCGCTTTGCACTCTTTGTTTTGAACCCGTTTATCCAGCTCAGCTCGGGCCCATATTTGATCATATATACACACACACACATATATATATATATATATATACACACACACACACACACACACACACACATATCCAAACTGATTTGCTTTGGTTTCATTCAGTTGAAGAATTTGAATGTTCTTTTAAGACCAGGCTTCTTTACTCGAGCCTGTAAAAATTTGTTCCTGCACAGAATAGCTGCCAACTCGCACCTGATGCCTGTCAGCCAGCGAGGGAGCAACCAAATTATTTTATAGAGATTCATACAGTATTCTCAAACTGGATAAAAAGCTGCAGCTGAGTCCATAAAACAGCTCAGTCATCTCTCCTTTGCTTTTGGGTAAATTATTACCCCCCCCAGGCCTTGCTGGTGATATTTGTATTTGTGATTCAAAGAGGTTACGGACACAGTGTAACCTTTCGTTTAAGGGGCTTCTTCCTTCATTAGCAGCAATTCTGGACCGCGCTAAGTATTTCTAAAAACTATCTCATTATATCACTGCGAGGCTGAAAAGAAAGCAATACTTTTTTTTTTAATATAGGGCAACAGCCCAGTTGTTCACGGGGTGTTTGGTTATACAGAAATAAAGGAGACATGGATAATTGATAGCCTCTAGCCAATCAGGAGTGAGTATTCCTTTTAGCTAAGGTACAAGGCTTTAAATAAACCATGAACCAGAAAACCCCCATCATCTATTATGTCTCCAGGATGTCACTGTGACATTTGAAGGCTTTGAACTTGTAATATTCAACTGTTTTCCACATCTCCAAGCCTCATCAAAATATACTGTCTGTATCAGCCATTTATATGCCACAGCACCCCCTCCTCTTCCCATCACCCTCCTCAGCAACATCCAGGCCTGAGATTTAAAAAAACAAAACAAAACTGGCCCTTTTGTTGAAACGACTGCAGAAGAGAGCTATATGTATAACCCTGTTTCGCATGTATCAGTTATCATTATGTGGTAAACCGAAAAAAACGCACTCCCCCGTCCCTCATTTGAATTTTCCTGAAACATGCGAAGTGAGAGCAATATAGCGTGCGTCCTGTGCTGACGCCTGCACGCCACCAGGCATGACTTCTCCACCGTGCCGCCTGCTATAGTAGGGTATGTTGCTCCAAAAGAGCAACGCGCAAAGCAATGTCAAGTCATCCCCGCACGACGTAGGTGAATCTGCATCCAGATGCAGGAGAGCAGCAGCACACCAGCCTTTGCCTGCTGGATGAGGTTGGGGAGGGGGGGTAACCACATGGATCGCGTCGTACATTTGTATTTGTCTCACAGGCCCCACTGTATGGAGGCAAAACCAAGTGCAGAGCGCCATACACGAACATATACATATATCTATATAAATAAAAGCCGTGAGTGCCTATTGAATGTGTGCCATGAGGCCAGGCTCAATACAGCTGCACGGCACGGTGCTGGGAACTATCCAAGGAGCTCCGGGCAAATAAAGAATATTCTAGAGGGATAGTAAAACCCAACGGGACAAAGCAAAACTTCATTATGAGCTCCTTTTATTGTTTTTTTTTTTATGTTTATTTTTGAGTCACCTCTACACAGCGAGCCAGCAGTAGCCCGTAAAGCGACAAAATGTGCTCGGCTCACTGACACTGATAGGGCGCCTCAGCCAATATTCAGCCTGGGAGGCGGACATAGCGCTGGGGCTTCATGACTCCGCAATTTGGCTAAACTGCTTTCTATCTCCGGACGGGGCTTATGCACGGAGCCCGTGCTCGGGAGGAGGAGGAGAGGGGGAAGCTCATTACCTCTAAAGTTCGTATTTCCTGCTGTGTGAGGTCGTTGGTGGCGGCGCATTTGGTGCGTAGCCCCTGTAAGCTGGAGATGGAGATATCAATCATATTCTGGATCAGTTCGCACTGATGTAGCGCGGCCATCGCTGCGCCACCGCCGCTATCCCTCTCCGGCTGCTCATCACTCTCGACCATCTTTCCGCCTTTAGCAGACACACTATCCATTCCTCGGCATTGGGCACGGCTGGAAGGGCTGGAGTCAAAGTGTTAAGCTAAAAAAATGTAAAATAAAAATAAATCAAACATATGCAGCAGTCCGGCGACGCAGCGACCTATTGTGGAAGTTAGCTGACAGCAATTGTCCCCAGCTCCGAATCTGGAAAAAAAAAGAAAGAAAAAAAAAAAAGAAAAGAAAAGAAATGGAAGCCCTGTGTGCAAACAAAAATGTTGACAGAGATGAAAAGAAGGTGCTCGACGGTGACCCGGGTCCAAAGTCCAGTGAGGCTCGACTGAGAGGATACTCAAAGCTTCCACCGACACAGCTCTGACAGAGGCTTCCACCGTCTGTCAGCTGTTGGGAACATCATGGGGCGCGGTGCAATCTGGGAAATGAAGTCATATGGGTTACACCAACGTGCACTCCTCTGTCGTTCGTTAGTAGCTCACGCAAGAAAGCGAATGAAGAAAATGAAGGTTTTGAGAAGTATTAAAGTAACTTGGCTTCATCCGGGTGTCTTCCTATTTATTTTAATTTATTTTTTGTTGCATTGCAAGGTAGGAAAAGCGTATACTACAATTAACGACGGCTTAATTGCATTAAACTGTTTTGATATACTGCAGGCTGATCCACTGTCACGTGGCTTACTGGCACTTATCAGGGTTTTTGTTGTTTTAAATGCTTCTCCTACTGTGACCATATTTCAGCTGGGAGAAGATTAGTATGCAGGGTCACAGGTAGAGAAGCCTAAATGCAGGGGCGATTCTAGGATGAAACCTTTAGCGGGGGCTCAGCCTCCAATCATAATGTAATAAAGTAAGTTAAAGAACTATTTGTAGAAAAGTGAGTGAGAGGAGAAATGTGCTGTTTCAGTCTCTGAACCACATAACCACATAAAGACAGTCCATCTTACTTACGCAACTACTTATCTCTTACTTCTACTTAAAAACCTCAGTGTGACTGCACTGTAACATCACCACATCAACAACTGTGGACATTTAAATCTGTGTTAACTGTAACCTGCACCCACTCCAACAGATATCCATTGGTATCCATTCAGTAATACCAAAAAATATTACTTTACTGAATGAATATTACTTTACTACTGTGATTAAATCACCAATATACCTGGATAAATAAAGATTATGTAAATGACTTTGTATAGGTCCTACCTTGTAACAGGAATGATCTTTGTGTTTCAAAATGACTTGACACCATTCATGATAGATATGTTTGACAGATTATAGGCCAGCAGGTCATTTTAGCAAATAGTGGAAATCGCTTTTTGGCAGCAAAGTAGATAATAAAGCAACTGCAAAATAATGCAAAATATACTGCTGTGGTGCTACGAGGACGTCCAGGCCTCAGCATACTCCCACTTCTGATTGCAGATCCGTACAGAGAGGCAGGGCAATTCTAGAGTAGCTTTGGACACCAAGAATAATCACCACCTTTCACCTCACTTGCAGCTCCATACACTGTCATTATACTGTGTGGAGCAAAGCTGATGCACCAGAAGAACTATTTGGATAGGAAATTTAGCAATATGATTACAAGAGTGCCGACTAGTATATTCCCATATTCCTTGTATTTACATTTATTTAAAGACTGTGAATCAGTGCTGAATCCTCAGCTCATCAGATCAAGCTCACAGACTGTAGGCGACATCATAACTGCATAGTGAAATATACAAGGTGTACTTTGCGTAAAAATGAGCTTTACACCCAAAGAATAAAGGATATGTGCATATTTAGTACATTTTTATATGCATATTTGGCACAAATGAGACTAAAAAGTGATTTTATTGTCATCCTCACAGAGCATCGAAAGCCATAGGATGCATGGAGGCAGAAATGAAGGAATAACAATTTGTTACTGCAAAGTCGAAGCCGAGGTAGGTCGTCTGTCCTCATATCAGGACAGTGCATATTATATCTGTGGGGGTGGGATGAATTTGCAGGTTTCCACAACCGTTAAGTAGCAGTACACATGGCTTATTGCTGCAATGAGGGTGTGATGTTCCTTCCTTTAATATACCCTGATTATACAATGGAACGTGAGTCACTTCTCATGTAGCCCTGTGTTCCTTCTCCTCCATCTGTCTGTCTCTTCTCCTCTTCTGATTTGCAGGGAAAATGTAACTGTGTCTTACACTGGCCAAAAAAATAAATAAATTACACCAGTCCAAATATCAGCCGCACATGGTAGCACATAGAAATCAGACAGTGCAGAAGTGAAAAACCAAGTAGAGGGATTAGAAACCTCACTCTGGCTGTTTTGGTACACCACTGAGTCAGCCTCAAATCACTAGAAGCTATTAAAGTCAAAATGAACAACTTTAGTTCGGCTTAAAATAATCTGTAACCCGGCTGTATTAAAATGTTATGTTTATTAATGCACATACAGTATAAGCGAGTTCTTTAAATTTAGAATCATGGGTTGAGAAAGGTGACGCCGATAAGTAGTCTCTTTATGTTTGAAGTTTAATCAATATTTACTCACAAACAACACATGTCAAGTTGGACAGACCTAAATCTCGACTGAAACACAAAAGAGACTTACTAGGAAATCCGACAAGCTTAGATTGCTATATGAAATATTAAAATGTAAGTCGATTAAACTAAGCAGCTTGTTGAATTGTCTTATCTTTTCAAGGCGGCACTGTAACTTTCTCACAAATATATTAGAAGTACATGTAAGAGCCTTGCTGTAATGGAATGAAACAGACACAAAGTTTCTCTCTCGAGCTATTGTTGTTGTTGGTCCACCACTTTGTGAATTCAGCCTTGCTGTATTAACAGCACAGATTTGATGATGAAATGCCAGCAGGACACCACGCCAATTTCAGCTCCTCTCTGCCTTCAAAATCAAGTTACAAAGCGGTAACAGAGGGATCATTGTAATAAGGGCTTTACAAAGAAAACGATACTAGTATGCTAAAAGTTTCTCTTCTCGAGGACATGCTCTAGTAATCAAACACACCGAGCAAAATGGAAAAGATGGTTATTCTGTGTTTCGAAATATAATGACAGTTATTTTTGGATCCTGTGTCTTTGTAGGGGACATAAGTATTAAACTCACATATGACAAAAAGGTGAATTTTGAGCAGTTTTTATTTTTTTTACCTCATGTGCGCTCTTTCTCATGAAACATGTACCGTATTGCTAAGGACAACAAAAAAAGAAAAATCAGTCTCACCATTTGTTCTTCCTCCCCATTTTCTGTTTTTGCTGCAGTTTTTTTCCCCAAGATTTTGTTTCCATTTTAAATGATACTTGAAAATAACTGGCCATTGACCTCAGAAATAAGATTGTACATCATGTAAGAAATCCCACAAGTATCTGAGTGGAGCATAAGCACAACGGTCAGCTCGCTTGACACAACTCAGAGAGCTGAGGACGACATGATCCTTTCCCAGCCTCATGGTCTCTTAAGCCCTTTAAACTGTTGTACTATTGGACAGCCAAGGCACAACACGCGGCACGGAGCTCCCAGCTTTAGATTAAATTAGACCGTAGACAATCTAATTCCATCTCCTTTGCTAGCCAGGATTCCCAGCAGGCATCCCTTCAGGTCTTCAGAGGGTGAGCCCCAAAAACAGCATTTAAGACCCGCGACCTCTGACCTGGAAAGCCTGCCCACGAGGCCTGCAGCATAGCTAACAAGACACTTGTCTCATTGCACTGTTTGGATACTTATCCCAGGTGCATGTAGGTTTGTAAACCCTTAAGAATTTTCTATAATTCTGCACAATCGCGATTTTTACATCAGTGAGACAAAACATCACAACTCAGGCTATTTATTTAGCCCAGTAGTAATTATCCAATCATAAATGTTTTCATTAGATAACAGTTTCTGGATTACAGGCAGGAGAGTTCACCTGAACTCCTTCACCATGAGGTCTTTTTGTTGTTGTGTCCCGCAGAGTGTGGTGTGGTATTGTCTTGTTGAAATAAGCAAGTTCTTCCCTGAATGGCAGCATATGTGGCTCCCAAACCTGTATATATTGTTCACAGGATTAATGGGACCTTCACAGATTTACAAATTACTCATACCATGTGCGCAGATACCATCACAGATGCTGGCTATTGAGCCAGATGGTCTCTCTCTTTATCCATGAATGCAACTTCTGTGATTTCCTAAAAATTATTTCAGTTTTAGTGTAACTTAAAGGATCAATTCAGTATGAGTTTTTTTAGCCTTTCAGTCCAGTTTTTCTTCTTTAATGACACTTCTGTAGGTGATAAAATCATTAAGCGTCCATAGAATTTTAAATTGTTGGCCCACAAAGCCTTCACAACTTGATGACCCACTCCACAGCTTTACTTTAGAAAAGCTCTGGGAGCTCCTCTGTTATTTCGCCCAGTCCTGTTTCTATTTAGGATAATTAGTTGTGAGATGTTCCACTGGTGGGAAACTCATTCTTAAGAATTTTGTAACTTTCCAGTCTTTTGTTATTTACAGCAAGCAGGTTTTAAATAATTTGATCATCACTGATTGCTGTTTTTACTGGTATTTTTTACACAACTTCCCAGTGGAAACCTTTTAGTTTTTAGCTCTTATTTATCCAGAAATACAGTCTTCTGTGTGCTTCCTACTTTCATTACTTTAGTTATAAATACTGCATTCAAAATTTTGGGTCAGTTAAAAAAAAAGGTGACAGTCATAAATCTGCGTTGGTACTCTGAAAAATGCTTTGCTTTTGCTTTTGTTGATTTTTTTTTTTTTAAACTAACTATACATACCAACATTTTACATTAGCTAAGAGGTGAATTTCAGTTGCTCCATTTTATTTTGAAAGAATCAGTGAGAATTATTCAAATTCAGGACCATATTTAAGAACTAATTTTACAGTTCTTAAATATGTCCATCAACAGCATTTTGATTAATTGTTGCTCGTAGAAAAGTATGTTTTACAGTGCCAGAAAAACACACTCAAATGGTATGATGCACTTAGGAAACTAACTAAACTAACAAAGAACAAATGTATAGGAAATGGCTTCACTTTTAGTCCCTTATAAATGAAATTTAAACAAATACTGAAAATAATAAATAATAATAAAAACACTTAAAAAAAATGGAAACTAAAATAAGAAAACTCACCCTGCAAACAAATTGAAACAAAACTAAATGTAAGAAAAATGTGCAAAATAAAATAAAGCAAAACAAAAACCAGCTACTATCACTCCGGCTGTCAGTTTGGTAAATAAATGTAATTTTAAAACAATGTTTTCAAATACAGACCTATGTACACACTGTTTGATGTGATTGCATGAATCACAATGTGAATAAAGAAGTAAGACAGCAGTGGACTGCAGCTGATTTCTCCACTCCACACAGTGGCCAACACCACCATCTGCTGGACATCTGTTAAAAAGAGTGTTAAAGAACTTCCATTGGATAAAATCAAGAAAATTTGATCTCATGAAAGGATATGCATACTCATAAGCAGTCATTATCAATAACATTAAAAGTCTGTGTTTCACACACACCAGCAGTGGACATTAAGAGCTACAACGCTCCACACCACCATCTCTCACCTGGAAGTGCAGGGCCGTTACGCCAGGCTGCTCTTTGTTGACTTTAGCTCTGCTTTCAATACGATACTCCCGGACAGACTAATAGTTAAACTGCTGGAATTTGGACTTCCTTCTACCACCTGCCGCTGGATCAGAGACTTCCTCTCAGACCGTGTACAGAGAGTTAGAGTGGGGCCTCATCTTTCCTCAGCCCTCAGCCTCAACACCGGCTCTCCACAAGGCTGTGTACTGAGTCCCCTACTGTACACTCTGTACACACATGACTGTGTTAGTTCCCACCCAGACAACACAGTCATCAAGTTTGCAGATGATACCACCGTGGTGGGGCTCATCTCAGGGGGAGATGAGACTGCATACAGAGCTGAAGTTCAGAGGCTGTCAGATTGGTGTGCAGATAACAACCTGGACCTCAATACCACCAAGACAAAAGAACTGGTAGTTGACTTCAGAAGGAGGAAGTCCGAGCTGCAGCCTGTCAGCATCAACGGGGAGTGCGTGGAAAGGGTCTCCAGTTTCAAGTTTCTGGGTGTGCACATAGACACAGACCTCCAATGGAGCTCTAACACCTCTGCGGTCTTAAAGAAGGCCCAACAGCGTCTCCACTTTCTGAGAATCCTCAGAAAAATGGACCTGAAGAAGGAGCTGCTGACCGTCTTCTACCGCTGCTCCATTGAAAGTGTGCTGACATATTGCATTGGTGTGTGGTTCTCCAGCTGCACCACAGCACACAGAAAGGCACTCCAGAGGGTCATCAACATGGCCCAAAAAATCATTGGACATCCTCTTCCCTCCCTGAAGGACCTGTACAGCACTCGCTGTCTCAAGAGGGCACGCAGCATCCTACGGGACTGCACACACCCAGGACACCGGGTGTTTAAGCTGCTGCCGTCTGGCAGGAGGTTCAGGCTGCTGAGGTCCAGAACAAATAGACTCAAGGACAGCTTTTACAACAGGGCAATAGCCCTGATCAATGTAAATAGCTGACCTGACTGGATACCTCCCTGGACTTTTTTAGGGGGGAGGTAACAATGTTTAAAACAATAACAATAATATTTATATTTATAACAAGGTGCAATAATAATTAATGTGCAATAATAACAGTGTGCATAACACATACACTTATTCTTCTTTTTTATACTAAGTTAATATACTGTGTTGTGTTGTTTGTTGCGTTGTGATGTGTCATATCGTGTCATGTTGTGTTATATGTAGTGCCGACATAGGACAGTTTTTCCAATTTCATTGTACTATTGTACTATGTATGACTGTGCAATGACAATAAAGAGTTATCTTATCTTATCTTATCTTAAACACTTGAACAGAGCATGTGTTGGGCTGATGGCTTTCATGGTTGATTAACAGCACCTGCTCCAACCAGCCTCTCGGTTTGTTTCCTGCTTGGTAATCATGCTGGTGGAACAGTTTACCCAATTCAGTCATTTCAGCTAGCAATGCAAAGAATACATTATCTAAGAATGAAACATGATTTGTGTGTGTGTGTGTGTGTGTTTGTGCGTCCAACATGTGAAGGCCAGTCTGTTTCAGAAAGAGCTGTTCTAACAGTCAAAACCATTCTTACAGCACATCACAGTGAGAACACATAATAAGTTACCAACAGTAAGCATAAGTACAGTACCACAGCTGGTCTGGTTTGAATTTTGTTGGCTGTGACACAGTTGAGTTATTATCCAGTCTGACCTTGTATGGAGTCATCCTTCAACTTTTTTTTTCTTTTTAGATAAACTGTTATTTTAAAAATATTCAAAATCTTATTTCACTTAAAGTATATAGAGTTCCAGTGGCTTGCAAATGTTAATATATGTTACACAAAAGGTTTATACAAATCTACATTCTTGCTGAATTCAGAAACCTTTCTTATTTTGTGAAATATTAGATTTAAACTCTTTCAAACATGTATTTGAATGCAACTGTGAGAAACATTTAGAACGGATAAACAACTTTGTCATTGTGTGCACAGCTACTGTGTGTATGCTAATCAAATCTAGGGAAACTAGCTGAGGCTATAAAGCTCAGGCCTACATTTCTTATATGCTGCTAGGAAAATGGGGAATAGGTTTACTAAAACATGAGCAAATATATGTGGAAAACAGTTTGTACAATCTCAAGCTTGAATGTCTATATTTAATACAGCTCTTCTGGTGTAATTTCCTACCTCTGCCCCATTTCCCTTCTTTAACAATAGTGAATGCTGATGAAGCGCTTATGAGTGAATGAGCCACTCTTCCACCGAAGCCATTTCTGATGAGGCTTCAGTGACCAGTAGATGGATCAATTTAAGGGACAGATGAATCTTTAATCTCTGTTTTTCCTATTTCTTAACGATGTGACCTTCAGGTACTGTTCATCTGCAGTTTTTAAATGATTTTATTTATTAAGGGAAAAAACTACCCAAACCTACCTGGCACTAGATAACAAAGTAACTGCCCCCTAAACCTAAAGTCGTTGTGCCACCTTTGGCAGCAAAAACTGCAATTAGATGTTTGTCATGGAGGAATTCTGCCCCCCTCTTATTTGCCGAGTTCTTTTAATTCAGAGACCGTGCGTTTGTTGGTATGATGTTCTTTTAATTTTTAATTAAATGCTGTGTTAGTCTGACCCCACGTGTAACGGGAGGCAATCCAAAAAGTTACATTTTTGTCCAGTTGCCTCAGAATATTTTCTCAACAGACTCTGACCATCAAGATGTTCTGACTTTAACTGAGACAAGTGATGCCTGCAGTTCAGACGCTGCTCTGGGTTCTTTTCTGATTTCCTGGATGAGTCGGCGATGTGCTCTTGGGAGTAATTTTGGTAGGCTGCCGACTACTGGGAACGTTCACCACTGTTCCAGGGACAATGAATCTCCCCAAAGGTTCGTCCCAAAGGTTTAGGAACGAGTTTGTGGCCTTTTCCAGACTAATACATGTCAATGTTTCTGTTTCTTTAGATCATGGCATGTTCTGTTTTTTTGTTGTTGTTTTTGTTAGATTCTTTAGCCTACTGTACTTTGTCCAACAGGTTCTATTTAAGTGATTTCTTGATTCAACAGGTCTCGCAATAATTAGTCCTGGGTGTGGCGAGTGAAAAGGAAAGAATAATCAGCAGCACGGAGGGTTATAAGTTTCATTAAGATCCTGATGTTTGTAGTTACAGTGCTGTTTTAACTTATACTTAATACATAAACACATTTGATAGTTTTCTTTTATTTAGACAACCCAAATAAAAGGCACATAACATTGCGCATGTTTATGTAATAATCTGACAAACGTACATTTAAAAAAAAATGTAGGAATGTTTGACCTTTCTGCTAGTCAGAAAGCCTAGTGTCTCATATATACAAAATTATCAATGTTAATGTTCTAATACAAAAAATTTATAAAAAAGGTTATCTTTCACATCTATTGTAACTACCTTATCCTTGGAACTAAAATAGTTTTGTACAAAGATATACATTCAACTGCTTTCACAAGTGTCCTGGAATTTCCAATTAACCATTTTCCTTAAAAATAAAGAGATGTTCAATTCCACCAGAAATATTCAGTTTATCACATCATTATTGTTTCAAATTTGGCAAACAGGCTATTATAGTGTATCTACGTAAAAATAACAAAAATAAAAAAAACAAAAACGCTAGACTAATATTTTGTTTAAAACAAAACTTGGGGGGGGGGGGGGGGAAGAAAAAAAAAAAAAAAAAGGACAAACATGCATATTGCATTTTTCAGTATAAACTGTCAACTCAGAAGAGCTGAAACACTGCTGAAATACCATGGCATTCACTAAAAACAAACAAACAAAAAAACAAAACAAAACAGGTCAACAGCTACAGTGTTCGGGGTCATGCATTGTCAGTCTCGCCTGTTGTTTCAGTGGACACAAACTTGCATTTGATTAAACAGTTCCCAGCCACATACTGTACCTATGCAGACTGAGACTTTAAAGGAAATTTAAAAAGGTAAACAGCATGTATTCCATTGTACAGTCATTTATCATTTTAAATGGACGGCTATTAAAAACAAAACAAAAAGTCTTGGACAACTTCTTCCTCACTGAAGTCAAACCCCACGATGCCAAATCTTTTAGGGAATCCAAAAAGTTACATGGAGAGGAATCATGACACGTGGTAGATATCAGTATAAAAAGAACCGTGTTCATGAGTAATGGGGCTTTTCTATACGTTTCCTGAGCGAAGCATCCTTAGCATATGGTTGGGGATGTAACAGAAAAAAAAGAAAGAAAAAAAAAAAGTAAAAGTGTGCAGAAGAGTCAGCCAAAATATGCTGCTTTAAAAATGAAAATAAGGTGACACTTAAAATCAGACCTTGATTAATGAAACATTCAGTTTGAAAATCATTACTGATTACAAAATCACCAACACTTTGAGGGTTGGATTCGAATTTTTAAAAGTTAAAAATTGTTCAAGTGTTCCCTCGGTTTTTTTGTTTTTGTTTGTTTTTTGAGCAGTACGTTTAGTCACCACCATGGTGACGGGTAACAGCCTGAAAAAGCTTCACTGCAATTCTTTCCACAATCAGCCACTAGATGGTGCTCAAGTGCTTGCTGTTGCTGCAAAAAACACTGAGACGCCACTTTGATCTTCAATAATACTGCTGTTCACCTGTATGCAGGATATTCTTTCAGTGCAAGATTCGTTCCATTCTGAATTCATGAAGAAAACCAAAAAAAATAAAAAATTAACACTACAAATAGGAAAATAAAAACAGAACTTTGTGTGTCCATACATATATATATAAAAAAAAAAAAAAAAATAGAAATATTTCATAGTCAAGAGGACAGTGTCTTGATATCCACTTGCTAAAAGCAAAAATTAAAATGCTGACGTGGAAAATACATTACTATGTCAACTGTACAAGTTAGTCAGTGTACCTCAAGAGCATACCTATTATCTGAGAATACAAAAGAAATGCTATAGCAATGTGAAAAAATATTCTTCCATGCAAGTGGAAGCTGCTGTCCCTTTTACTAGACTCATTTCCTATAACATTAAATAGTGATTAGCAGGCTATAGTTAAAAAACAAAAACAAAAAAAACAATATACAAAGTAACACCCAGAGACTTTGGGAGAGAACTTGTAAAACATCAAATACAGCAATTTATAGTTATTGCTTCAGTTCATTTCCCATCTCCCTTTTACAAAAAGCACTGATGTGTTTTCCTAAGGAGTCCTCGAGGATGAGGAATCCTCTCATTTGTCATAATACAAATCACAGTTTCATCGTTCTAACTGACTACACTAAGTCTTACGGCTGTCCTGATTTCAAGATAAATCCTACTCAAATTCTACTCTTATTCTGCGTCCCATGCCAGTCACTTAACCTCGGTTGGGACACAGCTGGGACTTGGTGAGCTCCTACTGGCCGCACAGCTCGTGTAAATATTCACTTCAGAGCTCGGAGAAGCGAGCGCTGTTCTAGGTGAGAAAGAGCCGAGCCCGAGGTTCAACTGTGAGGACAGGAGTCTGTTGTTTCACTTCAGTTTCCCTTTCTTCTTGGCCAGTTCACCTCACTCCCTCCTTTTTATCTTTTATTTTAATTTTTTTTTTTTTTTTTTTACCAAGGTGGGGATGAAGGCAAGACTTGGGAGAGAAAAGGCATGCTATCCACTGGCCTCATGGCGATGTTGAGCGGCCCGGCTATATTCATAGGCATCGGGGATGTGATCGCGACAGGGTGGGCGATATTCATAGGCGCGGTTGCCGGGATGTTCACGGAGGCGATGTTGACGGGCCCAGTGATGGTGACAGGGTGCTGGAGGCTGACTGGAGATGTGATGTTGACCGTGTTGGTGCTAATGTTCATTTGTGCGGCGATGGTGACAGGGTTGTTGTTGTTCGCATTGCCCCGGTTCATCGCTGAAGTGATGGGGGCAGAGATGGTCACAGGTGTGGCTGAGGCAGAATTGCAGACTTCGTTACCGTCTGGAGAAACCCAAGAACAAGCATTTTACTTAGCTTTGCAGCATTTAGCAAAAACAAAAACAAAATAAACACCATTATCTTGCACTTTGCACAAATATTACAGCAATAGCGAGGATCAGCACTGGTCAGTGGTGCTCAACATGTACAGGTTGACAGCTTTTATGACAACTGCAGCGGTATGGTGACCAACAAAATGATTCTTGCTAATACATAAAGAGACTGGCATTTAATACATTTTTTTTTTTTTTAAAAAGTCCACACTTTTGAAAAAGGCTGCAAAAAGCTACAAAAGAGAAGAGCATGAAATTTTAGGACAACGCCTTAGATGGTTTGAGCTAGTTTCAAAAACCACATTTTTCTAAAAATGCTCTCCACTTGAAGCTCTGGCAAACTCACAGCCTGTACGATATTACTGCCTTTATCCCTTATTGCTTACAGTAATGCGAAGGCAATATGCAGGGATTGGTTTCCATTGTTTTTAAATGCACGACCCTATAGTGCTGCTGTATTTGCTCCCAGTGTGTGACGAACCTTTGTTACAGGAGTTAAAGTTGGTCTGCCCGTGAGTCTTCAGATGACTGGTGATGTAGGCTGCGCTGAGCATCTTTCCGCAGATACTACAGGTGACTTTGCCTTCATGTCTAATCATGTGGGAACGGAGTCTGTCTTTGGTGGCGAAAGCAGAGGTACAGGCCTGGTGTCGCACAGCAGATGGGGTAAAAGGTCAGTGCAGTGAAATCACGATATTAAAAATGATTAAAAAAAAACAAAACAAGCTGAAAAGTAGCCATTTTTCTCACCGTTACTTGACATTTAAACGGTCTTTCTGAGGAATGCACATGCTTCACATGGCAGCTCAAGTGGTCTGGCCTAGATAAACATGACAACAAAAACATGGTTAAAATTTAAAGACGATACATTTGAGTTCCATTAGATATAGATGAGACAATTTGTACTTCATTGTGTGGAGATTTATTTATAATATGGTTTCTGTAACCCAACAAAAAGCTACATAAAAAATGGCTACCAGTTGTAGGGCTGGTATAACGTCTGCTAACACTTTTAAAAGACTTCACCAAATTCATTTGACATGTATTTTGCTTGTGATTTAACCAAACCTATATGTTGTTACAATACATACAAGTGCTTATAATTTACTAAAGGCGCATCATGGACGTGCACAAGCATAAAGTGAAAAGCCGAACGTGCATCACAAGTGCAGAAGTGTACGGATGTGCTCTGTTTACTTAGATAATGAGGGGATGGGCACAAAAAAATCCAGAAAAATTCAGTCAATGGTAGTTAATTCTCCATGATCAATCGTGCGTAAATTTGTTTGACCTACTTTTGAACACACACACAATGAAAAGAAAGGACATTTTTGACATGATATTTGAATAAACTGACAGTTTGATTATTATTGCTGTGCTTAGTTCCTAACATCCTTGTTATTACACATATATGAAAATGACATGAATGTGAAGTTCCAGGAATTTTCTTGATACTTCTTAACACAAGTCCTAATCTGAATTTGCATCTCTCTCTGAGGATTAGAAGAAGACCACGTATGGCACAACTGTTGTTCAACAAACAACAATAATCCATGGCTGTGCTGACTTGTGTTTCTGATAAGAGCATGTAACTGTGCCAAAATATGATGTGTAAATTTATAGGTATTAAAAACTGCCTTTAAGGGAAAACTATTATAACTGAGCATATAGAGAAGATCTATATTGCTCCTTTTGTTATAGAACTTTAAGTGGGGATTTGAGAACACTTAATATTTACTTACACCATGACTGTACTGATATACCTTGTCTATTACACAATAAAAAAAAAAACACTGAAAACTGGATTAAGAAATTGCTGAAACTTGTCTTCTGTATTCCAAGTGTTCAAGCTTAAACTAAAGCTTCATAATGTGTTTTTATGTCAAACTAGCTATAAAAACAAACAAACATACATATAATTTGCAAAGTTCACAGGAAAACTGCTTGAGATTTACAGCGAAAGGCCAACATTCACAAACGTCTTTGTGGCACTGATCCTCCTGTCAGCATGTCAGTTCTAGTGAAGCTGTGAGCTGAATCATGTTAGAAGTGCCATAATGGAGTGAGCAAGGACTACTGCTTTGGCAGCTGCTTCCAAACCGGAAAGTTTCATGCTGCTGGAGTCCTTTCTTTTTTTCTTCTTTTTTTAAAATAAAATCAGAGGAGTCAAGTAGGATCTTCTCATGGGTGCCATGAACCGGAATAAAGATTTTTTTTTTTTCCCTTGCCCCACTGATGAGGAGAGCAGACTCCAGACAGTGCCTGTCTACAGATCCGGCTGAGTGGCAGTGACTCAGTGCCCTGTTACTCAGTCCTCATTCTCACTTTCCAGTATGCTGATGAATCGCTGCCCGACGTCACCATGTTGGAGCCATGCCTGAGATTGCCCTACACAGCACAGTGCTAATGTTACCGCTTGGCCAGGGTACACTGCTGATGTTTTTGTTGAAGCTGTGTATTGCGGCACACAGCTTGCTGGTTTTTTTTTTATGTTAGCACGACTCTCTGCTAAATCAATACTGATTTATGTACACATCAGGTTTAACAAACACTTGGCTTTTAACAAAATTTTAAATGTATGTCACTATTAAACCTTCTTAAAGTCATTACTTCATGTTAAATGTGTTGACCTAAACATTACCGCATGGTTCAGTGAATTCCCAGGGGAAAGAGTCTGTGACATGCTGGCGGGAACTGCAAAGTGACAAGTGACGCCTCCCCCTCCTTTGGTACTTCACTGGTGCTCTTCCATGTGCGACTTTTTAAACATGTGGTTGAAATGGCGTGGCGGGTCATTACAAGTACAAGTTTAAACTGCTAACCCCAGCAATAAACATTTTTAAAAAAAGGCCACGTTGGAGCAACACGGACACTAGATTGACATATATTTCACAGTGCGGCTGACTATTCCAAACACCATGACGTGAATAATTCACTTACAAATGTACAAGCTGTTGGGTAGCAGTTCAGTGTACCTTTGGTAAAGCATGAAATATGTAGAATCTAGCATTTGCATTCAAAACCAACTGCATGCATGAAAGATGGTAAAATTTAATACTTCAGTCTATTAAGCATGATTTTTTTTTCCTTAGCAGAAGCCATTTGTGGACTGCCAAGGACACACTCATAAAAGACTGGTTGTTAGAATGTATTTATCATTATTTATTTATTGAAATTCTGCATAGACAAGTCAGGACTTTTCCCTATGACCCCAGAATGCAATCACCAGAGGGTGAAATTACTTTTTGTCTCCCCTCCCATAAGAATAAATTAGCTCTCAGATGCACATTTCCTGTTTATAGTAGCCTTGTTAGTTGTTGATTAAAAGCACAGGAATAGAGCAGAAGGGTTGTAAAAACAGCGCCATTTTTTCATCAGTTTTCTTGTGCCACTCTGTATTGTCAGTGTGGCTGACATTCTCACTGCCTACCAAACCCCTTGAAGGACTGATCACATGTACACACGAGGAGTGCTACTAGCTTCTTAGTGCACTCAGTTTCACAATTCCACAAACAACCTAAGTAAACTCATCCCAAACAAACTAGTGGCTAGTGCAACAATAAGAAGGGATTCCCAGTTACCCTGGAGAACACTTTGTCAAGTTTGTGGACAGACCGATTAGCTTTGCTGGAGAACTCCAGTAAATAAAACCTAAAGCACTTCATTTCTTGCTCCATATTTGAGGGCTGTTCTTCGTCTAAAGTGGTCAATAAACTGACAGCTCCTGCTTTAGGAGACCAGCTGTAGTAAAAAAAACAAACAAACAAAAAACCCCAAGCAGCAAACTACTAAGTTGGTATTCTTCACATCTTCATATGGACATTTTCCATATCAAAGGCAAGACTTCACTTTGGTTTTGAACAAACACTTCTTGTTGTTATCTCACACACTTTCATCACAGCTGAAATGCTCTTGCAGCTGCCAGTAGTTGATTATTGTAAGCTAATGGGTCCAAGCTACTGTGGTTTTATCTGCAAGCAAGCTTGAAGCCTGACAAAATGGATGCTTGTCGGAAACCAGCTGCCACAACAAGGTAAGGTTGTTTTAAACATCTTCGAGACCTTGGTGGCCATAACATGTTTTTAGGACTTCTTGTTCTTCTTATCAGTGCAAATTATTTTTTGTTTGGGGTTTTTACCTCAATATGACATTTAGACCAACTATTATCTGCATGGTGGTACTGTATAATAAAGAATGTTATGCCATTATCTAATAGAGACTAAAACTTCATCCAGCACCTCATGAGCTAAATGATTGTAATTTAAAACAGTAATCTTATCTCCCTGTGGAATTCCTGTGTCAGTCTGAATCCCTATGACAGACCTGTTTGGCAGGATATTGGAAAAACAAATTCACATTGGAGATGCTCAATGTGGAAAATTCATTTTTAACTAGAGACATACTGAACAATTTAGGTGTAGAATTAACAAATACAGACTGGTGAGTAACTGAAGGGAAAAACTGACAGCAGAATTATCAGTCAATCTAGTGGAGTTGAACTATTGATGACTGTTGTACTAGTTTCCTTACAGATCAAAGGACAAAAACCTGATCCTTACCTGGAAAAGCCTTTTCCACACACAGAACATACGTAGGGCTTGTGGACACCCCCATCGTGAGAGCGAACATGGTAGGTCATGCGGTCCTTCCTTTTAAAGCGTTGCTGGCAGATGGGACACTCAAAAGGCTTCTCATCTGAATGGGACAGCTTGTGACGATTCAGGTGGTATACGTCGCGAAAGGCTTTGCCGCACATCTCACATCCATGGTTCTTCTTGACAGGTTTGGCAGGTTTCTTCGGGACATTTTGCTGCGGCACATTGCCCATTGCAGGTGATGTCATGATACTTGTGCCTGAGGAAACAGAGGTTGTTGCTGTGGAGAGGATGCCAGCTACTGTGGAGATGTAGGAAGAGTTGCCGTTGTTTTCTCGTGGCATGGTGCCGATCATGGGGACCATGGTGGGGGCTGTTTGGGCTGTCTTCTTTGGACGTGAAACCATCTTGATACCGGTGTGGCTGGACTCATGACGTCGCAGGTGGTAACTGTCGCGAAAGGCCTTGTTACAGTAGCCGCAGACAAAAGGGGTTTTGCCTTTGTGTTCTTTCTTTATCACAGGCACTGGAAGCCGCTGACCACCTCCGCTGGCGACATTGTCTTTGAGAAGCTCAGCAGCATTGGCAGGTGGCTTCTGGTCTATTTGGATAGGCAGGATAGGCTTCTGGTCAACTTGTTCAGCTCCTGCATTGAGAAGTGGTAGCAGGCTGTTCTGGGCCACCTGGTGCTGGTGGTGGAGGGCTTCATTGGCCTGCTGATGAATCAAACACAGAGGGTTTTGGTTGAATGAAGATGAATACTAGACTTCTACTTATAAAACAAAAGTAACAAGGCACTAAAGATAATACTAAAGATTTATTAATAATAATAATAATAATAATAACAACTGCGAGAGAAAAATAAAGTCGCCATAATCTAAAGAAAACAAAAAAAACCTTAATAATGACCAAGAAACAAAAAGCGTTGAAGCCAGGTGTTCCCTCACTGGAAACTCTGACAACTCAATAAACACAATATGTGTTAGTAATCTGTTACAGAATACAAAACAAGAACTAGATAGGTTATTAATGAGGCTGGTGCCGCATGCCACTAATGCAAAAGAATCCAAATGTGCTGGATGAAAAAGGATACCATCGTGACGGTGCTCACATTCATCATGTGACTGCAAAACAGGCATACCAAATGAGAGCCGTAGCAGAGCGCAGTTTAACTACCAAGAAGGCTCCTAAAGAGCAGGCCATCATCTCAGGTACCCAGCTGATTTGGGATAACCATACTTCTGCTCCATTGTGTGAGTAAAGGAGTTAAACGACAGGAAAATAAAGGGCAACAGACAAAATAAAACTTTACATCTGGAATAACTGCTTTGAGATTTTTTTTGCACCCCCCTGGGGATCTGCAAGTACAAACCAATGCCAGCTACTGAAACAGCACAAATGGGATGAAATGGCTGGTTGTAATTAGCAATAGCAACAAGATGCTAAGCTGGGTTTTCACTCATTTAAGTAATCAAATTTCCTGACTAAATGGATCAGACACAATTTGAGTTTTGTACCATTGCTGTGACCAGCTAAAATCATCCATGACTGTTTGGGTGTACTTGGGGCAGAATGGAGATAGTGGAAGCTGTATGAAATCCGGCTGCCTTATTTTCTTAAAAAAAAAAACAAAACAAAACAAAAAATTTAAAAAAATGACATCACAGTAAATATCAATGGAGTTTAATTCAGTTATTAATTCAGTTTAAAAAAAAAAACCTATCACACTTCTCGTAACAATTCATTCTTTTTCATATATCCAGATATGAAAAAAAAGAAACACAGTTAACACCGTTTTTTCAGCGAATGGACACACTAAGGACTACTCTGTCGGTGTTGTCAACCACCAGCGAGAAAAGCAAGCTGAAATACTTGACCTTTCTCTTTGAGGTTCAATCATCCATCGAAGAAGGCTAGCCAAGAAAAAAGTTGCAAAAGAGGAGACGGGACAGAAAAGAAAAATGAACCTCACAATGTCCTCCTTATGTCATCTAGCCTATTGTGAAAGACACAAATCTGAGCAGTGATGCACTCGGGCCTCAGCAGGGGATCTTTGTATGCTCATCTTCATTGATTTGGCTCATCTATTCATGGGACGGGGACATTGTTTATCCACACACTACTCAGCGAAACTAGCCGTCATTCCTACATATGCAATGGGACCTGGGAACTCGAGGAGAATGCCACCCATCCATTTGTCTGAGCACCTGCTTACACTTGCCACCTTCCAGGATTAGTCATCATCATGCCAATGCTAACCCGTCCGCTGGCACACCAGGGGTGGGGAGAGCTTTATGTTTGGGTTGGAGGGGGGAGGTGGGGTACTAGCAGTGAACCCCCCTTTGTGAAGCTTGTGAACAGCAGACGTAGCCAGTGTAGACAGCCTGGCCCTCTATGCAGAGGTGCAGGGCCTGTAAGCTGCTGTGCCTTCATGCAGCTCTGACCATTTTGACACAAATGCGCTCTGACAACTGGGGCTGCTCCCTCATAAATAACATCAAAATGGAGGGAGTGTCCTGATGGCTCCATGGGCCACTGTAGGCTTGAATTGCGCTCACGGTCTGAGTTAGATTATGCGCTGTCTTTCTTTAGTCTTTTGTGTCACACTCTACAGCTGCTTGCCGAAATCTCAATTTTTCCATCACAGGCAAAAACTGATGACAGGGATGAAAAGGGGGGCAGAGAAAGAAACAAAACTTCTAATTACATAATTTGTTTTTCGAGTACATCTAATTTTTGAGGGGTTTTTTTTCTAGGTCCTTCTTCCAAGTTCTGAATGTTTTTGGCTGCCGTCTAGTTTGCTTAGTGGGCAAACTTCTGAAATGTTGTCAATCCCCTAATTTTTTTTTTAATGATCCCAAAAAGTTGTACTTCAGGGATTCATTTGGTTAAGGCGTATTTTTTCGTACAGATATTTGAGTTCTACTAAGAGTGAACAAACCTTTAAGGACATTCAACAGAGGCTAGTCTTCTAAACATCCAGAATGGGTGGCATTTAACACCCCTATAGCTAATAGGTGTGCTGTATTACAATGGGCAATCGCTGTGACATTGAGACAAAACATGTCAAAATAAATAGATACATCTGAAAAACACCATAAAAATACAATGTACCCAAAAAACTATGAAACGCTTAAACATCTACAAAAATAGCCAAGCAGATATACCCTGCATTTCTGATGTAACCCATTTTAAAGACCTGTGCTTTTCATTTCAGTCAAAATGACCAGAATTATTATTGTACCGTAAAAACACGAACCTTCCATATGAGCAGAAAAACGAATGGAACTGATTCTCAACGGCACCAACAAGCCTCAATATTTTCTTTTCTTTTTTTTTCTTTTTAAACAAAGGTAATAATAAGTAATATATGTAACATATTACCTTTGTTAAAAAAAAAGTAATATACGTAACATAATAACAAGGGGGGGGGGCAGCGACAAGCAAAATACTGTGCACGTTGGAGGAGAGAGGAAAAAATAAAAAAAATAGAATACATAATAGTTACTACCAAGTCTAAAGCTCTAGCAAGAGCATCCAAAACATGTTTTATATAAACAGTAATTGTGCAATTTCAAAAGGGGTTGTTTGTTATGAAAGTCCAGTTTTAAGCAAAACAAACACTTGGAGTTAGTGATACTTGATAACATCCCTCACTAACACCATGCTTATGCACACTCTTTCAGTGTCATGTAAGTTGGGTATTATTTCAAGTCAATGTGATTACTGAAAAATTTAATATTTTCAGTACAGTCTAATCATCTGATGAGTGTCATTTTGTTACTGAGATTTGCCATCTGAATGTTTTGGTAAAATAGGGCAAAACAGAAACAAAGAATCTTTTACACAATTTCCACTTACCATAAAGCATTCATTTTCACTGTGGGTTTCTGAGTGGCTATTGCAGTTTCTGGAGAAAGCCAAAACTGAGTTTCGTGCACACATGGATTGCGTTATAACTTTTCTCACTTACCTAAAAGGGTTATTAGTGTAACACTTCACACATCCATGTTCAGAGTGCTGAAAACAACATGATTCACCAATTTTCCTGAATGTAGCCTCACAAACACTGCCCGCCCCCCCTCCCCTCTTTTGAACATGTTTTCCCCACATTGTGCATTTATCTGACAGGAGGATATACAGCTGGTAATATTTAAGCTGGTTTACGCAACAACACTGGTCATTTAAAACACCTGACAAAGCTTTTCAGAAAATATCACCAATTTTCATATAATTTTCTTGCTTACAAAAAACAAACTATAATGTGTTGAAAAACAATGAAGTTTAAAAAAAAATGCTTCAAAGTGTTCCAGGAGCCTGAATTTAAAGGCACACTGATTTACATGAAACTGACACAGTAACAGTGTGAGGTACATAATACACGCAGGGCCTCTGGCTAGACGCCAGATACTGCATGACAAATGACATTGTCTGTCTGCCTTTTCAATTATGAAGAAATAGTACACAAAGATGTGAATGAACGACCACTCCGACAGCAGAGCAAATTATCAGAAACTCAGGAAAAAACAAAAAGTGTCCAAAAAGCAGCGAAATGAACACAACTTAAGATGGATTTCTTTAAACTATTTGCCAAAGTGAGCTATTCAGATTCTTTGCAGCCATTGATGTCCTTATACCAAGCAGTGAAAGCTTAATCAGAGCATTAATGATCAGTTTTTTCCACACTTTAGAAGACTTTTAAAAAGAGAAGTGGCTCTTTAGCATGAAAACTATAAATTGTGCACTTCTATTCACATATCCTGTTTTTTCCCCGTTGTCATTAACATATTTATTTATTTATTACACAAAATATATTACTATTAGACAAAGGCTGCAGCAGGTTAAACTCTAGACCTTCATCTGATCATTAAAGCCTGGAATAAAATAAAGTTGTTGTGAACATTACAAATGCAGATTTGAAGGGTTTACTGAAAAGTAATTTTTGGGAATGATCCTGAAGTTACTGGGAAGTTCCTCCCACGAGGAGAACTTTGCAACACCCACTAAAGTGTTGAGTCAAAGCGAAAAATTAATTTTAAGCACTGGAAATACACAAGAGACCGCAGAATAGTGGTAAACCTGGAATAATGGTGCGTATTGGGAATGGAAACTAAAAATATATATATTTATATTGCATTGGGGTTACACAAAAACGGACTCAACTGTAAAACATGAAATCTTTATCCTTACAAAACTCATTTGCTCCATGTTCCCGAGCTCATTTCTTGTAGCCTAGGTAAGGCCATGCGATTGAGAAGCTCACAAATAAGAGTGAACAATAGCCTTCATTCTTAGCACATATTGAAATTCACTAAACCGTGACAGATATCACTCTAAACCGCAGCACTCGCTTTCCTTCCCAGCACGCATTTCATTTCGTAACGCCGTTGCTAATTTCAAATGCGCCTCTTCGCTGCTAGTGTTAGCTGATGTTGTGTGCATAGTTTGAATTCCTTTCCACCACGGTCACCAGAATAAATAGCTTAGTTAATAAGCAGAGAATCTGCACAGCGCTGGTCGTCAAGTCTTGTAACGTTAGTTTTGCAAGCTCATTATGGCAGCCTCGCCCACATTAAGCTAAATTAGCCAGCGAGTGTAATTAAGGTAGCCCGAACATCGTTAGCTACTTGGCTAGTTAGTGTCGAACCGGCTGGAGCAGGCGGAAAGTTCACCGCGGACTTGAGAACCGCCGTTAGTAAATCTCAGCAGCTAAAAATCTCTGTGTACACTTAACCAGAGATTTGCCAAATCTACAATGCGTGTTCTGTTATCTACGCTACACTGAAACATGTCGCAGCGTTACATCTCATTATCCCACGGCGCCTGATCAAAGCCTTCAGTCAAAGGGGGGAAAAACAGGTCTGTCTCGATTGTAACGGTGCAGTGGCGTCTCCTGCTTCACTCCAAGTGATCCCGCATGTTTGGCTCCGGCTAGGCAAACAAACTTAAAAAAACAAGGAATCACAAACGCTGTCGAAGTATTAAACGCAAATACCCAAATATCGTCGGGGTAAGAAAACATGCCGCTTTTCAAACAATGCTTGGAGAGATTAGATTTTTTGTTCTAGCGTCATTCCCAAGCCTCACAGCTGGAAGCCTGGATTCATATACCATTGTTTTGCTTGGTTACTTGTTCTTGACATTAATCGTTTAAAAACTGGATTTACCACTAAGATATGAAGCCGTTTGCAATTCTACGGTTGTTTTACCGACTATTCCGGTTTCCCTCCAAAAGAGACAACTTACTTGAAAAAGAAACGTACTCCAGCTCGGCTCCATTTCCACACTTACTAATTCTGTAGGAAACCTAGTAGAAGCCTACAACAAAGCAACCAAACATGGCAGCTAAACAACTTCCGGTGACCTCAAGGGCTGAACCACTTTGCGCAGGATTTGGCGGGGTTCATTAAATTTCGTATTTTGAAACGAATTCGTACGCGTAACTCGTGAAATATAAATTAATCACTAACAAGAATAGCAACTTACGATGTATGTTGAATTCAAATTCACAAGAGATTGTATGAATTGTTCCCGTGTTATTACGATAGTAATCTGGTGGCGTTGGATTTTTAAAACACCCCCCTGGATGGTTTTTGCTGATGCTGTGAGGGGAATTTGTTATATTAGATTGTCGCATGTGGCTGGGAAATGATTGCGTTTCAGTAACGTTTCGTCCTTTTTAAAAGGGAAAAAAAGATGCTAGCGTGTTGTTCTGCATTACAAATAGTTGGGCGGTCGTCTTTCCCACTGTGCCAAGTGTTTCATTTTAGAGAAGTAATTTGAGTGCGAGTTTATTTTCATTCATGTAATAGGGATGAATGAAAAGGCAGAGCCATAATATCCTAAATTTACTTTTTACGTCATGTACACTTGGGTTAAAAGTGATTCTAGTTCCATCTTTCATCATTACCTGCAGAATTTGGCTATTAGTATTTACCACAACCTCGAGGTAATGATGCAAGCTTCAGACATGCTTCTGAATAGATAAAGTCCTGTAGATGCTGGGGTTTTTTTTGCGTGAGATGACTTGTACATTAAACAAAAACAACATTTTTATATAAGCTCTTGGAAAATGAAAATTGTCACTTTCTAAAAAAGGGCTATCATCCTTTATTTACAATTCATACACACACATACACACACACACACACACACGCGCACAATGCAGTGTAATCCTTAACTGTCATCCAAATGTCAATTGTCATTCACCATCCAACTGTATAAGGAATGGTAATATGTTAGGGACTCAGTGGTAACTGACAGGGAATGAGTCATAGTTTCCTTGTATTATCCTGGTGGTGTGAGTCAGATAGGTTTCATTCCTTAATCTTAGTCAGGTGATAAGAAAAAGTTGATATGACATTTTTCTTTGGAAATGAATAATTCATTAACATTCTCCACTGAAGCTGACCAAGAAGTCCTCATAGATAGAGACAGACAGTATAGGTGAAAAATATATGGTAAATCATACATTACTAAAAAAAAAGGTACAGAGACTCTGCAAGACCAGTAGGTGATGCTACCAAACCTTAATAAGCAACAGGAGGTCTTACTACTTCAACAATTCCATGTTCCCTGTTATAATTTCATTGTTCATACAAGTTAAATAATATTCAGACTGACTGGTAATGCTGTTCAAAAGTTCAAAAAGTATTGTAGTTCATTCTTAAAACCTTTCTAATGAACATTGGGAAAAGAATAACTGGACACTGTGGGGATTTTTCACTTTTCATTTTGAGATTTAGGAAGAAATGTATTACAAAAAATTGGCAGCCTGTTCAGGGTGTGCCCTGTCTCTCACCCTGTGATCACAGGGACAGACTCTAAAACCCTCGTGATGCTGAATTGGGCAGTGGAAGGTGGATGGATGGATGGAAGAGCAAAGTAATAATGTCCTCCAGAGAATGAGGCTTGTTCTTAAGGTTAACGTGGATACAGATCTGTGCATGAATCAGTATTGTACACACTCCTTCTAGTGCATTCTTAAACTCTGCTTATCACTGAATGACTGTTCAATGAAGGAGCCCCATTGTAATCTATTGTCAGTTTTTTCCAACTGTATATTGAAAGTTTTGAATCTCATACAGTCCAATCAATGTTTTAGTTGGAGGTATTCATATCTCCCTAATCCAGTTCCAATGAAGAAAAAGTGTCCAACAATGAACTTCAGCTGAAAACAAAACTTTATGTTCACTGTCACTCCAAGCTGCTTCAGTGTAAATTTATATCCCGACATCAACTCGCAGTAGAGGTACGTGCCCCAGGCCAGGAGCACTACTATCAGAAGCCAAGTACTGGGCATCTCATTTGAGACACGGGGGCACTCCATGGATAAATTCAGACAAACCAGAATTTGCCAAAATGTAAATGCATATTTTCATCAAAATAGTAAGAGTAATAAAAAAAATGGAAAGGAAATCAAGTTTGGCATGTTGTAAATGTCTAAAATTATTTTTTCAAAATAGAATGGATCAGTGTGAGTAAACTATTAAGGTAATACATTTTAGATTGTGGTTCTCTTCTCAGAATTGCAGCTTCCTATGTGTAATGAGCTTTAACAAGCAAAACATATGGGATTATCTTTAGTTCATTATGTATGTGTATATTGAAACTGCTGGGAGAAGGAAGAAACGATGCAAATGAGGTGGAACATTTTATGCAATTGATCTTGCAAATTGAGTTCTAACATATGCTGTAATCAACTCATCATTGTTGTAGGAGGAATTATCCTAAAGAATTCCATATAAATAGGTAAATAATGTTTAAAATAACCATTCACCACAACTCAGATTCTGTTTGGGTTTAAAGTCTGTATGTCAGTGACTGTAACTCCAATGTCACTAGACTGTAACTTATTAGCTGCAAAACACTTTATGTGTTATCCAATGTGAAATCAACATGTTAACAATATAAGTTTTTCTCTACGAAAAACTGGCCAGCTTGGAACTAAATATCTGTGCTTACATCCTTTGTATGGTTAAAATAAAGACCAGGAGGGGTCACTGCTGTCCAGTGTAGTCTTCCGGAGCTTTCATGTGCTGTTGGATTTATTAAAATTTAGAGCGTTAACCTACATTTTGGACATCTAAATCGTCCTACTATCATTGAGGACTAATTCCCCCATGTTTCCAATTTAGACCATTAAGAGAGAGGTTGTTTTTCAGCTTTCCCTCTTTATAATATATGTATTTTAAAGTGTAATGAGGAGACTACTTAAGTTTATTAAAACTATTGAGCTGTTTGGGGGAAAATGAATTAATCATCTGATGTACGACACCATTTTCTAAGTTTTTTGTGTTTATTTCTTTACGAGGATAGCTGCTTCCCCGCAGGTCGCTTATGTCAAAGTATTCAGAAGTCGGAGCTTACTGCAAGCATTTGAAAGCATCACAAAAGCATTTGTCGCACCTGCTGACAATTCTTTGGAAAATGCCGAAAACCTGTAGTAAGACTACAACGCTGTCATGTTTAAGCAATTACAGGTAGGTAATTGTCATATGTTACAGTGTTACTTAATTTGTATCGTTTATCGTGAGTGACATTAGTACACTCTTTATCACTGCTAAAGAATGAGGGCAAAGCAGCTTAAAGGGAGAGCATTATGGCCAAGCTCAGGACTAGCCGTGTCGACAACCTATGCGTAGTGTTTAAAGTTCAAGAAAACGAAAAACTAATAACAACAGACCAAACTGCGCTTTCCAGTAATAAAATATGACGAAAATACATACCTAAATGTTAACTGTAAGATAAACTGAGTTGCTTTCGGACATTTCATAGCTTTCTTCTAAGAGCATGTGATTTAGCGTGGATTAGGTTTGAATTTACAGTTTACTGTTCAGCATGGCTTCTCGCTATACATATGGAGCTTAGTGGAGGCTCCCATGCACATAGCTTCCGTTTTCAATCATTTAGTGATGATGCTGAGTATCTGAGAGCAGGAAAGCTACGCTCTTTAAAACACTGTATGTTATTATGTAGGGTAGATTGAGGTGTGTCAAAGATAAGTTTTAGATAAGATCAAATTCCTCATCTAGGGTGCATATTCCGTTTGTTGATACTACAGCGGGGGATACCAGTTCCTATACACACCCAAATATATACAGGCTACTTTTCTATTGAACTGAATTAGATAATAGGTTGATACTGAAATAAAAATAGTGATACTGCTCTGCAGTTTGATAACGTTTTTTTTTTTTTTTTTAAATGTTTTTAACCCCAAGGTGTAGAAAGGACTTCAAATCCAAGTTTTAAATGTGGATTATGTTTTTCTCAAGAAGGTCAGAGGTCATGTGAAATGTACATGAAAACAGAATGACATGATTTGCAAACCATGTGAACTTTGTAACTCTGTAACTGAAAATGGTACAAAGATAATACATGAGTTGTTAAAATTGAGATGTTTTATTTTCTTTTTTTTTTTTTTTTAAATTTTATTAAATCTAGTGATCTTTAATTTGATGCCAGCAACATAATTCAACAAGTCAGGTCAGGACCACAGCAGTTCCTATTTATCTGTGGTTTCTGCAATGGTTTAGGAACTGAGAAGATCAGACCAGCTTTAATATCTTTTTTGATATGACTTCAGCTCTACAACAGTATGAATCTTCCTTTTCATTGTATAATGTGTTAAATATTTTCACTGGTGTTGTTTTTGGATAGGTGTGGAGTGCAGCCAGTCCAGTTTAGCAGCTAAACTCTCACCACAGAGGTATGCTGTTGTAATGTCTGCAGAATTGGGCTTGTCATTGTCTTGTTGAAATAAAGAAAGACTTCCCTGACACTTACAGCTGTACGTACATCCATCCATTGAGTCGTCCACTGTGGGATTGTTAATGTAATGCAGAACTAACACAGAGCCAGACAGCCATTCACAGTCACACCTACAACTCTACAGGGAAAGTGTGGATTTGAACCCAGGAACTTCTTGCTCTTAGGCATGAGTACAAACCACAGCACCACCAGACTTTCAGCCTTTCTGTATATGCCTTTCTACCATTCAGCATTATCTGTGCTTGCACAGATGTGCTAGTCATGTGTATGTCATAGTACTTATGATTAATTACTGACTGAATCTTTTTGCCAATTACTTAGTTAAACTCTGACAAACACAAGGTTCTTGCACGCTGTTATGCTTTCATCAAAGCTAGTCTGTGTTCACCTCTTGTTTCTTTTCTCTACAGATATCACTAAGCGAGATCCAAACCCAGAGTTGATGTTTTCAGCTGCTGTCATCAGCCTCTTTTCTAATAATTTAAGGTTCTCATGATAAATTAATCAGTTGCTAAATAACTACAGAATAGTTTAATCATGTTTCACTTAATGAAAAAAGACAAGGAAAAGGATTTGAGCAAGAAGGAAAGGGATTTGAGCAAGAAGGAAAAGAAAGACAAAAGAGAAAAGAAAGAACGTATGTCTCAGTCTGAGTTAAAGAGTCTAGAAGAGATGAGCATACGTAGAGGCTTCTTCCCACTTACTCGAGGAAACTCCAAGAAGGAATCTAGGAGTAAGTTGGAGATTTCTAGCCCTATCCCAATTAAGGTGGCCAGTAACACGGAACTCTACCTGACAGACGTTGATGCTGAGCATCATCACAACACTGTGGGGCAAATAAGTGCAAGCACCTCTGAAGATGTAAAGGGAATTGAGCTGTTAAGTAATCGCAGCTCTGTGAAGGAGAGGGCAGCTAAATTTGGGGAACTGGCCAAGGTGAATACAGTGGTGGGCCAGAGGAAAGTAGCTACCTTAACTCAGGTGACCCCAAAGGACAATGCTTTGGATGCTTCAGAGCTTTCTGGCCATAACTGGACTACACCATCTACAAAGTTACACCCGAGCTCAAAGGGCACCATCACAGTTCAGATTCCTGATATTGTGGAGAAGACCTTTCCTGGTGCAGACCTACAGTTGCCTGCACTTGTCTCTCCACCAGTACCAGATCCAAGAGAACTTGAGGTACAGCGACGCAGCACTGGGGACTTTGGCTTTTCTTTGCGAAGAACCACCATGGTAGACAGGCAGTCTGATGGTGGGGTGTGCCGGCGTGTTGTACACTTTGCTGAACCAGGGGTTGGGACGAAGGATCGGGCTCTGGGCCTGGTGCCAGGAGACAAGCTTGTAGAAATCAATGGGATTAATGTGGAGAACAAAAACAGGGACGAGATTGTGGAGATGATTCGTCAGTCTGGAGATTCAGTACGACTAAAAGTGCAGCCAATTCTCGAGCTGAGTGAGCTGAACCGCAGTTGGTTGAGGACCACTGAAGACCTAAGCAAAGATGTAAGTAGTACTCTTGACTTGGTCTGTTGTGTGAATATTATTTTGCTTTTTAAAAAACTCTACCCTTGATGCTAATCTATTTCTGTGTCATCACATTATTCTTAATACCAGAACCTGTTTTTGTGGCTTGTTTGCTTTTAATGTTGGATTATCTGAGATTTTTACATTTTTGAAATCATTGTGTTTACTTGAATTCCACTGAGAAACACAGTGGATCTGTTCTGTAAATACACATGTACTTGGGGTGAATCTTTTTGAAATTACTACAAAAGACCCTTTCTCTGTTATTTTGTATTAAGTATGTACTTTTGCACTGACCTTTAGTAGACTAAAAACGGATGCATTATGGGTGGAGTTGTAATGACATTGGTAATGTGATTTTGTACTCGCATGTATGGGGGAGTGTCTCAGTGTGTGTTTTGAAAGAGAGAATATGTTCTGGTGTACATATAATCCCCCTCCCACCCCCCAGTCCTTTTGACACCAAACAATGGGACGCTGAAGGAAACAACGGCCCAAATGCCGCCACAACACATGGCCATATGGTCTTGTAAGACTTGGCTGCCTGCCTATTCAGTTCTTTTCATCCAGATAATCGTGTGCAACAAGTGAAGGAGCATCAAGTTAAACTCTTTATTAGCTGGTGCAACAAACACTTTTGTTGTTGTTGTTGTTGTTTTTCATAATACAGTTTATACAGTTGGTAAGATAAACTTTGGTTGGGGATGGCAGTATGTGCTGCTTATGAAGGCACATTAGTGATGTTTGGAGCTGTAATGGAAATACTGGAATATGTTTAAATTAAAAGGTCAAAGCATACACTTTTCATTTTTGGATGTAGTTTTCTTTAAATACAACTTTCATTTTTTAAATTTAATTGTAATTTTGCTCATTTCTAACTAATGGTGTTTTTGAAAAAAAAAGTAATATTCAAAAGGAGTTGGTGTTGGTGATAATGATGATGATAAAATAACAGTAGTAGGCTTGTAGTATTAATTTTAAAGACCATAGATTTCCCAAGACAGCTTCATTAGATGGTACACCTGGTCAGAAGTTTGTTAATAAAGTATGAACGAATTTGGGTACAAAAATATTGATAAATTCCTGATTTGTGCATGAAACTCATACATACAGTTTACACACAGTGCATATACTTATGCACTGTGTGTCTCTTAGTGAATAAGACCTATTGTCTCCATTCTGTTAGAATACATAAGCTAGAACTATTTAAATGAATAGTTTAAATAAACACAGCCCAGTTGCTTCCCTGAAATAAGTGACTGTCTACTTTGTCCTACATTCAAGCAATCTTGACGATCAAAAAGACAGGCCTTTTGAAAAAGCACAAAATGTGCATGTGAGGCTGACCTAGAACCAGCAGCACTATTTTTAGGTGGTTATAATAAGCTCTGGATTCTCGATCTAGAGCTCTGCAATACAGTACGAGACCATATGATGCACCAACATACAGTAATTTTGTTTATTGGCTTAATTTTTTTAAATATATTTTTAAAAATATACTTATTCACTGTCTTTTCATTAGTCTATTAAAAGTTTACTACTACTGGAGATGGTTTGTTTTGTTTAGCTTAGCATAAAACATGGAATGGGGAAGCAGCTCCCCCAGGGTTTTTTTTTCCTTTTTCTTTTGTTTAAAGAGAGAGGTAAAAATGTCAGTTATCACCACTAAATCTCTCAAATGAAGACATTATATCTATGCCTTTATGTAATGATGCTTTAGAAAGGATAAGTTGTGTTTTTAAAGAGCGTTATTTCTTGGCAAGGAGCATTGACTTTGTCAAATCTTGTCATCATTGTCAAGTTGCCAAGCAACCACTGACAATCTTTGTAACTGCTGTGAGAATACAAGAATAATAAGCCTGTTACTGAACAAAAACTGGCTAGGATTGGTATCGGCTAAACACCTGCTCTCTCACAGTTTGCTGCCTGTTGTTTTTTTTCTTTGTCATTATTGTGTCGTGTCTGATTACTGTATTGTCAGAGGGTTTGCTGGAGGCTACGTATGTCCTTCACCTTTTACAAACAGTTCTATGCAGCTGTCATTAAAACAAATATAATCTACAGCAATTCAAATGAACTTGGATTAAATGAATACCATGTCAAAGTGTTTCATATTTGGTATTCAAATAGTCAGTGGAAGATCCCTATCAACAAACAGCACTAACCCCTGCACCAAACTTAAATTACCTTCATCTATGCACCACTGAGCATGTTAACCTTTTAAGCATTGGGTAAAAGCCAAAAAAACACAACCCTTTTTTTCCCCCTCACAGTAACTTCTTCGTTATAGACACTGAGTTTCTGTGTGCTTGAATAATATGACTGCCCTGACTCATAGTCCTCTTCCTGCTGTATATGAGTGCGTGCCTCTGAGTGATATAATGATACTCGCAAGAAATTTTAAAAGGAATTAGACACCAGATTTCTCAGATTTCTTAAGTGAAATATGTCAAGATTTATGCAACTCCTTCAAAATAATTTAAACCTGAATTATGCACTGAGTTTTTGCTTCTCCTACATTTTTACATAGTCTGCTTTAAAAATTATGTCCAGCCCTGTTTACTTAACCGACTTAAAATCTGGGTCATCTCTTCTAATTTTGACAGTAAAGAATGATGTCCCATAATTTATTTCTACTTTAAGCTTGCAAAGACATAGATACTGATGAAAAATCTCAAGCAATTACTGAATTTCTTTTTCAGGATAAACAATATGGAGAATTGAATTTATAAACATCAACCCTCTCAATGAATATGAAACACAATATAACAATTCTTGCTATGTTATATGTCTGTCATAGTTAAAATAATCTGTATAGTTCTAAAAATGTGGTAGTCTGATTCATGCTACAGCTTAATAATATGATTCAAACAGCTTTGATAGTATGGAGGCATAACTGGGTCAGAATCAGTAGTGTCTATGACATATATAGAGTCCTTAATCTTTAGTCTGCAGCAACTGTGTGTAGACAAACAGTCGACACTTTGCTGTGTCCCAGTAACAGACTCTGGGGATTAGCAGTCTGCTCTAGATAGATGAGCCAGGCTGTGTGTTTTACTGGATCTTGCTAAGTGCTAATGCAAACTTCTGAGCTCACCATGAGATAAAGTGCTATGTAACTATTTATAGCGTTTTGGACATTAAACATAATTTAATTAATTACTTCTAAAGGCAAAAAAAAAAAAAGATTTTAGTTTTAATGATTGTGAATGAACTAAATGAAAAGCCAGATGATAGCTGGTTATTGGAAGGTATGTGCCATGATTGGCCTACCTTACCAAACCAGTTTCTACATTTACATATTTTCCATTTAACAATACTTCCGGATACTAGTGAGATGCCTTACCTTTCAGCTTTGAGTTACCTGACTGGCTTTACCTGTAGTCATACAAAAACAAACAAGAGTGTTTGTTGGTTATGTCCTTAAGCATTTGAACATATTGGACATAGTCCTGCATTTTCAGAGGCTAAAAACTCATTTAACAAACAATTTTAAGTACAACTTGTTTTTAAACCTTGGATGGAAGTCCTTTGCAGTCAATGAAATTATGCTTTTTCCTGCCTTGAGATGCTCGACTAAGCTCTTACTTCAGCAACCTCAAGTTTCTGTTTGAGTCTTTGTGCCGTAAAGTTTGTCTTCAGTAACCGAAAATGGTTCTCTGCTGGACTGGACTGTGATCATGTGACTGACTTGGGCAGACTGGCTTGAACCTTTTTTTTTCATTTTAGTTTTTCATCTTGAGAAACCCTTGGGTTTCTTTTGCAGTAAACATAGCATAACCCTCTATAACCATCTTTTTCAAAACTGTGCAGACTCTTTTTTAAGTTTTTTTTTTCTTCTTTTTTTAGAAGTTTAATCTGGTCTTCCTATTTTTTTGTGTAACCGGTCGCTTGCACCTTGCTATAAATGTCATTACATTTATCTCTTGAGTTATTATAGAGTTGAAAATAGTGCATCTCTAAAAGAACACTCCTTGAGAATGTTCCTGACTTGGGTAGTTGATGTGAAGTTCTTTTTCTTAATCAAGAAAATAAGTGTGTCTTGAATTTTCAGCCTTTTGATGGCCTTCCTCACTTGCATCGATTTCCTAGACTGAAAGTTCCGGTGAACAGGAACCAAATGCAAGCTGAACACTTTGAAACTCTTATGTGCTTGATTTAATAATGAAAAAACAGGCTTCACGTTTCCATTAAACTTTAAGTTAATTGTCCAACTACTTTTATACTGTAAAAAATGAAAGACTGTTTATAAAACTCTGTAACTGTTACCTCAGTATTTATTTATTTTTGTTAAACTCTGAATTAAAGTTGAAAGTGTTCTTTCACACCTGTCTTGCTTGGTCTACAGTCTACTGTGTAAAGACTCAAAATAGCAAAAAATTGTTTGGTTGTCTTGTGACTTATGGACGTAACTGTATTGATCAGTCGCAACATTGAAATCACCTCTTTGGGAGCATGGTCTTTTGAGGGTGTCCTGTGATTTCTGGCAGCATAACCCTTGGGATCCTGTGTGTTGTGGGCATATTCTGATGCATGCAGCAGTCATTTGGTAAGAATGCCTTGTGCTCTGCCATGTTCCTGAGCAGTTTTTATGGTGTGTATTATCTGCTTTAGAAGGCAGCTGCCACTGGGGAGTGCTGTTGCCATAGGAGAAGAAATGAATACAGGTTAGGTGGTGGGGCTGAAGATGAGTTCAGGGTGATTTGGATGAAGGATAGAAGTAGAAGGCAAGGTCTACAAGATGGTGGTGACAATTGCTGTGACAGTGACACTAACAAAAAGACTAGAAGCAAAGCCGAAAATGCTAAGATTTCTGTTGGGAGTGACCAGGATGACTCAAGTTGAGTGGTTTGGAGACAAAGTTAGAGGGGCAATGTTGAGATGGTTTGGACATTCACCGAAGTTTAGTGGATATATTCAATGAACTGACGCTGAATATGAGCTGCCAGGCAGCAGGGAAACCACAGAGGAGATTCAGAGAGTGTAGTGAGGAAGGACAAGCAGAGGGTTGGTGTGACTGAAGAGGATGCTAGGGATAGGGTAAGATGAAGGCAGATGATCTTCTATGACAGCCTAAAGAAGATGATTCATTCAATTTAGTTCCACTTCACATTTTCCTCTGTGCTCTTGCTTTCAGTGTCTTTGTGCAGCTTCTTGTCATCACTGAAACAGAATGACAGCTTTAATGACAACTCTACATTGTTGATGTATATGGTCCCATCTGTCTTATGTTGTGTGAAACTAACATTGAAATACTAATGTGGGTATGATGCAAACAAACTATAAACACACTATAAAACAATACTGGTCAGTGTATGTCTCTCATATTAAAACCCTTAAAACTTTGATATACTCTTTGCTTTAGGTCAACATGTCTGCAATCACTGGATAGTGTTATACCTTAGCGTTTACATTGAACAGTACAACATTGAAACTCGGTTAGTGTATGTAAGAGATTAGTTTATTGTTTTAAAGCTCCCTCTTGTGGTGGAAAATGTGAAGAACACTTTTTTGTAGCAAATGTGAAATACATTTTGGGGTCACTAGATAAAATGTTCCACAAAAGTGTACTTTTATATTATTTATTTCATATTTGTTATTTATGTATTCCTTCTGGAGGTTTGTACAGAATTAGCTGTATATAGATTTAGATGTAGGTAGTAGGCATTTGTTGGATTACTTAATCTATGTGCTTGTGCTATCTCTTATAGTTTTGGATTTCCTTAAAATAGGTGGGTTATGTGTGTGCATGTGAGGGGGGTTATAAAAGATAACAGTTGGTAAAGCGCCTGAAGAGGGATACTGTTTTTCTGACTCCCAGCAGGACAAGAGGCTGACAGGGAGAAGTGGCAGTGGCAATTGATGTGATGAACACATTCTATTTATAACCACTGTTCAGCAGCTGCCACTCTCTTCGGTCTCCTCTTACATTACCCCCCTCCACTCCTCAGGCCACAGCTTAACTGTGCTGTGCTCACTGTGACCCCGCCCTCGAGGTTGCCCACCCTCTTTCTCAGGGCTAGTGAGTGTGCTCTTACAAGACCCAGGTTTTACTCTGCCTTGGCCCTGGCTGCACTGCTTCAGTGACAGAGTGAAGATTGGAAGGTTAACCAGACCCAGAGAAAAGGTAATGGGCTCATGTCTCTGGCGGACTGTGTGTGTGGCAAGTAGTGTGATCAGCTCAGAGTGTACATGCTCTGCTTAGCAGTTCTATTAGGGGTCTGATGGCATCTCAGAATGGCCTCCTTTGCTGTTGAAACTATTTATAGGAGTGGACTGATGAAATCAGGGACAGAGATAGTGAAACATGTTGCTGTGGAACTCATTTTGGTATGTCACCTTTTAATGAGTTAAATAAATTATAGTTTAGTTAAGAAAAAGTTGACTTGCTTTCTTTCTAGTTTCTAGTTCTAGTATGGCCATTTCTGCAAAAGAAGCAGATTCCCAATATTTTTATATTTTTTGTGTGGTGATTGAGGGAATGGTTAGTTGTTGTTTTTTGTGTGTGTCATTGCTATTATAACAGAATGTGAATGATTCCCACATATGACGCAGCTCCAGATGAATAAGTTTGTTTTGTGTGCCTTGTCTACTTGGTCAGATTCTTGTTCATGTGTTTTGCAGTTGGAAGAAAGCTAACCTTTCATTCATTATGAATGTTCATGTGTTCTATCTTCAGTGCTGCATAGTCTGTCTACCCTGTTGCTGAATGACCTGTTCAGTGTCACACTGCTCATCTTCAGGTTCCCATTCTCGGCCGTCTTCAGCTGTCTCCACTGCAACCCCCCCCCCCCCCCCCCCCCCCCCCCCCCCCCCACACACACACACACACACACACACATCACCACCATTCCATCCATTTATTCTTCACCTCATCCAGTTAAATCCATGACTTCTGACCTATCACCATGGCGTATAAATCACGCTTCTCTTTCTGGGAGCAAAAGGAAAGTCCCTTTTTGTTTTTTCGTTTTATCTTATTATTCAGTGATTTTGTGGAATATTTATGTTAAGAGAGTAACCATGATCTGAATGTGTGGTTTGATTTGTTTTCTTCCTTCCTCTTGTGTAGGTTAAGGTTGAGAACAAGCCAGATGTAAGTGTTTTTCAGCTGCATGTGTTTGAGTGATGGTGATACAAACCATTTTTGTGTAGTAAAAGAAGAGTGGCTAACTATTGTCCTGTAAGAGATACAGTTCTTAGTAAAATAATCAGGCGTAGTGGATGGGCACCTACTCTATCATAATTGAACCATGGGCAGCAGCTCTTTATTTAACCAATATCCAGTGCAATAGCATCAGTAAAGTATTATTTGAATATGATTTCTGAAAGGTAAAAAATAATCAGCTTCATTTGGTTCCATATTTTTGGGCCCATCCAAGTTCTTCTTTTCAGTGACTTGGTGCACCCTCAGGTGTTACCGGCCCCACAGAACCACTGCGGATGAATCCAGTTTGATTATATACAGTCCCACCTGTCTTATATTGTGTAAAACTAACATTAGAATACTAATTTGTAACCTTGCCCATGAGTCTCTGGACATGTTTCTTTTCCCTTTATCCAGACTCAATTCAAGAAAAAATAAAAAAAATAAAAACCTGGCTTGCCCATACACTGTAATTATGAGATTTAATGAAAATGAGTAATTGAGTTGGCTTGATTGATTCTAACCTTAGTGAGCAGTTTAAATAATCCTTTTCAAAATAATTCTCTGTGAAATTTTAAATCCAGTCTGATGTAGATAAGGGACAACCTCAGGGAATTCCTGAAATTGGTCTGGACACAGGAAGTGGTCCACAGTCAAGCGCATCACCAGCTGAAGAAGCCAATAACAACACTGGTATGGGAGGTCCAGACACACCTGGGGAGGAGAAGAGTTCTAGTGGTAAAAAGGTGGTGAAAGTTGTCAGAAGAGTTGTTAGACGAGTGGTTCCTGCTGGAACAGAAGAGCGCAACCAGCACGCAGTTTCTGCATCTGCTGCAGACTCTGCGATAAGGAAAACGGGAGCTGCTGGGGTGGAAAAGGATGATATATCAGTGGGCCTAACAAGCCTGATGGGAAGAGGCAGAACCAAGGAACATCGGCCTCGCACCCGCACCCAGGACCGCAAGGAAGACACTGTGAAGCAGGAAGAGGAGAACGGAAAGGTGGAGGAGGTTGAAGAAAAGACTGCTATGACAAAAACAGAGGAAGTTTCACCTGTGCCTACTACTGCAGCCCTTAACACTCCACCAATAAAGTCTAATCCCCTCACCCCTCCACTTGGGTTCATCCCTCCACCTAAACCTGATCCTTTGGCCCCACCTCCTGGTTTCATCCCAGTCCCCAAGCAGAACGTGTTGACTCCACCACCAGGTTTCATCCCCACCAGAAAATCAAGCCCACTGCCCACAAAACAGAATCCCCTGATAAGACCTCCTGGTTTCATTCCTGTCCCCAAGGCAGATCCCTTGGCCCCTCCTGGTGGTTTCATCCCAAAACCTCGTCCACTTGCTGTAACGAAACCAGAGGTACTGAGTGAAAAGTGCATGTTTGCTACTTAGCCACTAGGTGGAGCACAACTCAAGTCATCACTGCTAAGCCACTAGGTGGAGCACAACTTAAGTCGTCACTGCTAATTCATCCAATTTTCTCATAAATGAGCTCAATGAACATCTTATAGATTGTTTTTTGGTTATGCATTCATCTTACTTGAGCTAATCTTTGTTATAAACAAAATTAGTTAAAGTATAATACATTCCCACAAATAACTTGATATAATCGTTGCCTTGAATAAGTGGAGGGAAGTGGTGCACATATGGAAACTAATCATCAGATTTATCAGTGGGTATAAGGGTGTGCTCATGACCTGCACTGTAGTTGTCTGATGAGTTGGAGCACTGAGCTAAATCTCATTACTGTGACTTTCAGCAGACAGAGTTGAAACTGTGCTCTCTCTGCTGTGCACTACTGTGAGAGAGGATGTTTAGTAATGTTTTTAAAGATGGGAACAAGAATAAAGATTTTTTTTAAAAATGTTGTTCAGGTTAGCATTAATTGTCTTGTAACAGTCTGTCAGAGAAGAGTGTTTTTGTTTCTACAGAGCAAATAATTGGTTATGTAAACATTTAAATCTGCTAAAAAGAAAATAAAATTGCTTTAAGGATGTACCTTTTTGTATCCCAAGTTCCATTTTATACTTCAGACAAAGTTATGTTTTTGTCCTGTTATTTAGTCTCTGGCATTCTGTCTGTCAGCCTACCATCTGAAAATTTCATCAGCAGATGTCTGTGAAATCTGGTGAACAGTTGGGTATTTGGCCATAGAGTGAGGGATTGGATTTCAGAGAGATGCACCTGGTGTTTTTGTTGAGGGATATAGTGTTTTTAACTGCTCTAGGGAGAGACTTGGCTTTTAATGTCAGGAACAAGATGTTAAGCTGATCTTAGAAATTTATGTGTGACAAACCATTAGTGTAGGTTTGTTTTGTCTAGTGATTTTTATATTTCTGCTCTCACTAGAGCTATGACTGTACAACAGAAAGGTGTTTTTATGTTGCTGACAATGGCAGACCTCAGCCATTACCATTAGCAACAACTAAATTATACCTGGGGTTTGACAACTTTAGTAATTTGTTTAATTCCAGTTTTTAGCAGCTTCCTGTGGAGGGGAAATTGAAACCAGACTGTCAAAGCCTTACTTTGACTTTCTCCTGTGTATATATTAGAAAAAAAGAACAAGCAATATTTGATTGGAATTTAAAATAATTTTTGATTTGCAACTTCAAGTATAGCAGCAGTTATGGAACAGAAGTAGAGAAACTGAGCTTTTTGCAGTTACAGAACAATGGCATAGAACTTTTGATGGGTTAATTTCAGATGCAACTTTGAGATTTTTGGGGAGTGGCGCCTGAAAATTAGGTTGGGATTTTGATTATTTCATTACTTTGAAGAAATTTGCATTCGATTGTTGCTGAAACCACCATCGACAATTCAATGCCTAAAACCATTAATCTTTACCACAGTGTTTAATGATCCAATTTTCTTGAACAGCTTTTTTGCCCTTACCCATTTCCTGACTGAATTAGTTGGAAAATTGTAATTAGTTTGAACAAGCGTCTCTTGAAGTTGGCTCTAGTTTTCTAATTAAAATCTAGTTTAAAGTTAAAAGGAAATACCTCGAGCTTTAACTTAATTGTCATCATCATCATGTTATCATGTTAATTCCATCTGTGTGTGTGCATGTTTGTCTGTGTGTTTGTGGTTATTTACATATGTTGTGCAAAGGTGCAGGAAACATCTTTCCCCCCTGTGGTCTCCAATGGTAAACCTCCCCCTGTTGTCCTACCCCAGTCTGCAAAAAATGAACAGGTGTGTGCTAAGTTTGCTCCTAAGGTTGACATAAAACTATGGTTTTCCTACATTCAGGAGCATAATACTTTTTTGTTGTTGTTGTTGTTTTTGCATGCAGTGGTTCTGCAGTGGAATAACTCTTTTTTTGCCCTAGGCTTAACCCAAGGCCTGACAAACGGCCTTCCCGAAATGATTTCCCTAAAATTCCAGAGGCCATCATTGCGCTGTCCCAAGCAGCCGTACTCTTCTACACCTCTGATATTGCTCAGCTTAAGCTCGGTGTTTCTGGCTCTTTGCCAGCTCATTTGTATTAATTCTGTAGCATTAATTGCATTATTATCTGGTCCAGAGAAGGACTGAGCTTGTGTAAGCCTCGTTTCAGTCTCAGTCATATAATGACAATGTACTCTTACATTGATTATTTTAGCAGTGCTGGATTATATGGCAATGAGTTACTTGTTTTCAACGTTTAGAACATGGAAATGAGCTTATTTTACCCCTTCTCATTGCTCTGCTCTTTTGTTGTCTTAATCCATATCTTTTGTCTCTATGCTTTTCTGTGGGTCACTGGATCCTGACTTGCTGCTGTCCACTTTGCTGTTTACATGGCTAGCATACCAAATGCTACAAATCTTCTCAGGTACAGCTTGCTGTGCTGTGGGCTCGACACACTCCTTCAGCTGTAGAGTGCTTGAGTCGAAGCTTGTTCTCCTCTACTGACCCTTCTCTAGCATATATATTCAGGGCTCGCAAAATCGCTAGCCCGACGTCCCGGGGCTAGCGATTTTTCCAGTCGGGCTACCAAAATCTATCTCTGCCCTGCCCGTCGGGCTATCGTAGGAAGGAAAAATATATGTCAATGCTTTTGCATTCTTTCGGAAATGTAGCTGGGTAATTATGTCATTGGCATCGGTGAGCCACTGTCAATATGTGACATATTGAAATCGCGTTTGAATTTGCGCTTGTTTTTTGCTTTCACTTTGCGAACTGTGTGTAGAGAGCGACAGCACTGATTGGTGAGTGACGATAATTTGCGCACCAATTCCTCTGACATCGTCTTATCAATCGTTAGCTTACTACGCAAACATGACAAGTGAAATCTCCCGCAGCAAACTTAAACATGTGAGAGGTTGATCACGCAGAGAATCGCTGAGCGTTATGTGAGTGTGTGTGTGTGTGTGTAAAAGCAGCAGGATATATATTTTAGTTCTGCTGAGTCAAATAAAACAGGTCAGGGTGAAGAAGTGACAGCCAAAGAAAAGCTTACCACAAAACGGAAAAGTTATGACAAATCAGACTATAAGGCAAAAAGAAAGTGCAGCTTTATGGTTTCATGGACAAAAGAATTTCTGTGGCTGCAATATGACAAGCTAAATAACCAGGGCTGCACATAAGTGGTCCGCAGGTGCGCATTCGCTGTCAAAATAAAAAACGCGCACAAGATAAGAAGTTGCAACGCGTGTTTGTGTACATAAGATTTTCTGGAGGAGGACAGACATTTGTTTAGAACTCTTAAAGATGTCGAAGAAGCAAGCTCCTTTAAGCAATTACTTTGGTTTTCCTCCACCTCCAAAGAAATGTCAGAAGGAGTCCGAACCACAAAAGAAGCGCGTATTCTCGGAAAAGTGGTTGCAGGAGGTGAGCTGGCTTCAAACAAATGATGAACGCACAGAGATGTGGTGCGGAATGTGCCGTGAAAATCCCACTCTAGCGGACAAAAACAGTGCCTTTTTTATGGACGCAAACGCGCGTTGCAACTTCTTATCTGGTGCGCGTCTTTTATTTTGACAGCGAATGCGCACATGCGGACCACTTATGTGCACCCGTGTAAATAACATAATGTTCTGCCGGGTGTGTTGTTGGTTTTCCCTCGATTTCTGAGTCGACAAGCGCCTTTGTTACTGGGACCAGTCATTTTAAGAAAGGCCCCCATTAGAACCCATGAGAAATGCAAGAAATGCATTATTGCTCAGTCTGCAATATCTTTCCCAGAACAAACACCAATTGCAAATAACGTACTAAAAATAAACCTGAAAATCAGTTTAAAACAGCGTACTACGTTGCAAAGAGTGAACTACCACTGGCAAAATTTAGCAGTCTTTGCAAACTTCAAAAAGAAAATGGCCTCGATCTTGGTTCCACTTGCCTCTTACCCGTGACTTCAGTGGAAATTTCAAATTCAGGATCTGACACAGACTGATTCATGTCCTACACAGTTCTTACAAGTTCATAGAAATTTCTGTTAGAACCAAGTATCTGAGTTGATGATTGTAATTTTTATACAATGTTGTAATTTGTTTTTCAACAATTTTTTGATTAATGTTTTGTTTCCTTTACAATATTATACTTTAATGTATAATATTGTAAAGGAAACAAAACAGGAAACAAAACATCAATCAAAAAATTGCTCTCTTTTTTATTCGGGCTACTTAAATTTATTTTGGGCTACCAAAAACTGAAGAGTCCCTGCCCGAAGGGCTACCAGGGATTTTGAAATTTTGCGAGCCCTTTATATATATATATATATATACACAAACTAAATTTTTTTGTGCCTGCCCACTTGTCTTTAAAATCATTGATGCAGAGGCCTGGAGTGTACTACTGCGGCATAAAAACTTCTCAAGATCTTGAGAAGATCAAGATTTATTTTTACCACTGCTCCATTTCATTTACAGTGGACTCGGTGTGTCATGCTGCTGTGTAATGGTGTTGTTGCTTTTGCGCTATACAACTACATGTACATACTGAAGCTATATTGTCATAATTCTTCAGTTAACAGCTTTTAACACCTCTTATTAGGTGCATGTCAGTGACATGGAAAGCTAGAGTATATCTTTATGTGGATATTTGATTATATCTTTGTTTTTGAAGTACCATACCCTTCTATATGTATTGCAAAATTACTAGCATTAACATTTCTGATATACATACCTTACTGTGCATAACTGTGACTGTTAATAAGAGGGCATGAGTTTTATGCTCTCTCCACAAACCCACACGTGTGTGGTTAAATGCATCCTGCTAATCAGTGCATTATTTTTGTTACAGTATTTCTTATAGTAATACAATCATTATTAAGGACTTTATGGTAAATGTGTTGGTGAATCACTTATTTGGGTGGTGTTGCACTGTTGTTGGCCTTGCTGCAGTGTTCGTGTTATACTTTTTACACATTCTGACCTATTGTTTTACTTTTCTCCACAACTCTGCATATTTATTGTTTCTTCATGCGGTTGTAAATGTCAGTTGAATCTCTATAGGTGTTGAAATAAAGCACTAAACTTACTGATTTCTTCCCTTGTCCAGTCCAAACTTGTTGAGGATCCCGTGGCCATCCTTCAGGCAGCACACTCAGCTGCAACTAAGGTCTGATAATGGCTACAGCTGGTTGTAATTCTGGTTGCATCCCGAAGTGTTTCAAGTGGAATGTCCTTTTTTGTGTTATTTGTGTGGGACAAACTAGTCATGAGTGTCACAGAAAGCCTAGTGAATGACATTCAGCACCCATAAAGCCCAAATTAACCTTCCCTATAGACTTACTCAATGAAGTTAAATCTGAGTAAGGAGTAAGTAAGGAATAGAAGTACCCTACTCAGTCAGTACTCATTAGTTAATAAAATTAGTTGCATTTCAAGGAAGAAACTACTATTTGGTGCATATTCACTGTTTGTACCTACTTTATTACCTCCAAACACTTGACTTGATTTATTCCCTCTTCACTTGACTTGATTTAACTGGTTTGGCTTTATGCTGTATGTGTGTCTCTGTTCAGTTCAAGCAGGTCGTGCATTTTTTTTCTATATGTGATTGGTTTGGACTTGGTTGTGATAAATCCCTCCTGCATTTTAACCTTCCACCTTAAATGTCTTTATAGTGAGCATATTAACTGCACCTCTGAGTTAATCACTGTGTGAGCTCTGAAAGGTTCATAAGAGGAGAGTCATGGGAAGTCTAGTTCTTCTGTGGAGGGCTGCTTTTGTAAATGACATAAATATAGGAGGTGTGAAATGAAAACATACTTCTCTCAAAACCATATAGCCCTCCACTCAGTGAACTGAAATCCTTTTGAAAGTCCATTATGCAGCTGTATGATTTATTAATCAGTGATCCAATAGAAATTGGTTATACAGGTTTTCATATACTGATTTTCACCTCTCCTAACAGGTAAAGACTGAGGAGCAGCTGACAGCAGAGAAAACCTGGTATAACACTGAGAAAGTATGGCTTGTCCACAAGGATGGATTTTCCTTGGGTTAGTAAAATGTCTGTATTTAAATAAATTATGCATTATAGTGCATTTAGATGGATTCTTTTGTGGGTTTTTTACCCTTTATTTATAACTATATTAAAACAAACTTACTTTTTTTCTGCTTTTCCTGGTATGGTCTGTTTCTGGTTGACCTTTTATTACATAACTGTAAATGTGGGTGTGTGAAGCATTGGAAATGCTTTTGAAATTTTGATGTTATCAGGCTGCTCATTTTACCTCAGGCTGCATGTGATTAAACCAACCATGTTTTCAAAACTTACATTTCAAAACTTACTTACATTTTATTAAATCTCTGACACTATTGAAAGAGATACAGTTGCCACATAGTATTATGCAAAATGAAATGAAACTTTTGCACTCAGGTTGAAATGATGTGTCATAAGTAATTAACTCCACACTTTGTGGTGGTGCAGCAACTCTCCTGAAGATGGAGACAGGCAGTCTGCCAGAGGGGAAGGTGAAAATCCGCCTGGAGAGTGATGGATCTTTATTGGATGTGGATGAAGACGATGTAGAGAAGGTATTTAATCATCTCATCATTTGTGAACCTCATTAATTACAGATGACACTTGTGAGCTCTTCTGACTTTGAACTCTAGGCAAACCCTCCAACGTTTGACCGAGTGGAGGACTTGGCCTCTCTGCAGTATCTGAACGAGTCGAGTGTGATGCACTCTCTGCGGCAGCGGTATGGCAGCAACCTGGTGCACACCCACGCTGGGCCCAACATGGTGGTCATTAACCCCATTAGTGCCCCTTCAATGTATTCGGAGAAGGTAGGCTCTAGCCAGTACATGTGACACATCTCTTGTGGGAGAGTATAATGAGAGTGTAGTGAGGAGAAAATGCATTTCCAGTGGTAGTAATCCATGTAAAAACACTATAATTTTGCTCTTCTTTCCAGGTGATGCAAATGTTCAAGGGCTGCAGAAGAGATGACACTGCTCCTCACATTTATGGATTAGCACAGGCTGCCTACAGGAACCTGCTGACTACTCGCCAGGATCAGTCCATTGTATTGCTGGGCAAGAGTGGAAGTGGCAAGACCACTAACTGTCAACACATCATCCAGTATCTGGTTACAGTCGCAGGAAGCACCAACAGAACATTCTCCAGTAGGTTGGAAAGGATGTCCTCTGAATTTAAAAAAAATAAATAAATAAAATTTAGCTAATATTATGGTTGATGTTGTTGAGTCCCCCTCCCCAATAACAGCGTATGATCTTTATTGTAGCGGAAAAATGGCAGGCAGTCTACACTGTTTTGGAGGCTTTTGGGAATGCTTCTACGTGCATGAATGGCAATGCTAGTCGCTTCACCCACATTGTTTCCTTGGACTTTGACCAGGCGGGCCTGGTGACCTCAGCCTCTATCCAGGTACAGATACGCACATTTATTAATTAACTCACTTGGACTCAACTGTTGAATTTATTCCTAATGAATAACTGATTTTCATTCCAGACATAAAGTGGTGTATATTTTCACCAAACTCAGTCTTTGTTATTATGCTCACCTGCTCATAATATTGTATTTCTGCCATCCTTTCAATATTGTGTTCTGCCCTGGTCTTTCAGACAATGCTTTTGGAGAAGATGAGAGTGACAAGAAGACCAGATGGAGAGTCCACTTTTAATGTTTTTTACTATCTAATGGCTGGAGTAGATAGCTCTCTGAGGTAGGGATTAATACACTCATGTCAATTACTATCTAAATCCACTACAGTACTGCATTGGTTTTTACATAGATATATTGTAGTTCTCTATAATGCTGCCTTTTCTTCCTATTTTCCCTTTGATCCTAAATGTGTTCACTAATGTCTTGTAAGTTATTTATTTTTAAAATTTCTTCATTAGAACTGAGCTGCACCTTAACCACTTTGCTGAAAGCAGTGCCTTTGGAATCATGCCACAGACTAAGGTAAATGCATCCTGATACTAGAAGTTTGGCTTGTTTTGTCCAACCAGGAATGGAAGGGGAAAAAGTTTACTTAAAGATTTACCCACCCAAAAAAGAAGCTCAAGTTATGTTTGTGTGAATCTGCCAGGCAGAGGATAAACAGCGGGCCTCTCAGCAGTTTTTCAAACTGCAAGCAGCCATGAAGGTTCTGGGGATCAGCGGTGATGAGCAGAGGGCCCTCTGGCTCATCCTTGGGGCCATTTACCACCTTGGGGCTGCGGGAACCACCAAGGGTAAGATTGCTTGAATGCACTCCTGCACAACTGCATCACCTATTGGAGATGACGTTTGTTCTGCTGTTATAGAACAGGCTCCAGTGACAAAGCAAAATGCTGTTTTTGATTTGTGCACACGATGAAAAATAATTATGGTGAAATTACCTTTGTTAGCCCAAATAGTTTTTGTAACACTTTGTAATTTGACAGATATCAAGCTGGCATTATCTCACTGTTGGCAACATGTGCTGTGTGATGCAATCACATGTAATCACAATGACTGAATAATACATTTATTTATACGTTAAAAGTACACAGTGCACAGCTGCTCCAATGATCAATAGCTGAACATTTAAATCTAGGCCATTGCAGAAAATGTTATACTTTAGATCTTAGCACATTTGCGTAGAGTGGGGGGTGGGTGGTGGTGGTGGTGGGCTGTGGCACTGGGAATCATTCAAGACTTTGTGGTACAGAATTATTGCTGCCTTTATAGTATGTGGCTGCCAGTGAAGTGATACATTGTATTTTTTATTTAATCTGAACCCCTGTCGGATTTACCTTATTATTCCTTACTGCATGAACATATTAAATAAACAGAGCACTGTTTGTGCTTGAGTAACTGAAACTAATGACAAACTTCTTGAATCTAATTGCTTGGAAACACCGTTGCTGCTCACGGAGAGAAAAACCTTGATCTAATTCTTGACAAACATTTATTTTGTCATAAAGATGCATTACAGGACTAATGGGAACAGCAGTTCTCACGAACACAAGAACTTGCTTCTGTCTAAAGCTGTTCGAATGATGAAACCTAATGTAACAGATTGTTTTCCTTTAGAGTAATAGAACGGCCCTTTTATCAGGATTTGACTAACATTTTAAAATTAGATGACATTTGTAAAAGCTGTAGCTGCCACAAAGATTTTTATTTTAGGTGAGTTAATCATCACATCCTTTTTTTGTCATTATAAAAGGCCACTGGAAGGATAGAAAGGATAGAATTAACCATTTAAGTCCTTTCAAAACACAGATTTAAGTGTTTATTTATATTTAGCATTGACTTTTTGGTTGATGAAATTTGTTTTGTTTTAATTTTAACTGAGGTTAAGTGGGCATATTTACACAGATGAGCAAATGAAAAACTGTCCATTTAAGGATTTAATTGCCGTTGTAGTGCAAATAAATTAATTACCGAATAGCAGGATAATATACAACAGAGAAACCACAAAAAAATGTGTGATAACTGTGGCAATAGTGCTGAATTTTGTGTTTTTTGATACGTTTGCTCACTCTTCAGTGCCTGTCTGTAATTGCCAGTTACTTATGAGAATAGCTTGCCAAATAATTTGCAGTGATCCCCTCCAGCTGGCTCCCAATATTTTTGATGGCAGAATAAAGCAGGGAATAGTTAAAAAAAAATCAATAAATACTGTCTGTTACTGGGAATAAAAATTCTGAACAACTTTCTGCTTGGCAATACATTTGATTGGTGTCTTCGTTTTCAAAATGAATTCTTATGAAGAAGCAATGTCAGGGGTAGGAATAGGAAGTCATTGAGAGGCCTTTCTATGGGAATATTTATTAATGATAATAGTCTACAGTCTAGACCCTTTTGTACCAAGGGCCTAGTTTGCATTTTGGTTATCAAAAGGAGTAATAAACAGATTATGAAATAAATCCATTGGCAGTGTAACTTTATCCTGGTACACAAGAGGGCAGCAGTGATCTCCAAAACCTAGTTAAGGGACCACCTGAAATGAACTTAGTTTTCTCTGTATATTGTGTAGTGAACACTTACATCGAATAAGTATAGATAGGAGACTTGGCATACTCTTTCTGTGTACTTAAGAAGAAATATTGTACATATGTAATTTTCTTTTATTATCTTTAAAAGCCGTACAGCCATCTGCTGTTTGATTCTGCAATGTTCATTCATGTTGGTAAACCCACTTTGCTCTTTTTGATGTTTTAGTGGGATTTAAGTAATTGTGCTGCCTGGTATCTATCAAAGTAAATATTTAAATGCCTTTGCTTGTCTTCATAACTACCCTTATCAATAAGAGAAGTATGCAAGGCTTCTGCAGTACTGATGAGACAGATAGAGCCCACTACTTTGTCTGAAATCCCACAGTTTCTCTCTTAAGTCTTAGAAGATACCACTTCATGGTGGATTAAAACTGAAGTTGGCACTCATATCTGTATGTTAGCATCACTCAGCCGCTAGATTAAGGGAAAGTTAGTTTTCCCAACAGCAGTCTTTATGTAAATAAATTAATTATGTCCCCTAATGATAAATTTCGCTTTCATTCTCAATAAGATAAAAGGGGCAATTATAATTTCAATTTAATAGACATGTTTTCAGTATTAAACAATTGAAATAAGGTTTTTACTTATAGATGCTTGTGTGTGTGTGTGTGTGTGTGTGTGTCTCCATCTCCACAGTAGTTAAATGTATTTAGACTACCACCCTTTTGAACATGCTTTTAGTGCATGTTTTTATCAGCTGTGTCAGTGTCAGTTCGACCAGACACATAATCCTACCCTGTCACAGACAGTATTGTCACAAAGTCACCATGTGCCTGCAATAGTTGGCAGAAGGGCTAATGGAGGTTTTCATGCACGTGTCTCAGCTGGCAGGAAACAATTTGCACGTCATGAGTGGGCTCAGAAGGCAGCCTACCTGCTGGGCTGCACCCTGGAGGAGCTCTCCTCTTCCATCTTCAAGCACCAGGCCAAGGGCACCCTGCCCAGAGCCAGCACTATTCGCCAGGCTTCTGACGAAAATGGCACGGCAGATGCAGGTACTCCACGCCACATTTACCACCATATTCTTTACTCTTTATTCCTCACAGTACCCCCCTTTCTCCCTACCTTTTCTTTTTTGTCACTCTCATTCTATTTACACTTGCACACGCACATGTTGCTGCTCATCACTGAAGGGGAAAATGCAAGGGAGAGAAAAAGTAAAGCTTATCTTGGTAATGAATACCACAGCTTTACAATGGCTATTGACAGATAGGTGCACATACTATGTTGGGACAAGCAATTTTGGATCCACTCTTCATTCATTGTCCCTGAAATCATAATTGCCTCACATTGATTTTTCACACGTGTTGGTTCATCAAGACTGCAGTACATTCTGAAGGGCATGACGACTCAGTTAAAGGTCTTTCACAGTAGGGATGGACAGAAATGACCTTTGTTTCTCCTTCCCTGCATCTCCCCTCATTCATGAGCATATAGTCATTGACGTGTGTGCACACATGAATATATCGCCTATGCAACAATAAACTCACTTATGTGATGGTATAATGAATTATGAAAGCTTAACAGGTGGCCATTGCCTCTAGGCACAGACATGAGTATTCAGTTTGATTTGACCGTTTCCAAAACACCTGATCCCTAAATGACACTGCTTCAGAAAGACACTTTTATAGGTATTTTCAATACCTTCTAACTCAGAAAATAATGTGTTTGAATACCATGGAAATGTAGTTCATTTTTAAATCAAATGCTTTGACTATAGTTTCAGTAAAGCTTTTACAGTTCAACATGTTGACATTTCTCCTTCCTATTCAACTGGTTCGTGTGTTATTTGCTGATGGAGATATTGTGAATTAGCTATTGAGGATTTGTTCTGACTCTGTGCCTTTTATATCAGCATCCAAAGCAACAGCAATGGAGTGTTTAGAAGCCATGGCATCCGGGCTTTACTCTGAACTCTTCACTATCGTCATTTCTCTAATAAACCGGTTAGTATTTCTTCTCTGGTGTGTTACTGACAGTACATTACATTTGTAATGAAGATGTCATGATTGTGCTGAACCGGTATACAACAGATAAATGTAGATGCCTCATGTCACTTTTAGTAACCATCATTTGTGTTTAAACAAGAATGTTTGAATGGTTTCAGAGTATTAGAGCCAGTTTTATTTCAGTTAGGGATATAGTGGCATGAGATGAGGTTATATCAAGAGGTTGTCAAATATGGCACTGCTAATGTTATGTGTGTGTATGTATTTACCATGTTTGCTTAAGGGCTCTGAAATCCAGCCAGCACTCCCTGTGCTCTCTGATCATTGTGGACACACCAGGCTTTCAAAACCCAAGGCTGGCTAAGCGCGAATGTGGTGCAACCTTTGAGGACCTGTGCCACAACTACACTCAAGAGCGTCTGCAGACCCTCTTCTACCAGCGTACTTTTGTTCAGGAGCTGGAGCGATACAAAGAGGTAATGCCATGTAAAGTATTATGCACCGTGCATACAAACAGCCTCATTCTCATTGTTTCTGCCTTCCTCCTACCCTTTCTCTCCCCTTGTCTGGTCCTTTCTCTCAGATATATCAACTCCAATAGAGTATGTGTACACACATCAGATACACTATCTGTTCTACCTGTCACAAGCTGTGACAAGTCAAAGTAGTTCATGTGTTAGACCTTCTCATTAGTGATGCCAGTCTTCACCGCTTCTGCCAAGATCAAAGTAAAGTCACTCACAGCTGCCTGTGGGAGAAACGCCCAGCTGCACAGCAGTGCTGTTGTTCCCTAAAGATCTATTCTACTTCTGTCCTCTTTAACGTTCTGTCTAGCAGGACTGGACCATCATAACTGTGGGTGTAGTCATCCCATAGGATTTAGTGTTTTTAAGGACAGATAGAAAGTTTTCTTTCATTACTTACAGTTATGTCTCAATTCATTGCAAAAATGTTTTTATTAAAAACTCACCTGATATCACACTGGAGTTACCCAGACATCCTGATTATATTGCTTCAGATACATTGCTTCTGAAAAAGGATCCTGGGATTTCCCACCCACATCCTTTGCATGGCAGAAATGGAGTTGGAATGAGATGAAGTATTGCATAAATGCGTGTAGTGTAATTCTCTCTTGTCAGTACATCTTGAAAACATAAGAACCTGTGAAAGTGTCATTGTAAACTGGGTCAAACTCATTTAAAACGGCACACAGTCTTAACAATCACAGTGACAGGCAGGCGGGTTAAATTGTGATACACACAACCGGCACACACAGTGTGCCTTTATATTTTTGAATAAATTGCTGTTGGGCGCTCTAGCTTTCTGGCTAGTATTGTTTTCTGTTTTTTGCGTTCCTCTGTACATGGACTCTCCGCAGCAGAGAACAAAAATCAGTGGGGAGACTTCACATACACAGTCAGCTTGAACACTGGCATCTGTCGTGGCCACATTATTAGCATGCCAGCATTTTCTCCCCTTTCTGGAGCATGATCCATTCTGTTACCATGCACTGTTACTTTATCTCTTAATCTTTATAGCTATAGCTTTATCTCAGATCATTTTTATCATGTGCCACATTAATCTAGAAATGACTAATGGAGCTGCAACCAAAATGGTCAAATCTTTATGGCTTAATAACAATGTATTTGTTCTTTTTTTTATTTTAAACCAAGTTAAAATAGTTGTAGTTAACCTATAAAATGCTATTACATTTTGGAGCTGTGGTAAAATATAAAGACTTGAGACTGTGACAGCTGTTATATGCTAAAAAGCAAGGTACACTCTAGACAGGTTGCTAGTCATTGACATGGCTAACACACAGAAACGGATAATTAGACATTCTCAGAACCAGGCCTATGGGCAATTTACAATCACCAGTGCACCTAAGATGCATGTCTTTGGACTGTGGGAGGACACCAGAGTATTCAGAGGGAACCCACACAGGAAACCCCCAGCTGGATGGTAGGTCTTGAACCTACTCGCTGTGAGGCAGCAGTTCTAACCACTGTACCATTGCCTCTCTAAAAATCTTCTGCTCTCTGTCGCTTTCTCATTTATCATGCTAATAGTTCAAAACTAAAAAATATATATTTTGCTAACTTATTGGTCTATGACAGTGGGCTTCAAATGGCCTAGCATTCAGAATCCTATTTTCTAATGATTTTGATTGATGAATTTAATTTAAAATGAAATCGCAGATGTATCTTTTTAGTTTTTCCATTCTTCAAAACATTTTTTTCTTTTTTAAATTTTTTGACATCATAGGTCATTAGTTTGTCAATCTCTTTGCTGTCCTCCAGGAAAACATAGAACTTTCCTTAGACGACACAGAAACCAGCACGTCTCTGTCTGTGGCAGTGGTAGACCAAGCTTCGAGTCAAGCACTGGTACGCTTGTTTTATTGTCTTTCTTCATTTTATTGTCACACATCTAACTTGCATAATTTCTCATTTCCCTTGGTTTTAGTACCATAAAGTGTTTGATTTTCAGATGTTAATGTTAATCCCTGGGTACAATATATTGTTTTTTAATTAAGAAAAAAATTGAATAACGTCTCTAAGCATCAGAAGACTTCTCTCTATGTTAGACTTGTTTGGCAGAGACTAGAAAGAGAGGGTGGGAGCAAGAAAAGAAAGGTTAGAGAATTGACTTCAAGAAAGAAAATCAATGTTTGGCCTTTCCAGCCTATGATCTGCACCATGGAAACAGAAATGGCCGAGTTTAGAGAGTCCATAGATCACTTTGCTGTAATTCCAATGTGTTTGGTTTGAGTGCTTTACTTTTTAAAGGGTCCCCACTCTAATGGGAATGTCATCAAAAGCAGTGAACTGTAGTACATCACACTAAAAACCGAAGGGTAAAAATAACACAGATTCTTCAAAGTCATTTCTAAAGTCAGCTATAAAGATCTATGCTGTTTAGAGTGCAAAGACATTTTGATCAAAGATTTTTTTTTTTTTTCCCTCACAGATATTTTTTTCCCTGTTGTAGCTCAGACATCTGTTATCACAAACAGCCTTAATGCTTGATTCATTGCAAGCCTCATAGTTGTCACATGTCTTCTCCAAACTGATAACCTGTTTTGTATTTGTAGTCAGCGTAGTGTGCACTGCTGATAAGGATGTCTCCAGTGCAACTTCTGATGGCTGCTAAAGCATTTTTTGGTTTTGTGGATTTGCTTCTTAAGCCAAAGTTCCCAGGGTGGATTTAGACAGTAGCTACCTTTCTCGTGAGCTTGAACAACAAGATGGTTATGCTCAATGTCTCTGACTTAAAAGTGAACGCTTCAGTGTGTTGTGTATTATGGTGACATATATTTGGCATACCCTTATTTAACAATGGCATGCTAATTGTGTAACTAATTGCATTATTTAAATTTTTCTCCCTTTATACTTTCCACATTTTTCCCATTTTAATTGTGTGGAATAAGTTAAAACTGTTGTGATGGTATTATTGCAGTAAACTGCTAAAAGTATGCTCGCATCACAAATGCTTTTGAAACTTAAATTTCTGCTGCTAACAATATCACCATGTCTGTGATACACTGCTCAGACTGGGAAAACAGAGAGCAAAGTATTTTCGCTGACATTTAGAATGGTTTATATGTAAGCAAACGCTCACTACAGAGGCCAGCACCAGGCATTTGAAGGATATTTTTTATAATTAATACTTATTGCTTTGTCATTATTGTTTGTAGGAGGTGGATAATAATATCTTAAATATATTGTGACTCATCAATATATTCCATTAAACACTAACATGAACTAGATGTTTATTACTCATGTTTGACATTCCTTTTGTAAAATCTTTTGCATAGAGGGTCATAAAGGTAAAACAGAATATTTGGTGTGTGTGTGTGTGTGTGTGTGGACAGGTACGGACAGTGCGAACAGATGAGGCCCGGGGTCTGTTGTGGTTGATGGAGGAGGAGGCACTGCAGCCTGGGGGTTCAGAGGAAACACTGTTGGGACGCCTGTTTAGCTACTATGGACCTGCTGAGGGCGAGAGTAAAGGCAAGGGGAAGATGCACACACACACACACACACACATGCATAAGGTCGCACTAATACAAATAGTGATCTTCTCAGAAATGAACAGAAAATCCTTGTATTTTCATTTTCATTTTCAAAAAGAATAAAAAAAATAAAAACAAAGACGTTCATTAACATTATATATTGTATGGGTATATATAAACTCCCCTTTTGTTTTATAGTACGCTGTATTGTCTCAGTTTAAATGAGCTCATTAAAGCTATACTATAATATGGAATTTCCAAATCACAATATCTCGTTTAATTTGACCAGTTGCTGTTGTTCTGCAGAGCAGTCACAGATATCCGATTCATATGTTTCTTAGCAATTCTCTAACAATAAGAACTGAAGCTTTTAAAAAGTTCCCTAATAGAGCTAGAAAATGGTACGCAAATTGTCATTTTAGTACTCCAAAACAACAGCTGGTGGATTCTCATTAAAGCTACTTTTGGCTGCTCCCTTATTCACAAGGGGTCGCCACAGTGGGTAGCTCCACAGCTTCGATTTGGCAGATTTATTTATTTATTTTTTTACGCCCGTTGCCCTTCCTGACGCAGCCCCAAAGGGATTTGTCTCCTCCTAGCATCAAATAAGGGAGCTTTCATTTGCTAAGCGAATGTGTAAACCACTACACTATGGAGCCACTCAGCTGCAGAATTCTCATTAAAACTCTTCATATAGGTCAGATTTGAGCTCCTCTGTTTCGTCTATCAGCCGTATCTCTCTGATGACCTAGTACATCATGCGTGTGGCAGACAGTTATATCGTCTATGAAAGTGGAGTATGGTTGGATCTAAATGTCTCACACTAAAACTACACGGATTAAGTGGCCCATTAAACAATAAGGTTTACTAGGAACAGACTGTTCATCATGATGTTTTTATCAGTAAAATCTATGCAGGTTTGTGACAGGCAGCACACACCAGACTAATTAGGATGTGATGAATTTACTTGCTTTGTTAAACTCATGCAGACAGTAAACCCCTTTCTGAAGTCTTGAATATGATTTTTCTCATTATCTCGCTGTATATGTATCTAATAAATTTTACACTGGATCCCCCATTTACTTTAGGTCACACTTTCCTGTTGAAAAGTGAAAAAGATCATAATTTCCTGCTGGGCCACAGCCATGGGACAGACTGGGTGGAGTATGATGCACGAGGGTGGCTCAGCTATGCCAAGCAGAATCCCGCCTCTACCAATGCTGCGTCCCTCCTACAGGACTCGCAGAAGTAAGTATCCACCATGCAGGAGTTGTTGTTCCTTGGTGTTGCAGACTTGAATTATAAAACATCACACTCTGAATTACGGCATCTCTTACAGAAAGATCATCGGCTCATTGCTCATGAACCGCACAGGTGGAACCACCGTTTTGTCCGGGTCTGTTGCTGGCCTTGAAGGTGTTTCCCAGCTGTCTTTGCGCCGGGCTACTAGCATGAGGAAATCCTTCGTCACAGGAGTAGCTGCCATCAAGAAGAAGTCTTTGTGCATTCAGATAAAACTTCAAGTGGTGAGAGCATAGGGTGTGATGGCTACTTGGGGATGTGGGGCACCACAAGGCACAACAAAACATGCTGTTGTAAATATGAGAAGTTTGTTTTTGACTCTACCCGAAGTCTTATAAATGAAGTAGAGGCCGGTTGTTATCGACAACAGAGAAAATGACATTAAGCCATTAAGAAGTTTTGTTGTAGTGGCTGCATAGTGTAGCGGTTTACACATTTGCCAAACAAGAATCCTGTTTCAGTCCCTTGAAGAGACATTTCTTTGGTGTTGCATTAGAAAGAGCATCTAGTGTTTTATGTTTTATTTATTATTAAAAAAAAATGAACATGTGGAGCTACCTGGTGTGGTGACCCCTTGTGAATATGGGAGCAGCTCAAAACAGCTGCTATTACTACTACTACTACTAATGCTGTTATCAGTACCACTACTTTTAAGAAGAACATATTTCTCAATAAGAGAGTCAAAAACTAAAAACCTTAACTTGTGCTTTATTAGAAGACACTGCATTAACTCTTGACCTGTTCCCACCAGGCTGCTTATAATCCTGCTCTGTCCTTTTCAGGATGCGCTTCTTGACATGTTGCGGAGGTCCAGGATTCAGTTTGTTCACTGCATATTGCCCAAGGCGGATGCCCTCAAGGCGCTGAGTGGATCTCTGTTCAAAGGAGTGGAATGTGAGGCTCAAGGGGAGAGTGGAGATCCTAGCTTAATGCAGCTAGATGTAGCCTTGCTCCGTGCTCAGATACGTGGATCTAAGCTGCTTGATGCTTTAAGAATCTACAGACAAGGTGAGGTAAAGCAAACATACCCCCTTGTCCATGTGTATTAAAAAAAACAAAAGCCCGTCAGATTAAATCTTATTCAATACCGGTTTTCACAGGTTACCCTGATCACATGGTGTTCTCTGAGTTCCGACGGCGCTTTGATGTGCTGGCACCGCATCTCACCAAGAAGCACGGAAGAAATTATATAGTGAAGGACGAGAAGAGAGTAAGTCAGTCACTGAGAGAGGGAGTAAAATGTACAGCTGTGCCGCTAGCCAAGCACAGTGAAGATTGATGATGTGAGGAGGCAGCTTCATGACCTGATCTCAACAGCCTGATGTCAGCAGCCTACTGACAGAGATAAAGCTTCATCAGGGCTAATAGTAAAGACCTAATCAGCTTAACTTCATCACTATAATGCCTGTGAAAGAAACTGATCAATATCATGGCTTAGAAAGTGCTTTACTGCAAACATAAAAATGCCTATTTTTCTAAATGCCATGGTTATTACACTGTGACAGTACTGCTTTTGTTGGTTTTAATTTTAAATTTATAAAAAATGTGGATGGCTTGAGCTTCATTATAAATACCTATGAAAGGAACATAAGTTGAAGAGTAGAAGAGAAAAATACAGAAGTTTCTTTCTGCAGAGAAATGAGAAAGCAAGGTAGAGAATGTGGGTAGGGGTGAATATAACTCCTTTCCCCTGTGTCAGTGTGTTGGAGCTGAGTTTCTGTGGAAACACTGGCAAACAAAAGCCCCTCAGTATTCGTGGCAAACCTTTCTTGGTGTAATCTAGATGTGGTTTTTCAAAGTGGAGTCTCAAGTAGAGAGAAGAGGCTCAGACAACAATAGACAGACAGTATACACAGGCTGGACAGGGAGAGGGGGGGCTCCAGTCTTTGGTGTAACTCTACATGGGATGTGCGTGTTTAGAGCTGCAACTAGGTCAAGAAAAACAGGGGATCATGATGAATAGACTAGGTGCAGGTGGATTTTAGGGGGCAAGTTGTAATTGGTTTGTTGTATTTTTTCTTTTGCATCCCGACTTGGTTTTAAAACAAAATCCAGAGTGAGAGAAGAGGGGAAAAAGTGCACTGTAGTTATTAAACATGACAGATAAGGGGGAACTGTAGACTGCTCTATTGTTGTGGTGTCAGTAGCACCACTGGATCCACCTTTTGAAAGGCTGAATGCGTGTTTGTGTGCATGTATGCATTTACTCAGGCTGTAGAGGAGCTACTGGAGTCCTTGGATTTGGAGAAGAGCAGTTACCACATGGGTCTGAGCAGGGTGAGTAATGCCCACACATCACAAACAAATGAACAGCTTTAAAAATGTATTGAATAAACATTTGCTATGAATTGCTCTGTGTCTTGGAATCACCACAGAGCAGTAGTACACAACTCTTTTTTTTTTTTTTATGACACTTGCTGTCTGGGGATGTGTGTCTTTCAGTACACCTGTTCCTCTTTGAGGCTTGTTTGCCATCCTTTATTGGAGACCTGCCAAGCCTTGTCCCTTCTTCAAGTTATTTAGCCAGTGGTTACCCAAGAGGCATGTCTCTACCTTGCCCATATATATTACCATATTTACTACGTTTTTTTCAGGTTATTGGAGCAAATTTCTCCTCCTAATGCATTCTCTGTTTTTCACCACAACCTTAGTATGATTTGCACAGTAAACATTGCTTCAAAATGGACATTAAATCCTATCAGCTGGAAAGCGGCCATCAGTCAAAGTGAAATCAAACAGTAAAGTACAAAAGAGGGGGACTTATGCTCCAAGATACTGTACGGTGTGCATGGCCCTTTTATAAAACACATGACAAAAGAATGGTTTGGAGGCAGCTTCACATGGGGCCACACTTTGGAGTGTGAAATGGGACATGCACAGTTGGCCATTCACAAAGCATTCCAGTGGTGTCTTGGCAACCTGTCTCACTTGCATGCCAATTACACCAAACCAACTAAAAGCAGTGAATGAGAAGCTCTTGACTGGACAAAATCTGCCATTAGAGATAGCCACATGCCTGAAAGGATCATAGCTGCATAAAGCTACTACATGATGCCTGCATGCAATTTTGAAAATAAAAATAAAAGAATAACAGATTATTTTTTGTCTTGAGAGTTTTAATTACATTCAATGGTATCAATGAATATTATCTTTCTTTGCTACTGCTTTATAGAACAAAAAAACAGTTTGATGATTCCCAGCTCTTCCTTTGTTAACATATTATATATGGATTTTGGAATTTAAGGAGCATGGACACTTTGTAGAGCGACCTTAGGTTGAGAAAGTGTGTGTGTGCGTGTGTGTGTGTGTGTGCGTGTGTGTGCGTGTGTGTGTGTGTGTGTGTGTGTGTGTGCGCGCGCGCGCTTCATGCCATCATATCTGGAACGTATCATGGTACCAAATCCTTCTTGGGTATAAACAGGCTATGACATAATGTGCTTTCCTTTGTCTGTTTACCTCTTTTTTTTTTTTTTTACCTTTGCCCTAGATTAGAAATGGACAAGGCTGATTGTTCGCGATAACTTAATCACCCGGGTTCTCACTTAGATAAGACTCACTTGACTGTGGATTACACTGTTTCTTATTGATTAGTTGCTTCAGTGCATTCATTTACCTTTTAACTCCCCTCTGTTTTAACTGTGCTGCTGGGCTTGACATTAAAGCAGGGCCTCTAAATCTCATAATATCTAAAATAACCATTAAATTGTCTGAACTGTTTTACGCTTTGCTAATAAGCATCTGTGTATGATTGTTTCTTGTTATAGCTGTTCTTCAGAGCTGGAACCTTGGCTAAGCTGGAGGAACAGAGGGATGAGCAGACCAAGTGCAATCTAACCCTCTTCCAAGCTGCCTGTAGAGGTTACCTGGCACGGCAAGCCTTCAAGAAGAGAAAGGTATGCGGGATTCTATACTGAAATGAAACGAGCAGTCCAAAGTTAACCTAAGCTGAAAATACTAATGTTGTCGTAATCTTAACTGAACCCTATATACAACTGTGACAGGTTTTTGTCAATAAAGTTTGAAGGGGAGAAACTTGAATGAATTCACTTTAATTGAAAAAAAAAATGTAATTGCAACACACTGTCTATTGTTTTATTTTTATTTTTTGCACAGCTGAGCAAAATGAAGTAGGTCAAGTAGGTGAAGAATATGCACTTCAGAATTGAGAGCCAATTTTAGATCTAGTTTGTTCTGTTCTTGGGGTAGATATAACCAGCCCTGCTGTAAATCTTCAGCTAATTGCAAATAGGTTCTCTGAATCTATTGGCTGTACCCCATCCCTCGTTGTAATCCATCCAATCAGCTTTCCCAAGGCGATATTTGATTGTGACATTTCCATTTCTGTGACATTTTATCAGTCCACTCCCCTGAATTGTAGCCTTATCAAACATGCTGCTGACTCTCATACCCATCCATTCCATCCATCTTCCATTTTTCTACCAGGATGTGTGTGAGTCTATCTCTCTGGACCTCATGTGTCCTCTTGTGATGTATAGAGCCCTGCAGTACTTTTCTCCCTCTATGATTACGTTGTACTATTTAAGTGAATGTGCCACTTCAGCTGGGCTGTGATGAACCAGCAGAAATGGAATTACATTACTTCTCTCTCCATCCACTATGACATACTGTTAGGAAGCACGCATGTTGTTTAGTTGTAATATGATGCCAGTCAAACTGTTACATTGTCAATGTTGTAATGAGGTAAATCAAATTGACCTTTAAAATATCTGGACTTTCAGATATCATCTTTTGGTACCTTTCTTTTTAAATCAAATACTTAAATGTATGTTGGTCTAAAATTGGAACCCCAATACATTTTCCTCTATCAAGTTCAGAAGTGATTATTTACACAGCAAAGCAGGGTAAGTGCCTGTTGCTTTACAATGGCTAGAAATTGAAGAAAATCAACACCAAGGATCCTTTCAAAATTGCTAGGCAACTGTGCAATTACAAAATCCATTAGCAAAGAAACAATTTTTTCCTCTGCCCTCTTTAGCCCCCTCCCTCCTGCACATGTATCTATAATAGAAAGATGAGACTTTATTTCATCTCAATTGTATTTATCTCAAACTCAACTTAGGTTGACAAGGTAACATGAAATATGCAGTTATGACGCACCCCTCATCTAGTCAGGGTTGCAGAGGTTTATTTAAGCTGTGGACATTTTAATGCACATTACTTTCATATCCACAAACCAATTCATTTTGATTCAGTTCAAAAGAACTTGAGTTATTCCCAATGACCACACAGCTAGCAGCATCCTAGGTAGAGATTAAGGACTGAAAACAAAGAGTAACTGCTAGCCTGAGTCTAAGGGTAACAAAACTCTTTGGAGCCTTTTGTAAGGGCCCTCTACCACCAAGGTGGTCATATAGCCTCTCTAAAACCATACAAGGCTAAATATCTCCTTCTGTTTCTAGTCCTTGAGTTAAGCTAAGCTAACTGGCTTATTACTCTATTCTAAACTTGCATTAAAAAATTCCACACTGATGATAAATGAATGGACGTCATGTAGTTATTGAATTTCTTTTTTTTTTTTTTTTTTCAAACACTTCAAAACTAGTCATAAAATACTAAAGCTTTTAATAATATTAGGTCAGTTTCTGTACTCAGCAGTGAGAGATATAAAACTGTGCCTGGTAGAGAAATTGCAAGCAAGATGCTGTTCTGAAAGTGGCTTTGCAGCCCCTTGCCCTTTTCTGCCTTTTTCTAACCAACAATTTATTCCCATACAGCTGTTGCATGCATGGTAAATACAGTCTCTCCTTGCAATAATTATCTGAAGGGCATCTTTTCCCCTGATTATCATTCTGTTTATATTATTCCTGATTCAATTAGTCAACACCAGACTTGGGGAGGATGCAGGGATGTGTCGAATACTGAGTAATTTCCATCTCTCTTTCTCTCACTGTGAAGATTTGCAGAGTGTGTTGTTGTCGAGTCTTAGAATAATCACTGTATAATAACATCGACTGGCACCCTTGCTGTTTCCCTGATATCCCTCTGCGAAAACAGATCTGGTCTTCATTGCCTCTTACACTGTTTGAAGTATCCAGTCTTAGCATGTACAGTAGATGGTAATTTGCCTCTGGAATAGTGCAAGTGAGTTCTGGTGAAGCTCTCAGACAGCTACTGGTTGATGTATATGGATGTGACAGGAAGTCACAAGTTGCCTTGATTGATATTCTCTGGCATGTTAACCTTGTGAAGCTGTGCCAAGCCCATGTGACATCAAATGACAAAACCACAATTTTTCCTCTTTTTTTTTTTTTTTTTTTTTCTTTCCCCTTTCAACTGTCTCCTCAAGGGGACAACCTGACATTTTAAAAGTCTGTTATTTTGCCTCAGCAGGCACTTGCCATATTGGGAGCTTTGTCCTTCAGGTACCCTACAAATGTAGTTTTTAGAATTATTTGCATGGAATCAGCACACAGCTGAGCTCAGGCGGGGGATTCTACAGAATATCTTTTTCATTTGAAACATGCATTCCCATGGTTCTGAATCAAAGCGCAGATGATACCTTTACAGTTGCAGTTGTAAAGGTATCAGTATGCAGTGCATTGCTATAAGATATGTCTGTGGTTTAGCTTAGGGTTAAAAATGAATAATGTACAAAGTGTAGAAAGAGCCAGAATGATAAAGCTTATTGCTTATGTTTGTTTATAATGAAGCAATCCTCAGAAACCGATGTTGCTTCATTTATTTACTAAATGGCAACTTTATTCTCAGACTTTGCTGCATGTATCTTATATCTAATACATATACAGTGAGTCTTACATGTATACGGACAATCAAACCCGAAATACATGTATAGAATATTTGGAAAAGAATGTAGTGTTTTTTTTCTTTTTGTTTATTAACCTTGGTTCACAATTTTCATTCACTTCACACTGTCTTACAGTTGTCACACCTTGTTAATGTGATATGAATACCAAAATATTTATCCACAGTGCTCATGTTGTATAATCTTTTGTTTGTTTCCTATTCATTATAGACTAGATATGACAAGTGAGACCTGTTTAATTCTTCTGTCAGAGATTTGCAGCATTTTGCTCCATGTTAAGGCTTTCACTGTGTGACAAATCCTAATTGGTCATAGAGAGTACCTTCAGGGCAAAATGTACCTGATGCTGAGAATTGTGTTGCTCTAATTGGGTTTGCCCATAATCTGCTGCTGCTAGAGAGCCTCATGCATAAGCAGCATGGAAATCGTGTAATACTTGGAATTAGCTGCCAAAATGTTTGATTTAATTAATCAAAAATTAGCTTCCAGCCTTGGAACACACTCGGCGGAAACTCTCTAGTGGAGGTTGGCAAGTCCCGGGATATCTGCTTGCCCATACATATGCAATATAGCAGAAGAATGAAGAATGTAGTTATTTTCAAATATTGTTCATCAATGGTGCGGATGATATGGTAACGGTAGAGTTTGGAAAGTATTTATTCCAGTGATTATATAAAAGCAGCATTTAGTCTGGATACTGCCTCCATGTGGTACCTGTGCAAACAATTTGTCTGCATTCAAGCTATTGGTGCAGCATATTACATGCATTGTTGCTGGTTGTAAAGTCGTAATAGGGGATCTTTTGCAGATAAATTTGGAAGTAATTACATCACTTTTATACCATTGATGTTCAATATGAGTTTGTATTTTGTTGTGCAAATAACTGCCTGCACTCTCACAGATTTCTCTTTGGTGACTGACTCTCCATATGTGTGTCTAGATTCAGGATTTAGCCATCCGGTGTATTCAAAAAAACATCAAGAAGAACCATGGAGTGAAGGACTGGCCATGGTGGAAGCTCTTTACCACAGTACAGCCCCTCATTAAAGTGCAGCTCACAGAGGACCAGATGCGGAGCAAAGATGTGAGCAAACCTCACCCAACCTGTTGAATCTTTAAGGATTTAATATATTTTTAAATGCATTCCGTGTCTGCACTATTCTACATACTGTCATCACTGTTGACATTGACCTCCAACATAACATGTATCTGATATAAAACAGCTATATTCTGTGTTCCAGGAGGAGATTCAGCAGCAGAAATTGAAGCTTGAGAGAGTGGAGAAGGAACGAAATGAGCTGCGACTCAATACAGATCGATTGGAGAGCAGGGTGGGTCCCCCTGCCTATGGTAGTGCATTCTGGATAGTTTTTGAAGATTTATGGTGCAGTTGCACTCTTTATTTTAGTTAAAGATTTGATTACCTACTTGCACAGGAACTGTGGCCAGTAGTTTGCAACTTTGCATAACACCCCGTGTGCGTCTGCCTGTTTGTGATCAGATCGCAGACTTGCTGGCAGAGCTCGCTGATGAGAGAAGCACAAGTGAGTCAGCATCCCAATTGCTGGAGGCTGAGACTTCTGAGAGACTGCGCTTGGAGAAAGATATGAAGGATCTACAGGCAAATAAACATGAAATATATATATGAAAGATGCACACTTAAAATTTATAGTAATTCTGAAGTTCAGTTTATTATGACTGACATGCTCTGTGTGATTATTGACTGAATTTGTGCATTCCAGGCAAAGTTTGATGTCATGAAGAAACAGTTAGAATCGCAGGAGATGGAGGTGATGGAAGCACGACTCATGAAAACATCAGAGCTAAATGGGGAGATGGACAATGATGATGAAGATGCTGGTTAGTAGAGCAAGACACTGATATCTAATATTTGGTCGTGACACCAGAGATTGCTACATGCAAGATCAAATTTGAAGATAATTCGGAGAAACTTTTCTCTGATTTTTTTGAATAACACAGTCTCAGTCATCAGTGTTTTTTAAACATTTGTTTTAAATTCCCTAATTAATTGCACCCTGCGACACTTTCAGCAGCTTGCCTAAGCCTGCCTAATGGGCATGTCAGCTCAGGTCAGAAGCATAATTTACTGAACCACTCAGACCAGCATTATGTGCACAGTTTGAAAAATCTCCCTTATACTAATTGTAGCTGCAGGAATCAATGGCTTTGTTCAGCTGTTTCAGCAGGAGACATGGCAGTAAGACTTGGTCACATCCTGCATAATACTGTTAAGTATATTTTCCAAGTTTAGGATTAACCGCTAGGAGATTAGGATGTCCGCTCCCAGGCATACAACTAATGCTTGTTTCTGATTGGTCTCCCCCTGCTGGGAAAGAGAGCGCCTGCTGAGAGCATATTGTCCATGAGTCTTTTTTTTTTTTTATATATCTGTGTTCCCACCTCCTTCAACCCACCTCAGCAGACAAGCCATTACAGAGCATATCAGAATTCTTAGATGAATGAGAAAGTAATCGGTGGGATCAGAGCTGGTGGCCCTGCAAGTTGTCATTATGCTATATATATGCTAATGAGCAGCACTGATGGAGGAGCCTGTGTTGGTATGTGAAGGAGAACTGGACAGCCTCTAAAATGATAAGGCTTGGAAATGAACCTGAACCCAAATGTCTGTCTGGCTGCTGTTATAGTTCTGATAGCCTATGACAGCTCCAGAATTAAGGTCGCCTAAGAACTGTGGAAAGTGCCACTTAGACATGTCCTCCTCTAACTACTGTTGTGCTGTGCTCTGAATTCCTATCTCAGGTTTATTCAAGATAAGAGCTAAAACACAAAGCCTTTTTTGTAGTTTCCTGTTGAATACCTTGACCTTGTAAGTTCAGCATCTGATTAAGCAAAAGTTTTATTTCCAGAAAGATTATTTTATTTCAGTCTTTGAATGTGATAATCATCGCAGCCAGTGCAGTGCACTCCATAATCCCACGCATCCATCATGTCTGTGGTTTTTACGCCTCTTCCTCTGTGTACCTGGCTGGACCTGCATTAAAGTCAGGAAATGCTCAAATGTCACACAGACATTTTCTGAATTGCATGTCTTTCCTCTAGGAGGAGAGTGGCGGATAAAATACAATCGAGCCGTTCGTGAAATGGACTTTGCCAAAAAGAAACTTCAGCAGGAGTTTGATGACAAGCTGGAGACGGAACAGCAGAGCAAAAGACATGTAGAGAGAAAGGCAAGAGCAAATTACAACTTGAAATAATAATAATAAAAAAAAATCTAATTTAATTTGTCTCACACTTATAAACTTTTAATTGTGGAAATGGAATAGTAATACTAGGTGTTGCACTTTCATTAAAGAATTGTGTGTGTGTGTGTGTGTGTGTGTGTGCTGCAGCTGGCTGATTTGCAGACGGATAATGAGGATTTGCAGCGCTCTGTGCAGCAGCTGAAGAAAAAGTGCCAGAAACTGACTGCTGAGCTGCAGGACACCAAGCTTCATCTGGAGGGCCTGCAAAGTCGCAACCATGATCTGGAGAAGAAGCAGAGGAAGTCAGTTCAACTGCCTGTCCTGTTCTCTTACAGAAACACACATTGCAGAGAGCATATAGCTCTTTTCTCCTCGGATTAAGCAGCACTGGTCTACTCGCCTAATGCTAAAGTTTTCTTTAATTTGAACAGTGACTGAGATGTTCTGTAATCTGCGGAATTGCATTAGCTGAGAAAATGACTCAAGACTTTAAGCACTTGAGAAGCTATCACTGTGGCAGAATGTGATCTCTCCCCTGTGGCTAATTGAAGATGCTCTGTGGGTGAAATTATTTTCGGCTGCGCTTCAGAGAGAAAAACAGAGAATTACAACAAGCTGACAGCATGAAACACTTAGCTGTTAAGTTCACTAACCATAAGTGTTTCTGCCCTAGACAATTGAAGAAAACATTTTGCACATTATTACAACCCAATGGTAAATTGATGGCTATTAGAGGGGGACAGAAGTGGAGGCTAAAATAGGACCGATGATAGCCTGGCGCCTCCCGTATAACAAAGTCAAATTCTCTGAGTAACATACTGTGCACAGAAATGAATGATGCAGAGATCTATTTCTGAGAGATCTTTCTTTAAGCTGATTTGTTAGTTTAGAGTTTAAAATATAAAATGGGTATTAGTTGTGTCTGCCAATTTCCCTGTTTGATAGTGTTAAAACTGTACTGTGTAATTAAAAATCTTTCCTACCACATTCAACTGATAAGGCTACGTTATTGTTGAGATTGTGTAAAACCAACATTTTTTTGTATGTGTGTGTGTGTTTTCCAGATTTGACCTGGAGCAGAACCAGGCTCAGGCTGAGGTACAGAGGGAAAGGAGCCAGAGGGAGAAGCTGGCTCGAGAGAAAGACATAATGACTGGTGAGATTTTTAACCTCCGCCAGCAGCTGCAGGTAGGCTTCTCTCCACTACATACTCCACATGTACTCTAATGCCCTCTCTTGGGGACAACATGTCTGATGTTTCTGCTCTCTGTATGATATAACTAGGCTGGTCCAGATGTGTGTTTTACAGCATGCCTTCTGCCTGCAGGACAAGGACACTGAATTGTGTGGCATGAATGTAAAGGTGCAACAACTGGAGGCAGAGCTACAGGATTTGTCCTCCCAAGAGTCAAAGGATGAGGCCTCACTTGCCAAGGTCAAGAAGCAGCTTCGTGACCTCGAAGCCAAGGTGAAAGACCAGGAGGAGGAGCTGGATGAACAGGCTGGAAACATCCAAATGCTGGAGCAGGTACAGAGGAGTGCAAATATGGTTCAGCGAGGAGTTCTTCTTGCTAATTGTTGCATATGTGTCTCTCTCTCTAATACATGTTTGTCTCACATGTCATTTATATGTTATGTCTTCAGACTAAGCTGCGGCTTGAGATGGAGATGGAGAGGCAGCGGCAGACCCACTCTAAAGAGATTGAGAGTAAAGATGAAGACGTAGAGGAGATCAGGAGATCTTGCAGTAAGAAGGTAGCCACTAATCATTCTTGCAATTTCTGCAGTTTTTTTCTTATTTGTGGCCTTTTTTGTTGACTAACATTTACTCAGGGCTGTTTACTGCAGTATTCAGTAACACACTTTTTTCATGCTTGATTGAAAGCACAAAAAATAAAGGAATTTATGTTGATGATTTCTTTGTTGTAACAATGCTTCTGAGCAATAAATCTTATACTGTTGGAAAGCCTGTTTATATCGCCTGAAATGGTGTCATAGTTGTAAGGAAAATGCATTTGTGGGTTTAGCACCTCAGTTGAGTATGTAGGTTGTGCCCATGAAAAACTTGCCAAATCTTTTCTGCCAGTGCCAAAGTGTTTATTCTGCTATTGACTCTTGTTTGGTGTCATTTATTGAAGTCTATGATTGAAGTCTGAAAAAACGACCTATTAGCAATTAAAAAATGTTTTCATTTAGCAAAAAGGGGACTCTGTACTATGTAGAAAAGCCATACACAGCCACAACAGCCTGGCATCTCCTGCTCATGCTGGTCACCAGGTTGGTCACACACTGCTGTGGGATGGCATCCTATTTTTCAACCAGCATTTGTTGCAAGTCAGCCAGTGTGGTTGTGTTGGTCACTCTGGCACAAACAGCATGTCCAAGCTGATCCCACAAATGTTCAGTGGAGTTGAGGTCAGCACTGCAGACAGACCATTCCATCCTCTACACTCCCCAAATACTGTAGGTAGTCTCTGATAAACCTCGCTCTCTGTTTCTCTGTGAGGAAGATGCTCCACCACACTATCACACTGCCTCCACCAAAAGCTGTTACCCTATCGGTGCAGAAATCAGAATAGTTTTCTCCACATCTTCTCTGCAATTTGAATCTATGATAGGTCCAGATTTTGCCTACGGCAGTCTATCTTTGAACATAATGTTCTTCCACATTTTCAGGTGCCAGTGCAAATGTTGCAGACACCAGTGCAAAGGGGCCTGACCATGAAGGGCTGTCATGGCAGGCCTCCTAGCAGCCCTATTAGATGGGAGTGTGAAGTCTGTTCTGGACTACCTGGGTAGAGAGCTATTGGCAAGTTTTTTTTTTTTTTTGTTTTTATGGGCACAACCTACCTACTCAACTCTGCTGCTCAACCTACAAATGAATTTTCCTTACAAATGTTGCACCATTAAAGGGGAAATAAACAGGCTTCCCAAAGATATGAGATTTGTTACTAAAATGATTGTTACAACAAAGAAATAATTGAATAATTAAATTTTCTATTTGCATAGCCCAGTTTATGAAGTTCCTGAATTCATTACTTTAATTTCACTTCATCTAGGTACACATGCTGTATTGCTTTATGCCTCCCTACGAGTTATAGCTGTGGGCAGGGATTTTTGGATGTCCATCCATCTGTCCCACAATTTGTGGACACTGTTTCTGCTGTATGCCTTCAGGGAATTTTTTTGAAACTTTGTATACATTTTGAATTAGTTCAGTTTTGGTCAAATGTCACAGTGACTGATGTGTCTTAATTTGGAGGCAGAAATAATTATAGGATTTATTTGTTGCTATAGGTTTGAGAATTTTATAGAACTATCTAATATGAAAAAACAAATTGGCTTTTGATCTTAATTGGTTTAGACTTGGTGTCCGTCAAACTGAAGTGAATCTGGATAGTCATGGATGTAAACTGGAATGGCTTCTTACAGTTGCAAGGCAGTCATTGCAACTGCAAATGTAATGCATTCTTTAAACTATTATTTTATTCCATGTGTCTTATTAAGTAGAAAGAAGTTAAATGGATTTCTATATTTAAAATGTTTTAATTTGACATAATGAAGCATCATGTGTGATTAATCTTAAGGCTACCAGGTCTGCTTGTGGGGGATCTATTTGTCTTTGAGAGCAGCCGTGTCTAGCAGGACGGTCGATGGTGTGTAATGTCTGACTTTATCATGGATCCAGCATTTGTGCATCTTGACACTCTGTGTGTTCTACAGCTGAAACAGATGGAGGTACAGCTGGAGGAGGAGTATGAAGACAAGCAAAAAGTGTTGCGAGAGAGACGAGAGCTGGAATCCAAACTGCTGAATGCTCAGGACCAGGTACTGTCATTACTCTGAACATGTCCGTGTAGTCAAGTCTGTGCAATTTAGTGTCTGCCACTTGTTTTGATTGGAAAGAAAATGCTTTTGAGTCTCAAGGATTGCTATAGGTTTTCAAGGAGGAAAGTAACGATGCTGGCTATAAAGGAGTGGTTTGTCATTCAGGTGAGCCAGAGGGATGTGGAGACGGAGAAGAGGCTGAGGAAAGACCTGAAGAGGACCAAAGTCCTTCTGGCTGATGCACAGATTATGCTGGATCACCTGAAGAGTAATGCCCCCAGCAAGAGGGAGATCACTCAGCTCAAAAATCAAGTACATCCCTTTGAACATTTTGGCATCTGCCTGCGCCCAACATTGCACGGATGTGTAATATACTTAATGATACAACAACAGAAAGCATGCTTTGAAATGTGTATTATGCACAAATCAACACAAATGAAAAAATCCCAGATTCTGGAGCTCAGTTCCACTAACGTTTGTCCCTCACCTCCTTCCCAACACCTCTTCTTCCTCCTGTTTCCTCACAGCTTGAGGAGTCAGAGTTTACTTGTGCAGCATCAGTGAAGGCTCGAAAGAGTATGGAGCTGGAAATAGAGGACTTGCATATCCAAATGGAGGATATGGTCAAAGCGAAGATGTCGGTAAGTTTTGACATCTGTTAACAATGTATCCTGAGGGTGCAACATATGTCGTCGAGTGGAACCTCACAAATTGTGTTCCAATTACCCACTTGACTAAGCTTGAATGCCAATATGTTCTGCATATGTTTCTATTGCTGTATGTTTTTGCATCTGTAACTCAGTCGATATTGTGCACGATATCACACATTCATAGATAATGAAATGTACTTACCTTTTTTCATGTTCACTTTTGATGAGAGGGAAATAATTTGCATAAATGTTTCTATACCCTTCTTTTGATGAGCAAATTAAACCAAAAACAACAAACAATGTTTAATTAACTGAGGGCTGGTGCCTATCAAATTTTCTCTCTTCAAAATACAGCAGGGCTCGAACATTAATATGCATACATCATCAGCCCATGGTGGAATATTAAAATAATAAATGCCCTTTGGCATATGTCGGATTTCAACATTTTGCTCTAATGGATAAATAAGCTTTGTCGAATGTGGTTTTTTTTGTTTTGTTTGCTCATTAATGGGTGTCTCATGAGAGTACTGCCTACATTTTAGACTCATGGACTGAGGATGTTTGTCTCTCTCGGGATGACACACAGAGTGCTATGTGCCTGTGCTTTGCTTGTTAATTGCTGCATTTATGGCAAGGGAAGGTCTTGTAAATGTCTGAGATTAGAGAATGCATATTGAAGGCCTGAGCCTCCCCCTGATCACAGAGGATGAACTCTAAATGGGACATCACCAGTATGCTGCACTGGCTGCACTTTTCCCTGCCTAAATGAGCCAATTGATTATCTCCAATTGGTCTTATCTTCCAGCCAGAACCCTGTCCAGATTGTGTTTCATTGCTATTAGATGAGATTCCCAGACTGCCACGGCCAGGCCAACTAATGACCATTTATCATATTCAATAGCTCATGAATAAATCCTGCCATTCTAAACTAAAGTGTGTGTTTCTCGCTCTGTTTGTGCCTTAGTTGGAGGAGCAGCTCAGCCGTCTGCAACGAGAGAAGAATGACCTGCAGTCACGCATGGAGGAGGATCAGGAGGACATGAATGACCTGATGAAGAAACACAAGGCTGCGGTAGCTCAGGTAGTCCTGCCTAAAACTTTAAACATCTGTTTGAATGCCAAGAAAAATGGAGTGTACTGCCTTCCGTTCAGCTCGAGAACTTTGTCAAGTATCCACTGTTAAGAACTTGGCTGTTCTTCAATACTGTTGCATTTGGTTGTATATTTTGTATTGTGTAGTTGCACTTATTTTTGAAACATTAACATTATTTTCTCCAGTAGTGTCTTTGAAATTTGGAGGATATTCTCAGCTAAACATGGGGATATAATCTGTTGTACAGCAGACCACATGACCAAATATTTGACTTGGATATAATCTTGGACATTTGCATTGACAGTAATATAACAGATAACTGAGGCATACATGAACACCAACACACCTGACTCTCTGACTTTTTTTTTCTCTGTGCATGCATGCACGTGCATACTAGTCTGCCAGGGACTTAAGCCAGATCAGTGACCTGCAGGCCCAGCTGGAAGAAGCCACAAAGGAGAAGCAGGAGATCCAGGAAAAGGTAAAAAGAAGTATTCAAAAGCAATACAGCTCCCTGCCAGGAACCTGCCTGCTGCCTCAACACTTCTTTCTGATTAGGCTTCAGCTTTTCACTGTGTTCTCTGATTATTTTGACCAAAAATGCTCCTTTTATGTTAGCGTGCTTTCTTCCAGCCATTGCAATTTACATGTAAATAGTAGAAATCAGAGAAAAAGTGTCAAGGAGCAAATTTTCCCCCTCAGAATTCTTACAGTATTTAAAGGAAGGGTGGTGTACATAAACTTAACAGCCGATCAAGATGGAATAACTATTTAGGTGAAGAACTAATTTTAGTCCTTTCAACAATCATCCCTGAACTTCAGCCAACCAGCTTTGGTCTAAATGTTTTATTTCATTTGTAGTTCTGTTGTTATTTCATTTTAAAATAGAAGAATATCAGGTTAATAAAAGATGGCAATTGGAAGCAAGTAAGAAAATAGTGTTTTCGATATCAGCTATTGGTATGAAAAAATGTAATAGCTGGACATAATACCAAAACCTTGTTACTGTGCACTGACCAGTTTATTTTATGCATGATGCATATGGTTACTCCAATCAAGTGAAAAACCCTGAAGATTCCTTTTTGCTCTGACACAGACACACACAGCGGATGCTTGCAGCAGAGTCATGTTTGAAATCTCAACCCATGGCTTTGTAGAAACAGATGGCCCTGTGCCAGTCATTTCTGGCTTTTGTGTCACCCCAAGCACCAACAGCTAGCTAGTGTACCTACATGAACATTCAATAAAAATAAGTGTCACTGGTTAGGACTGCAGGCAAGCTAGTTGAATACTGAGAATTTTAGTCTGGCTTTGTCTTTCCCGAGTAAGCAATGCGTTCCCTAAAAACACGTGATCTGAAGTTTGGAACATATGTTGCTCCAAAACCTGTATCTTTATATTTTTCAGTATTAATGATGCCTTCACAGATGTGCAAGTTAGCTAGTGCAATGTGCTCTAATGTATCTGCCAGCCATCACAGATGCAGGCTTTTGAACTCTGTACTGATAGAAAGCCAAATGATACATCTTCTCTTTAGAACAGAAAACAAATAAATCATAAAGAATTTCATTCAATCTTCAATGATCTCTGGCTCAAAGAAGACCCAGCTGTGTTTAAATTTTGTTTTTTTGTTGTTTTTTTTTTCTTAGCGTGGTAGAATTTTACAGCAACTGTGTTCACTCACAGTGTTTTGCCAAAGTATTCCCGAGCCCTTGTAGAGGTTTTCACTGAAGAATCTGAACGCATCTGTCCCCTGGTCGTAGATGTCTTTGGATTCTGTGATGTTATGTATTTTAGATCACAAACGAAAGATAATTTTTTAATTCTTGAACTTTTGATGAAAGAGCCCTCATCTTTTACTTCCGGAAAAGTCAGAAGATGCTCTTTTTGTGTCTCATTACAGATTTTTTTTGCTGAATTAATAGTGAAAATCTTTTCAAGTTTTTGTTTAGCATTACACAAGTTGCCCGTTTTGTGTAATATAGTGTTTGTGTTCATAGTTTTTGGTTTTGGAAAAGCACAATTAATCTGCAGGAAAATATGTTTTTTTAAGACTCTGTGGCTGGGGAACTGAAATCCTATATCCAGCTTTGGGTATAGTTTATTGAACTGTTGGCATTATTTGAACTTGCTGTTTGGGCTTTATGTCTATAGTTTTCATTCTAGTTGCCAGAAATTGAATAAAGACTGTTGACTTTAGTGATCACCTAAATCTTTCTCTAGCAGGTCAAAGTGTTCACTTATTTAGAGAAATCCCAAAAATGAATCGGCAATGAAATGTTTACTGACCTTTATGATTCCTAAATGCAAGTGCTAATGTTTACATGGCAATCATCAGCAAATTGCCATTGTGAGTATGCTAGTCTGCAGATTTTAGCACATATATCAAAGCCTTCCAAATGTGACAGATGGTGTGGCTAATGGTGTGGTTGCAAATTCCAATTCTTGTTTTCACACTGCACTTGCTAAGTCACAAACAGATCTGAATTATACAACTGTAATAAACCATAGTGTCCTTGCCTGATTTACCCTATTTCTGAGCTGATTGGTCAAATTACTGCATTTTGTGCTTGAGGTGTCTGCTAATGGTTGAGGCCTGGCATAAATGTGGATTCATGTGATACAAAGATTAATGCTTCTGATTCAGGCCTATGTTGATAAGTGCTTTTATCATGTTGTACTGATGGAATACTATTTGTTCAGAAGACAACCTCTGTGTTCGGTATGTCATGTATTAATGCATGCCTATTTCCTTTTTTGATGCATTTATTTACAAAATGAATTTCGTCTGGTAGATTAAATGTGAATTTAGCTTTAGCATGGCAAAGTTTAGCATAAGTGTGAATGCACATTATACGACCACAGCTTGGCGTTACTGGACTGTATTTTATGGCTGCACGGTGAACTAAACAAAATTGTGTGCTATAATCACAGAATCAAAACACAGAAATAATAGCACACTGTTAGTTTTGGGCCACTCAAGGCCCACCCATCAGAATATTTTTGGCGATACCCGAGTAGCACAGCAGGGCTGTAAGGCATTGTTAAAACCTGTCAGAGTAAGCAGTGATAGCTATCTAAAGCATCTGACCTTGAAGTGGTTATCTTATCCCCAGTAGGAGAAAAATCTGGATTCTTTAGTAATATCAAAGGAGAACTCCAAATCCTCCTTGTCTCTGATGCAAAGTCCCTTATTAGGTGCCATGCTGGCTTTTGGACCAGTTTTGTTGTGATGTGTCTTTCTTCCTTTTATCAGTCATGAGAAAACCATTCAGATGGAACAAAAAAAAAAAAAACGTGCTTTGCATGAAGCAAAAGCTTTTCTAAAGGCTTGTGAAATTACTGTGGCTTGCTGTTACTCAGTTTCAACAACAAGCTCTTCTTTTAACTATTTGTTGTACATTTGGGGCTTATCTAGAGCTTATTATTCACGCTGTATACAAAATATTTATATTTAGAGAGTTGGATTACATTTATACAAAACTGCAATTTGGTTTTAATACATACACACATCAGCACTTCATTTTAATTTTCACAGATCTCACTTAAGAGGGGGAGCAAAGACCAGAGGTCAAGAAGGTGTACAGTGGAAATTGCTCTTCAAGAGTGTTTATTTGTGTAAATATGTGTGTCTGTCCTCCAGCTCCATTCGCTACAGAACCAGTTAGAGTTCCAAGAACAATCCATGGTGGAGAAGTCACTTGTGAGCCGCCAGGAGGCTAAAATCCGTGAGATAGAGACCAAACTGGAATATGAGAAAACGCAGGTTAAGCGGTTGGAGGTAAGATGATGTGGACAAATGTGAAAGGCATGCATTGCCAACCTGTTAATTGGATTCTGACACTTAATTTCCTAGTAATTTTAAGACAAAGGCCCTAAAAAGAAAGTTATAGTGCCGCTTGCTTTGCTCCGTACTGTCTTTCTAGATAACAAAAGTGTCCATCATGGAATGAATTTAATTAGGTTCTTATAGAGACAGTCAGTTGATAGTCACCTTCCCTGTTATTCACCTTAAAAATGAATTAAAATGAATTTGGACAAAGGGCAACTCATAGCACTGTTCACATTTCCATTTTGTTATTATTAATGGCATAACTGACAGTGGCCAGCTGCAGGCAGCTGAGAAATGACTTAAAACAGTACAAAGAAGATAATTTAGCTTGAGTGTTGTTCACTTGTCTGTACTATATGTGACCTTAACACGTTCGTCACCTGCTTCCCAGAGTCTGGTGGGTCGTCTGAAGGAGAATCTTGAAAAGTTGACGGAGGAGAGAAATCAGCACATCACTGCAGAAAACAGGGAGAAAGACCAGAATAAACGCACGCAGAGGCAGCTAAGGGACATGAAAGAAGAAATGGCAGAGCTGTCCAAGAAGGAGGCTGAGGCAAGCCGCAAGAAACATGAGCTGGTAAGGCCATGGGTGCTTTGTGACCTTATGGGACTCACTGGTGTTTACACTGGAGGAGCTAACCATGCTCCAATCCATTCACCAGGAAATGGACATCGAGAGCTTAGAGGCAGCAAATCAGAGCTTACAAGTGGACCTTAAGTTAGCCTTCAAGAGGATAGGGGATCTGCAGGCTGCCATTGAGGATGAGATGGAGAGTGATGACAACGACGACCTAATTAACAGGTGAAGTGCAGATTTATTCTTTGTTTCATTAGATGCCACACTGCAATGTAGCTAGCTGCCTTAGGTACCACAGGGCATTCTCTTTGTATGTTGGAAGAAAGTTACCAAATGAGATCTGCTAGCTTTTTCACCAGGCTGTCAATCATAACATGTTCTTTCTCCTATGTCTTCCTGCTTCAATTTCTAACCTCTTTTGAACAAAGTCATACTACAGTCTGTGAGTTCCCCAAATACTCAAATGGTTTAATTCTGCTCCATGCTTTTGATCTTTTGTCTCTTTGTTGTTTTTTCTGGTTTGGTTACACGTTTCCTCTTTGCAGTTGAGTTGAGGTTTATGCTGGCTCTGAGCCCTCAGATGTAAACACTAACTGCAATATTACAGACCTCTAAAAAGAAGACAGTGCACTCACCAGCTCTGTTTGAGCAGAGTGCATAGATTGTTTTACTGCTTTACAGTACACAGTTATTTTATGTGTGCTTAAATTGCTCTTATGTTCTGTCCTCCTCTTGCAGAGTTTCAGAAAAAATGTATCTCACGTTCTCTGTTTTCTTTTTCCTTTTGGTGTCTTCCACACTTCTGGCAGTTTGCAAGACATGGTGACAAAATATCAGAAAAGAAAGAACAAAACGTGAGAATGGAAAATGCTTCCTTTTGTTTCTGTCATTATGGTTGTTTTCAAGTTTGTTTTGTTTTTCTTCGGCACCCATTTTAACCACAAGGGAGAATAATGCAGTATACCTTATCCTTTCATTCTTTTTGTTCACAGTAATACTGTGAGACGAAGTAATTTTAAATAGAATAGAAAGCAGTGTCTGTGTTATACGTCTCTGATAAAAGCTATGCTTAAAGGATGGCCCCGGTGTTTCATTTTATTTCGTGCCAAGTGTCTGGCGGTGTCCGTACACAGTCCGCCTCATTAGAGATTTCAAGGCTTGTTTGTTTGATGTTAGATGAAATGTAAACTAGAATGAAAAATGGAGTATAAGGCTAAATGTTGAAGTTTTTCCTCCTTTAAACCGTTCTCACTGCTTTTGAAAATATGAACCAAAAGAAAAACAATTTTTTTTAAGAAACGTGGTAATGCTGCATCATTCTCTCTATGAATAATTTTGTGTCAAACATTGTCCTCATTCACTGCTCACCACTTTGTTAAAATCAAGAGTTTGCATTTTTGCACTGAATTTTCTTTAATTGTCTTTTTGTTCTTCTAAAGCTTTTCCAAAGCACATGCAGCACATCTCACTGAATGCAGCACTGTGATGCATCAATGCAAAATTATAAATGTAATATTCATTTACTGCACTTTGCATGATAAGAGACTAGGGGTGAATTGTATCACCTGTGTAATGACATGTGATGAAAATTTCCAATAATGGCTTGTACTGACAATACAGAAAGAAAAGTAGTGAGTGCTCCAGCAATGCTCGGTTAAATTAGTTGTTGGGTCACATGCATCATTTTTGTCTTAAATGATGAAACAAGTTTGTTGTTTCCACCTTTAGCTGGAAGATGCATATTTTGCAAAGCACCATGCTTTGTTAGAGGTCGTTGAAGTAGCTCCATTTTAGGTACTAAATCGGCATAGGATGCTCTCATGCGGCTTTTGCTCTCAGACATGTCTGGGTTTGTTGTTGCATGCACTGGGGAAGGTATATACATGGTGTTGCTCTAGCAGTGATATTGATGATGTATAATCAGGCGGCTCTATAGGAGATATATGTAGTAATATGAAACAATTACAATTCTGTGGTTGCCTGAATGTATCTTCAGTCATCTGCTTTTTTTCTGTGACAGTTTGGTGAAGATATTTTCAGTGTTTAATCTTATGGGAGTACATGTGCTCTGGAAAACCTTAAGCATGATTGTGTGAGTACTGCTTGTGAGTGTATGTCATGTCTGCACATACAGCAAGTGGTGTGAACAACACAGTCCACTACTTGAATGTTTTGACTCAAAGCTGAGCTTTTGATTTCCTTGTATTCAAACATTCTACTAATCCAATCTTATTTTACAGTACTGTGAAACATTTAACTGAAAATATAAAAGTTCATCTTGTCTCTCGTGTTAAATGTGGTTATTTATTTTTACTCAACCCTCTTTTCTTTCATTTTCAATGTAGTAAAAGGATTTTGGCATGCTGAATAATTAACTGTCAATGCCAGCATAGTCTTCTGTTTATGGCAAATATCCATAGCTACATTAACCTTTGATTGCTTTTTCAAAGGAATATGCTATTGTGCCTTTATTAATCACTTTGTCTTTCAATTTTTCATCAAACAGTCCATGTGTATCCATGCTTTGCCTTTCTTTTTGTGCAACTCGAGGCAAAGAGCAACGATTTGCCATGTTTACTTAATTACATTTTCCCTCCTTCGACATCATTGCATTAACAGCATGGATGAACAGTAATGGAGGTGGTGATTTTCTCCTAATTATGAAGTGGATTTTCCAGATGAATTACATTACTATTGAATATTTTGTACTTAATATTTCAAAGCAGAGGTTGCAATTCTTGGATTAATGTGATTGTAGTGTCATTTACATTTCTGATTGCAGCACAATACTTTGCAAGGCAAGAAAAATTACCGTTTTTGTCACCAGGTGATAATTATCCTTGAAGTTCAAGTTAATTACATCAGAGTGCAATGTGTCCACGGTTTGACGTAATTAGCTCTTGTACAATAAAGACCATAAATGTATGGTTTAATGTTTCTGTTATTTAGCACTTACACGATAGCACCAAACTATACATGATTTGATGCTGACTGTAAGTATTTGCGACAAAGATTTACAACCAGTGCAGGCCAATTGTCAGAAGCGATTAATGTTCACGTCTGAAGTCTTGGGGCTTGTTTGTATCTGTGGGCCTCAGGACTGGTTAGCTAGTAGTGTGAGGCCAAGGACAAATCGTTTGTGACACCATTTGCACAGCACTCAATTGCAAGCCACCTTTTATTTTGCACGCCTGTGTGTTAGACTGAGGGTGGGAGATGGAGATAATTTTGCTGTGGGCTGGTTTCAGTATTTTGGTGTGTAATATATCATGTTAAAAAGTCACAGCATCAGGGAGATGACAAATGGGCAACATGTGTAATCAACACGCCGGTATTAACGAAGCTATTATCTCTTTTTTTTTTCTGGTGGGCTTTTATCAGTTGTATTTACTATGCGAAAGAGAGTAGAGGGAGTGTGAAATGAAGGGCCGGCTTATTATAGCTTGACTTGGACTCACAATTTTCACCTTTTGCCTCAGAAGGCACTACTCAGACTCTGCAATGGGCAGGGTTTGTGTAGTAAAATTATAACCAGACCACTTAATCTCGCTGGGATCATCATTACCTGAAAATTGGCCCCTGAGTTAAGATATAAATGCTCTTAGAAAGCCTGAATAGCACTTAAAGAACCTAATGCTCCTGGCGCTCTGCGCTCACTCCCTGACAATGCCCTGCTTTCACGCAGACCACCACAAAGAAGGGAAGAAAGAACACAATTTGTTCTGAGAGGAGAAAAAATGAATGTGTGACGCAGAGATTGGTGACAAAGGAGACACTACTCTCTTCAGTGGGAGACCTATGTAAATGCACATATGGTATCTAGAGCTATTATGGAGGCTGGAGCTGTCTAGCTGTCATCTCACACCTCTTGGAATACTGTGTTTGCACCTTATAAGCAGTTTGCCACATTTTCCAGTGCTCAGAAAGAAAAGCTAGTCCACAAAGACAGATCTGTTACCTACATTGCTGTTTGTTATTTTTAATGGTGCTCAGCTTGATATAGACACAAGATGAACTATATATCTACAATTGTGATATGTGAAGCAATTATTTTAGATGGATGAAACGTGATTGTTTCAACGGTATCGTAGGTAAGGCTATGTAAGACAAAAAAAAGATAAAAGGATAAAGAGGAACTGCAAATTGGATCTCTCTATAATGAACCTTAATTTGTGTATTTAATATAGAGGATGTTGTCTTGAACGTAAGAAGTGTCTCTTAAGAATGTAATTTTCTGCTCTGCTCAGAAACACAAGTCAAACATACTTTATGCCTTCATAGCATATGTGCGTCTTTGCAATTTCAAAAGTGTGAAATGTGAAAATTTATTTTCACACATCATGCAGCCTAAGAAGGCAGTATATCTCGCACTGAAGGGAGGGGAGGGAAAAAAAGAGAAGAGGATTTTTCACTTAATGCAATTTGACCCCAGTGTCAGTATTGACTTAGAGGTTATGCCACTTTGCTCACCTCCTTGTGTCACTTTAACCTCCTAGGACAATGGGATGCATAACACAGAATATTCACCAAAAAAGAAAAAAAATCAACTGGGATCTTCTTAGCTCTTTCATCCAGATCTGTAGGTCTCTGTTTATTGATTGCCATGTCAAGCATAGGGCCATGGGGCTGTCTCAAGGCTCCACTCCAATAACAATCACCAGGGACGACAGGTGACAAGTCACACAGATGCTAGCAGCTTGGAACCAGCCAAACAAGTTAATTATACTTCCATCAGCTTCATCTGCATACCGCCTTTTCACTAATGCATTTGCAGCACATTTGTCTCTTGTACGGACACCAAACTGTTGCATGGCATCATACTAACCCCTATTTTTATATGAGAGAAATAGCTGTAACCTGCTAACAGAAAGTTTTTAATATGTGAAATCAAACACCTTTTTTTTTTTTTCTTGGCTGTGTAATTTATGTAATCTGACACTATATAAAATACTTGATGTATTTCTGGAATTTAACATTAAACAGCCAAGTGACGATCAAAAGAACACATCCCTACATTTCTTCTTTGTGTGGAAGATTGTTCTACTTAAAGAAGAAAAATTTTAAGATGAGTATTTTTGCTGTTGGAAAGCCCTGGATGCTCTGTATCAACTCTAGCTGATTTGGTTTCTTCACAGTGGAGAGGAGATGGACACAGATTCAGAAGTGGAGGACCGTGTGGACGGAGTTAAGTCTTGGCTCTCCAAGAACAAAGGCTCCTCCAAGACCATGTCACAAGAGGGAAGTCTGAAGAGCACCAGGTTAGTGAAAGCTTTCCATGCTTTTTGTCAGATGACCGTATAATTCCCCATTGTAACAGTGATGAAACTACCCACATCCCCAGCCTTAAAAAGGCCCACGATTACCTGGGGCAGTTTGCAACAGAAGGATGAGTATTTCATGTGATTAGGTGTCATCTCTCTCTCCCGGTAATCTGTCTAATGACAGGAGGCAGGATGGGAAAGCGGCTGCTGTCAAATTTATTGAAGTGGCCCGTGGCCAGTTGGCACGCCTGCAAAATGACGCCTCTACCACAGTTAGATAGATCTTCTCACTGGTTGATTGCCTCACTTTCTACAGTGTACACTGTGCATAACAGCAATAGCCAGAGGTACTGGATGTGTTCCCTGACTCTTGAATGGTTTCAAGGACAAAATGAAAATGACAGATTTATTCTATAACAAATTGACATCAGTGTGTCAAAGTATGAAAATGTAACCTTTCAGTTACCACATATAAGCTGTCATAGTTGTCATACGTCTGCTGTGAATATTTCACGAAATTAAAATTGAGAGTTCCGGCTTTAAATACGCAGTATTTTTCTTCTTGTGTTCTCCTGGTTGTCATTTTTCTTATGCGACTCTTTAGATATTCAGCAAATGCAGATGCCAAAGAGATGAAAGAAGGTAAGGAGAAGATTAATGACAAAGATGGGAAAGAGGTAGAGCCGAGCAGATCGGTGTCTGTCCTGAGCTCTCTGAGCTACCGGAAACGCTCCAATCTGAAGGACTCCATAGGAGGTACAGGCGATGACAGCTCCCTGTTCAACACTCTCAAAGAACAGCCTGACACACTAGACCATGCCTCCATTCGAAAATCTAAGTCAAAGTCTGGAGACCTTCAGGAAGATTGGAAGAAGAGTCGGTCACAGGAAGACTTAGAAGACAAAGGTTCTGTCATCTCTCTAGCCTATTCTGAAGCCACCAGCAGAGCCAGGAAGGGTTTGGAGTCCCGCTGGACTTCACGCAGCAGCCCTGAGTTTGATAAAGAGTCCATGGTATCCTCTGTGGGTCCCAGCAGGATGTCCACCCGGAGAGCAATGATGGACATGGACGATGACAATAAGTCAACTATCAGCAGTGTGAGCCGATCCAGCCCTCGATCGCTCCATCGCAGCACATCTTGGAAAGATGAGAGACGCAGCAGCTCTCGCTTGTCCGTTGCCCGCAGCTGTGGCCTGAGTGAGTTTGGCCTACACGTAGATGACGATGATGACGGCCAGAGTGTTGCTTTTAGCAGAGGGGGAGCCTCGCCTTACAGTCCCCGCTCACGCAGTCGCAGCCTTTCTACATCAGCTCAAACACGCTCATCAGACAACAATCCGCTTGACACGTCAGACATTAAATTAGTCACCCATCGAAACTACTTGGACCCTGACCTAGAGGCTGCAATTAATGAGGTGCTGAGCTTCAAACCTATTAAGTTCAAACGCAGCAAACTTGATGAGTCTAGTGATGAGGACAAGGATGAAAAGATGAAACAAGTGAGTGAGGACAGTAGGAAGAAGGTTGAAAGTGAAGGGCTGGGCTGCAGCACTTCTAACCCGCTTCGTTCTTCATTAGGCTCTACTCTGGAGCACAGTAACAGGCCATCAAGCACCAGCAGCTCTCGTAGTTGTCTAGATAAAAAAGGTAAAGTTTCATCATCTGAGAGCTCCTCATCGTCAGATGACCATCACAGCAGAAAGAGCTCAAAGTTGAAAAAGGGCAAGAAGAAGTCCAAGAAGAGCTCTAAGAAAAAAAGTGAATCAGAAGACTCTTCTTCCTCTTCAGAGTCTTCGTCCTCCAACTCAGCTATCTCCTACCGCAGCTCCAGTAGTATTAAAAAGTGCCCTAAACAAGAATCTGATGACGATGAGAAGGAACTTACAGGTCATGGAAAATCTAGCAAGAAGGAAACAAAGAAGAAGCAGAAGAAAATGGACAGCTTGGTGATGAAGTACCTGTACAGGCATGACAGTGACTGATACTGAAAGAAGGTGATACTTGGTGTGGTGATAACCCCGAGCCTGCCATAAAGTTTGGTCGTCTGACTTAAAATACTAACGTTTGCTATGTGTGACAGTTTCTTTGTTTTTAGTTTGGTTTTTATTCATCATTTTGACTAAATGGTCCGTGTGAAGAACAAATGCTGATTTGTACTACTACCAGTGTTTTTGACAAACATGACACAGGCCTATTGATGCCTACCACCGTTTTTCCTTTGCTTGTACTGACATTTGTCTTAATTTAAGCTTCACATTTTTCCATACACTGTAGTGATGCCTCTGGTTTGCATTACACAAACTCCTTGAGTTTTATTTTTAAATTCCATTAGAAACAACAGTTTATATTTAGGTTTAAAGTAATCCATCACTGCAATTCATCAGATTCTTTTTAGCTTTTATTTGTCCCGCTCCAAGGCATCACAGGCAGCACACTGAAATATTTGTCCTGAAATAGTAGTGATATAAAGCAGTGTTACATTCCTGTGTGTTTTTTATTAAAAAAAAAAGCATCTCTGCAAATCTGAGTGTTTTTCCTAATGGTGTTTGAGATGGTGTTTTGCACGCATAGTATTAAGAGAAGAGTGTCTGCCTGTGACTGTTCCTCTAGCACAAACCGATAAACAGATGCTGGCAATAACGGGGAAAAAATTTAATTACACCTATTTTTCTTTTTGCATGTTAACTGTGAAGAGTTCAGGTGTGACGTGACTGTTGATATTATTTGATGTAAACATGTGTAATATATTCTAAAATTAGCTCTGCCTCAAAAGCTATCTATTTTGAGTTCCTGATAGCATCTCTTGTTCTTGTCATACTTATGCCAGCGAACTAATAAAGGCCAGTTTTCTGTATGGGTTAACAATTTAGCCTTAAAACACAGCTCTCTGTGTGCTGTTGCTTTTGCTGTTGCAAAATGGTCAAATATTCATTTCACACTTCATTAAAGTAAACCTACTTGAAAGTAATTATTAGGACATTTTGATTTTAATTTGTATTGCTTGTTTTGATACATCTTGCTGCTCTGGAAGCTAGTTACACAGGTGGCTTAAAGCAATCTGATTATATATTAGTTTTCATGGATATAGCTAGAAGGTAATTAAATTATAAATATGTTAATTTGCAAGCACCCATTTTATCAAATTTTTTAAAAGTATTTTTTAAATGTTAGTGTCCTTGGCTTATGTACTGACACAGTGCATGGATGAAATGCAGCATTTTGTATGTTGAACATGCAGTGCAGTGTACTTCAAGCAGATGTCTAATACTCAAGGACACTCGTGTGTGTTTAATCAGAAAGATACTATGTTAGTGTTAAAGAGCCTGTTTCAGTGGTTTTTCCTTGTTCTCATTAAATTGTATCTTAATGGAAGTATTCATATACTGGAATCTCTGCAGTAAGCTAAGCTGCTATCAAACTAGTGCAATGAGTGATTCTGATGTAATGAGTTGTCATGACAATGGATTCTAAGAATGGCTCCAGGTAAATAACCTTTTTAATGAGTAGAGGCAGAAGCAAGGCACAAGCTCACTGAATGCTGTGTTGGTTCTGATTTAATCTCTTCTACATTTAACCTACTAACAGCACATATTTACTAATATCTGAACATGGTGCCATTGCAATACTTCTGCATGTAATTCTTAAGCATTTAGCTCAATAAGAAATTTCTTTTAATGATTCATAAAGTTTTTTTTATTGGTGTCCACAGAGCTAGATGCTCCGTGACGCAAAAAGAGGGAAACCATGCTAACATAGTGCATGCATGTCTTGCTCATTTAAGGGTTTATTGACTGGAAAGAGTCAGCCAAGAGTTTTGTATCTTAAAAGCTGTTTTTTTTTTCTTTTCTTTTTTTACGTGTGTTTGCTTTTTTTATGGGGCTATAAAAGAAATCGTGTTCTAATGTGTCTGTATGTGTACTGACCCCTACAGCCCTCCTGTGCACCGGAGAGATGCGAGTCTGCCCAGATCAGATGAGGTGGACAGAGATGGGGGGCAGGCGCCGAGGCAGATCAACTGCGAGGGCTTGCTGGCAGAGAGCTCGTCATAATCCACAGCCTGTCAACCTTGGTTTTTCAGTGACACCAATCGCACAACAGGGACACAGTTCTTTTCTGCTAACTTTATTACTCTTTCCCAGCCAACAAGAACAGAAATGAGCCACACAAAGAATGCTTTTTGTTGAGTAGGTTAGCTTGGGCTTTATCCTCATTGTGGCACACCTAATAACACCTAATAACATCATAAAATTATTTTGCTTAAATTATGCTTCTTTTAAGTATTATTTGAAAGAATATTAAAATGAAGGACTATCAGAAGAACCTTTGTGCTGCTGCTTTATTTATAAGAGCTGCTTTTTAGGCATATTTAAGCACCCCTCTGCACTTTTCTGACTTTACAGATAGCTCTGCCAAGAGGATTTAGATAAGCCTGCTTTGGTTTTGGACTTCTTCAAGAAGGTCTGGCCAACTATTAAGATTATTCTTATCTTTTCCAATAATGTAGACTACTGCAGTGGGAGGAATTAACCTCTTTTTAATTAATTATCTCACTGCCCGTTTACATATGGCTCTTGTTGCAAGTTGAGATATTCATAATTTTAAGAATGTGAGGTTAGCTAATTATTGCTGACAGGAAAATTAAAACAAACAAACAACAACAACGACGACAAAACTAAAACCAAGCTGTTAGGGTTTTAAAGATGACCTATGTTGGAAATGCTGAGAAATGGATTTAAGTTAAGATTTCAATGTGCATTGATAGTTTAAATGGATATCTACTATGTTGAATCAAATGCTTTAGATGCAACTCAGATAAAATTGAATAAAGCTACAAGTATTTTATTGAGATGAAGTTTGCTGTATTTTTGTGCTACTTAAAGTTCAAAGGGAATGCATTTTTTTGTTGCTAATATAGCTTCTTGAAATAATATATCCCACAGAAGATTATTCCAGTTTTTGGATATATAATAAAATGAAGTCTGTTCTGATCTCTCCGTTGCTGATTTTACTACTTTAAAAGTGTACGATGAAGATGATCTTTAGAGCATTTTGGGCAAATTGGCTTAAGCAAATAATTCCATACCTTTTTGCTATTTCAGGGTGCCAAATATCACATGGATTATGGATTATATTCTTATAAATAGTTAATGTTTGCATATGAGAAAAGTTTGGGTTGGGAATGTAAAAGCAGCCCTTAAAATCATATTTTTTTCTTTTATATTGAGGCTCTTTCTCAAAGCTGTCATTTTGAATGTAATTTAAAGGATCATTAGAGCCATATGTTAAAATATCAGCAGCAGGATTTGAAAGATTCTTCCTTGTGTTGGGCTTTTTTCATTCAAAGTACTGCCAAAATACCTTTAATTAAAACCACTCTGCTCATAAAATTTAATACATGTATGTAATTTCAGATGCACAGAGGTATGAATTGATTTCTTATTGGCATTTTTTTTCTTTTCAGGCACATATGAAAATAACTGAATACTTCTTTATTTAACCTTGATAATGATATCCTTAGATAGTGTGATGTAATGGATTTTAATGTATGGGCTTTCTGCTCATGCGAAGAAAAGCTTGAAGTGTCTGTCTTACTATTAGCATATTATTTTCTCAGTTTTCTTTTCTATGCTTCAGACATGAATATTAATGTGGAACACAGGAAACTTTGATGTCAGTTTTTCAGAATAGACTTGTTAAATGAAGAAGAAGAAGAAAAAAACCCTACATTTCATTGCCTCCAAGTTGGAGTAACTGACTTTACCAGATAATACTTCAAAACTTTGCACTTCATCGTATCTTTTTAAAAGGCTTGTCTATTTTCATTATTGAACAGATTGCCACATGTTATATGCGTGATCTCAGAGGGATTTTTTTTTTGCAAATAAATTCTGCTGTTTACAAAAATCTGTGTTGGCTCACTGTAATTGCATAGAGGTATAATTTGGATTCACATTAGTTTGAAATTCACCACTATCAGAAAACAGTTTGAGAAATGGTTACAAAGCAAGGAGGACAGTTTTAGTTTAAGAAAAAAAAAATCTGATGTCTGATTAATTTTAGCTCATCTACTGCATGGAAGTGTCTCATCATACCCATCCAGTTTTCCCAGGAGAGCACAGAGGAAACAAGCAATTCATAGAAATGATTAATTCCGAGTAGATGGGGAGGCAGACTGAATGTTGCTCACACTACCATTCGGGCTGTTAATTTGACTGCTGCACATCTACACAGTTCAAAACCAAGCCTTGGGCAAATTCAGGAAGATCAAAAACCTGAGTGCAAGCATAGTCTTCCTTCCACATCAATCTTTATTCTACATAGGCAAAGCTTACCTAGATTCAAAGGGATTGATGGGTTTTAGATTACCACCTTGGTTGACATTCGCACACAGTGTGTTTTTGCTTTAAAGAATCCCCCTATTTATCCAACCAATCTGTAATCCTCGCTCCTATACACAACCTGTTCTGCTGCATCACTCTGTGCCAGGGAGCTTTTGCTGTAATTTCACTTCACTTGCGTGCACCCTCCGGATGGCTGCATGTTTCTGCTTAAAGGCTTTCCATTGAGTGACAGATTAAATTCTGCTCCCGATTTTACTTATTTTGGCTCTAACACTGTTTCACAAGCCACTGGAGCAGGAAGTCATTAGCTCAACAAAGCCAAGCAAGTCTGTGTTTACGGTGCCACCCTCCCTGTTATTTAAACAGAGCGGTTAGGCCACAGACATTTGCTGCGCTGGAAGTCTAAAGCTGCACCTCCATGGACAAGAGTGCCCCATACAATTATATAGAATGCCAGGCTTTTCATTTAGCTTATTAAGTAGAACATCTGAATATTTGTGTTTTCTAGTAACCTTTAAGCATCGCCTTGGATGAATTTCTCTCAAAATATTCACGGTACCTTCTCGCCTCCCCCAGCAAGATTATGTGCCAGCATGGACAAAGATGCACCTTTTCAAAATGACAAAGCTGATGGAGAGCAGCCAGACACGGTCACAACCGACTCTTAAATAACACTGTGTGCCAGCATCGGCATAAGCAGCTGTGTTCTCAGAGCGTCTTCACATTTTGACCTTGGTTGGAGGCCATCCTGCCAGGCTGTAAGATATGTGGGGGTGCAGTTAGACGGGAGAACATGTTTATCAGGCATCATCCTCAACTATTAGTGCTTCCAGTTTCCTGCTGTATGCCTGCTGTCAATAAAGCACTGATTGGAGGCACTGGGACATTGCCTGCAGGGACCAGGTGAGGAGGCTGCATTCATTTGCAATTCTAAGATGAAAAGAAGCAGCAGAGTGTGCTGCTTGGGTGCCTCTCTTTGTTTGCACATATCATTTCCACTCTAATGAACACAGCGCAGTAGTGGGGCCTCGAGGCTCAAAGGTAGGTGCAAACATTGTTTACATTTTGCATAGGTCTTCTGTGGGCCCGGGGGACCATTAAAGGATTTTTTCTTCCTGTGTGGGACTTACCAAAAAAAAAAAGGCAATGGGGAATCTGTGATTTATTTTGTTTCATGCCCCTCTAATACCTAAGCACGGTTTAAACCCCCCAAACAAATTGTGGGAATCCTTGGAGTGTCAAAAAAAATGTCGCAGCGTCTACCACCAATTTCAATGTCGGATTTCTCCCTCTCTATCTCCACTCCACACTATGCAGGTGGCCAAAGCCTCCCACTGTGCTCAGAACTGTTCAGTGCTTAGTGTCTCTGCCAAAGGAGAGTTGCTACCCCTGCCACTGATGTATGTGTATGTGTGTGTCTGGGTGAGAGGGAAATGAAGTCTTAGGATGTAGTCTACAGCAGTCCACTACATTTAAGGGATTTGAAAATGCAAATGGTCATTTTCTCTTTCTCCACAGCATTTCTCTGTGGTAAAAATGTTAGCAGAGTGTGCTGCTTCACCAACGCTTTGTGCTCTCGGTTCTTCACAGTGATGGGATTTCCTTTGTTTCCTTTCACCTTCTGCTGCAATTATATTTTTTTAGTTCTGCAAGCCTCAGAGACAGATCCAGGGTTGTCCTTAAATCCAAGTGTTAGACGAACAAATACCCACATGGTCGTCTCTTATTTCTTATCTGACTGTGGTTTGTGCATTTTATTTTGCATGTCTTTCTAAAATGATTTGTATACGCAACACCTACTGTGAACTATTCATTTAATGAAAATCTGTTTCAATCATAAGGCACCAAATCACAGCCACAGTCGCCTCAAGGTGCCTTATATAGTAAGACCCAACAATAATAGAATTCAGTGAAAGTTGATAAAATCAAAACATATAAAAACTTAATCAAATACACTCCCCCTCTAATCCAAATCTCTATTTCATAGGTCATAGAGATTGACAGGCCAAACACATTATTTGACTCCTGCTTTAATCTTAATGCTTCCTCATATATACCATCCACAGTCTGACCTCTAAAACGAAGCTTTTTTATTTCATCATATCCTGAGTGGAGCAAGCATTTGAATATAATCTTCTACACCGTTTTTTTTTTTTTTTTTAAATCATGTGTTTGGTTTTGTGCAACGACGACATGCACACAGCAGTAATTTAAATGTCCCGAATCTCTTTCCTCATTTGCTCATTTCTATTGTGAAAAAGCAACTCGATCAACCATATTAATTGTGGCCAAACAGATGGGAGGGTTGACATGGGCGAGGATGGTGACAGAGATTTGCGTAGGAGGCTGCTGGTGTAGCTGTGCTGCTTTCTTACACTGATAAATGCAGTGATAGATTACTAAGTAGCCCTTGAACTCTCTGGAAGGGGCGTTCACTGCTGCCATTGGTGTACCTCATGTACTACAGGCTGTCAGTGTTAATGGGAGGGAGGTGTGAAACCACAATGCTAAATTCCAATTTCCCCATCTCTACATTTGTGAACAGGGGCCTGTTTCTAATAATCCCTACATTTTAGATCCCACTTCCACCCGTCGGGGGGTGTGGCATGTTGTTTCCTGAGAGCTGCTGCCACGCTTTCCCTTCATGGTCAACACATTGCACAGAAGCTCGTCCCCGTCCTGAATACGCCTCAATTGACCATCACTAAATTTCTCTAAACACTGTCTTTGAAATCTCCTGCACTGCAAGAATATTTTTTTTCTTTTCCTCCATGAAAAACGTAAAACTATTTTATCTTTTGGAGTGCTGGGTTTTTTAACTACAAAGGAAATGTGAAAATACATTGTGTTGACTTTACCAGACACTTAAATATGTTCTTCAGCTATGTCTTTGCGTGAGTCATTGCACTGAGAGATAAAATGTTCTCTACTTGGTGCCAGCACTTGACAGCTTGGTGGTCTTTACCACCAAACTCACGAGCACTGCAGCTATAAACTGATAGATAGCAGGAATTAACTATGCATCTAATTACAGACTTTATAAGCATAACTCAGTGAGCAGATGGAAGTCACTGGTGTGTTTGGAGTCACTTTATCCAAACCCCAGGAGAGTACACTGCATCATATCCAGAGGAACATATTCCTCTTCGAAGTGAGATTTATTTAAACTAATACAAAAGCCTAGTGGCCATTTGGCTTTGGACTGGTACTGTGTCATTGAGGCTTGGCATGAGCAGAGAAAATGTGCACAGCTTTGCTGGAGTGTATACAAGATCTAGTTGGTTGTCACAGCACATATGTATATCGCTGTTGCCAGGTGGTGGATACATCTTAACCCATCGTGAACTGTACAGTAAATGCTACAGTCACAATCAGCTATAAGTGTCTAAATGTTTCTCACAAGGAACTTGTATGCTCTGAAAAACAGAGTTAAATGACATTTTCCATTAGGTAAACAAGACTAACAGTCATTAAATAAAGGCGCTAATAAACTAAAATTAACTATTTGCACACTTTGCTTTCCATGACTCGTGTTTCACGTTTGCAATTACTTGTCAAATGTTTTAAAATGTAATTTTATTTTTAACTCTCAGGATGTCTGATGTTTGCACTGATATTTTTCAGAGCTTTGGCTTTTCATTTCTGCAGTAATTGAAAGGAGGACACTTTCACTCAAACCCAATCCCTGAATCTGAAGACGTGATTTTATTTTCCATTTCATTATAACCCTGGAGAAACTGGGGTAGGCAATTTGTGGCCACAGCTGATTGGGAGATCTTAAACTGTTATTCAAAGATGAGAACCAATCAACATCCGCTGGTGAGGTATTTAATGGAGATAAGGTTCTGAATAGAAATTGGAAAATGCATAAAGTGGCAAAGTGGTGCCTGGAACATATCCTGAGATTGACAGGCAGACATTGAATGAGTCAGGCAGGATACTAATGTCTGTCCTGTCATTTGGCCTTCCCTTTTAGCAGGCTCCATCTCACTGTCCGTGTGGGACTAAGTCTGAGTGACAAGCCACTGACATTTACAATCTCTGGGCCTCAAAGTGTGGGCAAGCATGCCCGTGCTGAAATGTGATCACACTGGATGGTCAGAGTCATTAGTGAATCATGTTATGGCCCTGCATAGACTGTTATTACGCCCCTCCCCAGTTGATGGTGTTTTTTCTCTAAACTCTAATGCAGCTTTTGGTGTTTAATTATATTACTTTTTAGTACAAGGTCATCACAGAGCACTACCTTTAGGTGAGATAAAGATTAAATAAAATACAAAAGGACACTTGAATATTTCATGATTGGCTGTTAGCTGTTCACAAGTTCAAATAAATAATTTAATGATGTAATGAAAACATGGCACTGACATAACTAAACTCAAAGATATTCTCAGAATATCTACCTATTAAATTTAGCACTCATAAAACCTTAGAGACACAGTGATGAAAGGGAACCATACTGTGCCTAAGCTACATTTTTTAAGCATTTCGGTTGTGTGAGAATATTGTCCTTGTGTCTCTGTGCAGTAGCTAAGTAATGACAAAGTCAGCAATGTTGCTAGGAGACTTAATGTCCAGACAAATGGTAGACTAATAGTCACTGAATTATTCAGTATCAGCACAGGAGGTGAGGCAGTTAAGAAAAGTTATATCAGTGTGGAAGGTCTATTTTCTTCCTGAGACCTTTGCAAACGTACAAATGGACTTCATCACTGGAACTTCAGGTGGATCCGTTTATGTATATTTCCTCACCTTCATCGTCTGCAGTGCTCATACAGGGGTGTGCAAAGTGAAGTACCTCTCGCTCTTTCTCTTTTTCTGCAAGCCACTGCTCAAGCCATACTGTACAGTATGGATCTGTCCCATTCCAGTAGCACAAATTAATCTACACCAGCTGTCCACCTGAAACAGACCCCGTATGTACAGTACAAGGACACCTTCATTCATTTCACTTCTTCCTGCCAGGGGAAATCTACGAACGTGATTCAGAGCTCCTGTGCCGTTGTTCTGGCTAAACAATACATTTCAATGAGATGCAAGCTCTCAGCAACAATGTGAATATAAATCAGTAAATCGTTGCACACCTCCTTTTGAGTCTTAGGCAGGTAATGTGTGTGTGTGTGGTTTAGATTGCATTGGTTGTATTGGTTGTGAGGCAGTGCTTGTAGCTGTTTGTATAACTAGAACTAAAAGGAAATTGCTTGTAGCATTTTTCAGCAAAATACCAAATGACACACGGGTTGAAAAATATAGCTTATGGGTTTCTTTGAAGTTCAGATGTAATAAGGTTCAGGCAGTTTCTGGTGAAGGTGAAAGGACAGCATATTTGCTAGACAGACAGAACCAGGTGGTATAGCATTCAGCATGGCATGCTATAAACACAGCAAAATCACATGATTGTCGCTCTACGCTGTGCGTGTGCATACTCAAAAACAGCAGCCCTGGGATTCAGTCATTTCTAAACACAATATATGTAACTATTTTTTTAAATGACTGTGTGCAATATAAAACCAAAATACATTAACTGTCGTATAATGATACATTTAAGAAGTATTTTAATGCAGCACTCAATGTTGCGTCATTTGAAGGACTTTCTTTGCAAGCTCCTTTGACTAACTAAATCCTATGTTTATTCTCGCAGTCTATTGTGCACTCACAGACTATTTTACACTTTATTGACACCAGCTTGGACCTTCTGCTTTTTTCAGAACTGCCTTAATTTTTCATGGCATAGATTCAATGAAGCGCTGGAAACATTGCTCAGAAATTTTGCTCCGCACTGATAGCACATGATAGCATCGCACAGTTGCTGCAGATTTGGCAGCTGAATATCCATGATGTAAATCTCCTATTCCACCACATCCCAAAAGTGCTCTATTGGATTGAGATCTGGTGACTGTGGAGGCCATTTGAGTTCAAGATGATCTGAGCTTTGTGACATGGTTTGTTATCCTGTTAGAAGCAGACATCAGAAGATGAGCACACTGTGGTCATAAAGGGATGCAAGTGGCCACCAACAATACTCGGGAAGGCTGCAGTGTTTAAACAAAGCTCAGCTGGTATGAAGGGACCCAGAGTGTGCCAAGAAAATATCCTGCCATCATTACAACACCATCAGCAGCCAGAACCATTGATATAAGGCAGGTTGGACCCATGTTTTCATGTTGTTTTATCTTTTTCTGAAAATTCTCTGCATACCCTAGAAAAGTTTGTGCAGGAAAATCCCAGTAGATGAGCAACCTCTGAAAGATTTAGACCAAGAAGTTGAACAGGTGTAATTAATAAAGTGGCTGGTGAGTGCAGAAGGAAGCTTTGGCATCACATGTGGTGCAAAGGTTATTTCGATTTTCTTTTTCAATGAATGTTTTTTTTTTTTTTTTTTAACTATAAGGCAGTTTCTTTTCACAATGCATTTTGAAATCTTTCCACTGCATAGCATTGGGAAATAGCATAGCAAATACTGACGTTTAGTGTTCTCTGCTACACTGTGTTTAATATGGACTTCAGCTTAGGAAAAGATTTTGTCTTTCCTTGAACTTTTTACAGGGTTGTGTTGTGTTTACACTCTGTTTACATTTCTGTTTTTGTTCACAGCTTGTTGGCCTTTGTACTTGTTAAATAACTAAAAATTACTTCACAACATATTAATGTAATTTCTTCAAAGAAAAACAAAACCCAAAACCTTGAACACCTTCAGTCTTGGTGTAGAAAAACCAGGCTTTCAATGTAATGCTGTATCAGAATCTGCTTTTACTCTTGAACGCATTTCCATTCATCCAGAAACTCTCCAGTTCCTGCAGAACCAGGCTGCACTTCTGTTGCCACTGCCAGATTCCTCCTGATTGCACCATAAAAAGACAATTTGCAATGCTGGGCTCAGTCTGCACACTGTGCCAATGGATCATTGCTAGGGACGCTATTCACTATTCAGCTAGGTTTTCCCTCCTTTTCTCACAACTGCAATACCAATATGTTTGCATCTGATAGAGAGAAAATATATACCACCCCTTGTGTGTAAATGTATTATATAAGACACACCAATATCACCAGGCTTATGCAGTTTGCATTCTATCTTAATATCAAGCTCCTCTGCTGTTACATAGAATGTAATAATTGAATACAAATAATCTAAATGAAATATTTGTGATAATATTTTACCTCCTGATTTACCCTCCGTCTTGTGTCTAGTCTGTGAGACTCATATAGTGTATATTTAGAGTCCTCTGTCACCATCTCGTCCCTTAAGGGCAGATGGCTGAAGCAAATCTCAAAGTGGCTGCTTCGCATCGAACAGTTCGGGTGATGGATGGCCTCCTGTGTGATGTATAGCTGTTACTTTCTTCCCCACCGGCCTCCATGGGTTGAATTTGGTCAAGTGACCTCTGCTTCCTGTGTATCCTAGCTCATCCCTGGAGTCCCAGTCTGTGGCCTGGGTGTAAATATGATCCATGGGGCTACATGGCAGACGATGAGCGATGTACCTTATTGTCTTCAGGACAGAAATCAGATGCTCTTAGGTTTCTTCCAGCCCTCTTCACAATGCTGCATACTCACTTGGTAGAGCTGGAGTTTATTCTCTCTCTCTATACATTTCTTCTGTTGTTTGTGGTGATTACGAAGTGTCCAGCATTATTAGTACGGTAATAGATAAAGGTGTATCTCCTCAGTAATTACATGAAATTTTATTGAAATTCCAGTGTAATTATAGTCACCTACAAATACGTAAAGATAGATACACTGGAATAGAGCAGTAACAATTGAGGGTTTTTAAAGAAATAACTAAAGGTCCTTATTATGGCGTGGCTTTACATCTCTATTTATTGTTCATATGGTCATGTGCATGATGGATGTTCTATTATTCAGTTGCCTGTTTATTTATATTTAGATATTTTAGATCACTGTTTAAAGGCAGCTTTCAAAATGAGTGTATTTTTTAAAAATTGGCTTGATATAAATAAACAACGACTCGGTATACTCCACTCCATGATATGGCCCATGCTCATAATGTACTGTAAGATGGGGAAATATTTTCTAGTTTTTCCATCAAATTAACATGAAATGACAAACTACTTAAAATGACCTTTAAGTATGTGTAGGGAAATATAAATACTTTAAAATTCAATTTAATTACTGGGGAATTACACATTTAGAAGCAGGCCATATTATAAATTATAACCATTATGTTTCATAAAATATTTGTACATTTTGCATGAATAATAAAAACATTTTGACCTAACCATGTCTCTCCTATGAGGAAGTTAAACTTAAAAACAAAAAACCATACTCAAGCTTTTGTCTAAACCCTTGTTGCTTATTCCAGCGCCAGACTCAAATATGTAAATCTCAGCATGCCAACAAGTAATTTGAAACATTTTGCCATTACAGTACATGCCACACCACTGCAGCACATACCACACCACCACATAATGGGTCACTGAACTTCCATAACAGAGAGAACTGCCAGGCGCTGACACAATACATTTTCCCCCGCTAAAGCTACTCTGGTAAATACACACACTGAGAAATTAGATTTGGCAGGTCATTCAACTCTCCCTCCGGGGATCTGCAACTTTGCAACTGCTGTGTTGTTTTTTTTCCAGCTCAAAATAAACAGTTCACCTCAAATGCTGATGTGAGGCGTTTCACGAATTTGACCATTTACCTTAACCTCTTCCGATTGTTTAAGGCAACGATGAGAACTAAAGACAAAATCTCATCCGGTTATCACAAACATGTAAGGGTAGAATTACAGCTAAAATCTTGAACTTGTGATTATTTTTGGAGGTTCACAGAAACACAAAAGTTGGCCTGAAAAATGTGCAAATTTCTTAGAGAATTAACATCTTGAAAGGTGTTGTGTGGTTTTTTTTTTGTAATCACACCACTCAGGCCAAAAAATATAAAAAGCCTTTTTATGATGCCACTCCGATTGAACAATGAAAAATTGCTCTTTGGTGTTAAAGCTGAATTTTTTCTTCAGATAAGTTAATGCTAGATGAGGCACTGCTTTTCTCCTCCTACTGCTTAAGTGCATTTCACGGCATTTTCTGCACACCCCCCCAACTTTGTCCAGAGCTGGTAGCACTGCTGGAAGATAAAGTTCTGCCCACAGCTCTTCCAGCTTATTCATGTATGTCCACTTCAGCTCCCTTGGCAACAGTGAAGGAAAGTACCACGCCGTTCAACACATGCTGCTCTTAATGCTGAGGTGCTGCTTTCATGCAAAATGACAGAGCTATGATTCATTAATGCTGCCACTGAGATTAGAGTAGTCCTTTTTTTCATCTATCATTGGAAGCATTTTAGATTCTGTCTTCAATTTCTTCTTTTAGCCTTTTAGCTCATTGGCTAACCAAAATATGATACACCATACAATAAGTACAGTTGCAAGCACACTTACTGGCCAAATAAACTGACATCATTTTCGTAAAATAATTCCAATAACTGTCATTATAAGTACTGTCATGGTTTTGATTTTCATTATCATTGCTTCTTCACTTCTGCTAAATTCTTTAAAAGCACTTCACTAAACATGAAGGTCAGCTTTGGTAAAAAGGAATATTGCTTAATCTGTAAAAGCATATTTGTAATGTGCTGTGTAGCTCTGCAAGGACATTTTCAAAGCATGAAAAAAAACCAGACTCAGTGTTTTCGTCAGGGTTTGCACATACACAACCCACCAAATGCAGGTGTGTATTATAAAGAAATAATAAAACATCAGCTGTACGAATTCTAAAATTGCAGTTTAAATGTTATATGCTATTAATGTGGATCTTTTGTATGTGGATGCTATCAGTACTTTCAATTCTTTCAAGTGAACTATAAAACTTTTTCTTTGTATGAACATAATATTCAGTGTACAGCTTCCCTCCAGTCTCCGTCGGTGTCCAAAGGTCTCCTTTTTACCAAAGGAACCTGACTTAGAAAAGAAGATAGAGGTCACCTCTGAGTAACAAAGGAAAGCCAGTATAAAACGCACTATTTAAGTATTAACAGGATATAGCTGGTAATAACGATGTTGAATTGTTTTGCTTTGACTTTGTCAAGTGAAACCCTCGGTGTAAGGGTTGTGCACACAAGATCAGCTGAGAATAATTTAAAACTTGAGAATGGATGGAGGTTGGGAGCCTTTCACCTTCCAACCCTTTCGTCTAATCTCCAAAATAACAGCAGACACGTGTGCGGAATGAAAGCCAGTGCAGATCTGTGAATTTCTGGGTCTGTAACTTGCTTATTTAGTTCTTTTGGCAGATGGTGACCAGAGTTGAAATAAGGGATATTTTAAAAAAATAGGATTTAGAATAGCAAACTTTATAAATTTTATGTAATAATATGTATATGTATGTATATTTTATGTAAAATACACTGTGGCTTCTAATTTGGCACAAATAGAATGTTTGCTTTTTTGAGAAAGCTCTCTCTCTCTCTCTCTCTCTCTCACACACACACACACACACACACACACACACACACACACACACACACAAAAGACATTGTGATTTGTGTATCAACTACAAGGCAACCTGCTGCTGCCCCCAAATTACTCTGTGGCAGGTGTAAAAAATTGCCCTGTGAGAGCACTACACACAGGTTGATTGCACACCTGCTTGGCTATTTTACAGGTGCCGTTCGTGCTAGCGAAGACTGCGGCTCCCTCCCGAGGCCCCCCCCACACCCACCCAGTTTCACGCCAATAAGTCCTGCGCCTGCCAGCATGACAGAAACCTCATCATGCTAATCCAAATGCTAACTGAATCAGCCATAGAACTGCATTGCTTCCTTGCTGTTTTGGTGCACTGACAAGGTTCTAGCTATCATTTTGCCTTGCCTGAAATGAAGTGAATAATTAAAGCAGTTGGGTAAAATATTGAGTTTGTACTTTTCTACAGAGATATAAATATTTCTGTAACATCAATGAGAACACAAATAGCTGCTGCTGCAACAGCAATTTGCTTATTCAGTGTCTTTTTTTTTCTGAATCTCAGTAGTATCATTTTATGTTGATGCAATGCACACCTGACCACACAAATGTTTTGTGAAGTAGAGGCAAAGCCTAGAAGTTTTTTCAGAAAATAATATCAAGTCCTGGACTTACTAGAAACGCTCTCCCTATCCTTTATCTATCATCAAACGGAGTACCTAAATCTCAATTACACCATCCAACAAAAAATCATGCTATAATATAAACTATGCTGCAAAGCACAGGTTTCTTGAAAATGTATGAACCTTGTAAAAGGCACAGTTATTAATGTGTATAATTTACAAACACGTGAACATTTGCTTCTGGTTGCTTTTGCCTGCTCTGAATATATTAATAAACAAAAACAACAACTACAAGAGTGCAGCTAAATCTGAAGTCTTAAAAAAACACAATTGAAGACTGATGACAAACTAAAAGCACAATCATCATATTTCAAACACAATTATGCATTCAATGCAACGATGTGCAATAATGCTGTTTCCAAATACGACATTTTTGTGTTAATATATTTTGTTTGAAGAACATATGGTTGTTATGATTTCAATATTTGGGGCAACTGGTGTGTGACAGGTGTCCAGTGATGCTGGGACTCTTCGGGATGCAGGCCAGCGGGTTCGCCGCCCATGCTGGTGGACAGAATCAGTCGGGCATGCAGCCAGAGGTGGAGGTGAGCCCTCAGCAGTGGGCAATCTGGACATTGAAGGGCAGGATGCAGAACACCGAAAACCAGACTAGTGGGACACTGGACATGTATCAACAGATAGGGCTGACAGATGCTCTTATTGTGCAGGAGATCTCACAGAAATGACTAACTTAGGCTATGGGAGGAGGCTAGTAAAGAAGGTTGTCCACAGGCTGGTGGTCAACTGAAAAATCAACCCAATGAGCAAAAGACCAATTCAGAAAAGAACTGCTAAACCGGAGGTTGAAGACACATCGACTGATATGTGCACTATCCAATTCAGGGGAGCCATTAGTCGACTCAGACCCAGAAACAGAGCAGACACTGGCACATGCCGGAATAGAACCAGGGAGAATTATGGGGATAATTCTTCTCAGTGCCTTCTCTGGGATTAGAGAAGACACTGACAATTTACTGACAGTCTTTGTCTCTATCTTAAATTTATACTTAGAAAAAGGGAGAAAGGTCTGCTGGCGCACGAACAGTCTGAGAAACAGGAGAAGCTTACTGCGTTTTAATAACAGGGAATTTTTCAGCTGACTCAGATTCTGGTGCGGGACGAATATCAGCCTACTTGGTTTTGCAGGAGAGCTGCAGAAAAAGGAAAAGTCATTCATGTTCCAACTGTGACAGGGGTGTGGAGTTCCTTGTCCTAAGTTGAGAGGCGGTGAATCCAGGAAAGGCTGCCAGCTTCTCCTGGGGAAAGCAATCGCTATGAAGTTCTCAGCCATGAATGGAATGTCTGGGCTTGGGCCCAAACAAACTGTTTTCGCTGTCAGAAATTATACAGATAATATCCACAGAGCCTTGGATATCCAAGAGTAATCTCTCAAGACTGAAGCACACCTCTTTATGCTCCTCCAGAAGACGTCTGCTGTCAGCTAGGTCAATTTTATGGTTCTTTCTGCTTTTTGTTTTTTAAAGTGTAGTTCAAAAGTAGCCACAATGGAGGCAAGTGGGCAGGATGCAAAGGAAGAGCTAGAGAATAGAAATGCTTATGCAACTACGAGAAATTAGAGGAGGCACAAGGGAGACAGGTCAAGGAAGTATTCAGGAGACTCGCAGAAACTGACAAAGACAGGCGGGCTAACAAGGAGCATGTGAAACTAATATAAGCTAATATAAACAAGCTAATGCAACTACAAAACCCTGGGGCACATCTTAATTACAATTTCAGCAGCGTTTATTTTTGGATATGGAATTCTTAAACATCGCTAATATTAATGCTGCTCTCAAGTTTGCACACAGGTCAATGCACCCCCGCCCTTCTCTGATGAACGACTAAGGGTAATGTATAATGCATCAGACTAGCTGTGCTCTGCTTGGGGCTTTGCTATTGTCTCGTGTTTCCATGCTGGAAGCATGCTAGAAGTCGCTATCAGGAGCTGTTGCTAATAAATATATGTGTAATGACTTGAAAGAAATAATTCCCAAGTACACAAGACCTGAACTATAAAAAAGGTATTCATGATTTTACAGTTGATGCTTAGGATGCTAATATAGTAACAGCTTTGCTGCTTTTGTTTGTGGATATAGTACACATACTTGGAAAATCAGGGCAAAAATATGTTCACTATTTAAAAAAATAAAACTGTAGTACTGCTACTGTCTCTTTTCCTATAAGCTCCATCTGTGCATGTGCTGTGCAGTATTTGCTGTAGGCATTTGATGTGGACCCTAGTCCATATAAAATGATACTCCCACCATCATGGATATATCTAGTGTCTCCACACCAGCACATGCCTCTCCATCACAATGCTCTGAGAGTTTCATCTCTAGACACTGTTTTGTAAAAGAGATGGTGGCTTGAGAGGCAGAGGCTGGTGAAATAATGGAGCAACTATGGCCAGAGGCTCTGAATTGTTAGCTAGCTGAGTAAGGCTGCTTTGCTAGACTAGTTTACAGACCCCTGGGCAGCCAGTTCATGTAAACAGAATATTTATTTAATCATCTTCTTGGCAAGTGGGACTGTTCCAACTTGAGTAAATGCTGCACATGGGTTTATTACTCTCTCCACTTGCGGAGCTAGGCTTCCGATTGGTGTAAATCTTTCCCTGTTTATTGATTGGTTGGTATATTGATTTGAAGGAGCATGTCTGTGGAAGATTCTGTTGTTAGCTTGTTGATGAAAACATTTTTTGCCACTCAGCTATTCAACATGGATGAGCAATTTTGTGTTCTTTCTGAATACTGGGGGAAAAAAATTACATTGTTTGTCTGCGCCTGTCTGCCTGGTCCTATCTTGTGACAGTACATGTCTTGCCCCATGTTGTGAGTGCTCCCACTGAGCCGTAATAACACACCTCAGTGCTGTCTGAAATATTCATAGCCAGGTAAGCCCATCACTCTGAGTCACTCACATGGATTATTATCACCCCCCCTTCTGCTCTCAACCTAGGTCACTTTATTCCACCTGCCTTTTGCTGCATCCCACTCACCTCTCAGCTTCTGGCTGCACCATGCATAGCCACCCAGTGTTAAGCCTTGAGCTCAAAATGCCACTGTCCCACTCTTTATTGATTTTTTTTTTCTAGTTGAATTTCTGACAGGGTTAGCGGCAGTCTTTGAAACTCCTGATACGTGTTTGCAGAACATATGAATTGCATTTTCATCATTTTCATCTTCATCAGTGCAGGCTTGAGCTCCATGGATGGCAGCACTGTCTTTTTGGAAGAGACCTCCCTGATCAGGAACGAAAGGTGACCACTGTGAACACTTTTGTTAACAAAAGATAATTAGTCATAATTGCTTCCCTCTCTGCTTAGCTAAACTTTCACTTGCTGTTTGCTGGTAGGTTCAGGCACCAATGCAAATCAGTCAGAGTGTAGTTTGGGTTAAAACACAAGTTACATGAGTGACTTGTCTCTCAATTCCCACCACATGATGGAAAACCTTGTATCTCTGAGACACCAACAACTTTGACTAAATGGTGGTAACTGATGCCCCAGGAATCACTGAGCAGAAATGATAAAGTACCTTTATAGGAAGAAAACAATAACATTCAGCAATTATTGATAAACATATGACATAGTACTCTAAATTCAGAATACTTCTAAATTTTAATAAAACTAAGGTTATTTTATTTGACCCTAAAAAAAATCTTATAAAAATGCTGCCTTACCAGATACTTACTCTGGATGACATCACCTTGGCCTCCAGAAACACTGTTAGAAATCTTGGAGTCATTTTTGTGCAGGATATCTCTCTCTCTCTCTCTCTCTCTCTCTCTCTCACACACACACACACACACACACACACACACACACACACACACACACTGCACACATTAAACAAACTTGTAGCAGTGCTTTCATTCATGTGATCAGTATTGCTAAAATTAGAAAAGTCCTGTCACGGCGATGCTGAAAAAGTTCATTCATTTATTATTTGGAGGCTAGAGTACTGTAATTCTTATTATCAGGCTGTTCGAAAAGCTCCCTGAAAAGCCCTCAGTTGATCTAAAATGCCACAGTGAGAGTACAAACAGGGATGAGAGAGATTGTATTTCTGCCACATTGGCTTCTCTTCATTGGCTCCCTGTTAAATCTACAATTGAATTGAATTGGAAATCCTCCACCTCTCATACAAAGTCTTAAATAATCATGCCCCATCATATCTTAAAGACTTTTTGGCATAATACTATCTTTCTTTTCCCTCAGGCTTACTCATGGTTGCTAGAGTTTCTAAAAGTAGAATGGGAGGCAGAGCCCTCAGCTCAAGACCCCTCGCCTGTGGAACCAGGCAGACAGAAAGACACCCTCTTTACTTTGAAGCTTAGGCAGAAACTTTTTTTTCTGATAAATTTTATAGTTGGGGCTGAATTAGGTGACCCTGAACCATCCCTTAGTCATGCTGCTACAGGCTGTGGCTGCTGGGGAACTTGATGCACTGAGCGTTTCTTCTTCTCTCACTCTTTTCACTCCCAGTGTGTTTATATGCCACTACTGCATGTCATTAACATTTGTATTCTCTCTCCCATACTGTGTGTTTTGTCTTTGTCTCCCTGTGCTCTCCTTTTTTCTTTTCTCTTTACCCTCACCTCCAACCAGTTGTGGCAGATGGCTGCCCCTCCATGAGACCGCCACAGGTTTCTTCCTAAAAAGACAGCAAAATGCTGCTTTGAGCAAGATTTGCAGCTATCTGATTGGTGGGGATTTCTCTCTAAAATTGTAGGATCTATACCTTGCAATATAAAGCTCAATGAGACAACTGTTGTTGTGATTTGTTGCTACGTAAAGAGAATTAAATTAAAAATGAAAGTATATAAATGTGGGCTCTCCACAATGTAATTATATCTTATCAGATATAATACAGAATGCTATATATAGATTTTATCTAATAATTCATTTTTAAATAAGTTAATGATAGAGTCAACTTAATATAAGAAATAGTTAACATTATTCGTAATTTGTATTAATATGTTCATTGTCATTGAACATATTACTAATATGACAGTCTTAACATATATAGAACATATCCCAGTTGTAATCATGTGTTTTGTTTGTTATTTGCATCATGCAGTTTAGTGTAATAGAAGTTTATTTCTGTGACAATGTCTGTGACACCAGTAGAACATAAATGAAGCTTATGAGCAAGTTCAATAAGGAAGATCTGTAATCACTCATCTACCTGCTTTCCTGGGTGTTCGGTTGCTTTTCTGTTTACATGTCTACTGCTTTCCCATGTTGTCAGTCTCAATATTGACATCATTACTCTAGTCCAATCATCTTCTCGCCCGTCTTCTTTGAATCTATGGGTCATCGGAGTGTAATCGCCAAATGCATTAATCTCTCTATCTTAATTCGTTCAATTGTTTCAGGTGATCCCGCCTTGTTGAACTGACAGCATGCAAAAATATTTAGCTTGATGCAAATCAAAATCACGATTCAAACAAATATCATTACTTTTTGACACTGTTTTTTTGTGCATTATTTACTTCAAGCCTACTGAAAAATCCTCCATACATTAATTTCTGTAGATACGATATCCTTTGTTTTTAGTAGTCAAGGCAGGATTATAAATTATGTGCATAAGGGTTAGCATTTTTCATTATTGTTTTTTTCTTAATAATAATAATAATAATAATAATTACATATGATTTCATATCTATATCTATATATCTCTCTCTATATATCTCTCTCTATATATGTATATCTATATATGTATCTATATCTATATATATCTCTCTCTCTCTATATATATATATGTATATATATCTATATCTATCTATCTATCTATCTATCTATCTATCTATCTATCTATATATATATATATATATATAGCTGTGCTTCCAAAACAGTTAATGTAACACTTTTTTAAACCCCTCAAATTAAAGCAGAATGTCTGCAAATACATAACATCTTGACTATTTCATTTAAAATCCACTCTGATGGCATATAGAAACTAAATTGCATGGAATGATGGAATGTCATTATCCAGTTATTTATAGACCTAAGGCTACTGACTTATGTTTATTATAGCTTCAGATTCTATTTTTATTACCTTCATTTTTATTTTGTTTTCCTGTTATTGTTTTTACACATTCTAACAAAGGTGTCTGTGTCAATGCAGAATAGATCCCTGCAGTTTCAATTTGTCAATTCCAGGAGATTATTTATTTATTTATTCATTCAGTTTACATGCAAATGAACAATACCTACCACACAGTGCAATGGAATTTCATGAAATACTGACAAAAATGTATATTCTGATTAACATCTACATGGGCACAAAATTAAGTTCTTGAAACTTATACAACAACAATAATAAACAAAAGCATTGGAGGTTGGATGGGTGGCAAAGCAGTCAGTACATGAACATATATGAATTTCTTACTAATGAATTACTTTTGCACACAAGTCATGTTTATTTTTATTCATTTTTACTCACTGTTTGGTTAGGTTTAGGCATAAAAAATAACATGTGTGATGAAGGCTTTAAATATACTTCCAACTGAATATACCAGTTTCAAAGTCACAATAATTAAGGACAGTTTGTGCTCATGTAAGTTAAATGCAATTTGTGACTATTTGATTATTGCCGTGGGACTGGGCTGAAGGTCTTTGAGTAAAAGAGCTAAATATAGCAAGGCATCATTTCACTTAATAATGTGAAGCTATTCATTTTACCAAGTCTTCCAGATGACTCTGGCATAGCCACAAAGACTTGATCACTAAAGTATAAAAATATTAAAGGGTTGCTGAATGACTTTCAAGAGAGAGCGAGGATAAAGGGTAGTTATTTTAATAATTATTATTTTGGTTCTGTTAGTATTTTAATTGTTTGATTTTGGATCAATTCGATCTTGAATAGCAGTCATTTGTTTCAAGCTTCTAGCAAACTGAATTATGTTTCTAATATATCTCAGCAAAACAAAAAAGCAGGTGTGCAGGCAAGTTTTTAAGTTGCTGGCCCCTTAAAACCTCTAAAATTAATGAATGTCTATTTTTTCTGCAGCTATGACACATACGATATATTATATACTTAACTGCAAGTGCTGGGGCCTACATCGGTTTTAATGTGCCCAAGAAGCCTATATTAACAGATGCTGGCAGTGGAAACAGTGGGAAGCAAGAGTAAAGATCAGAAAAGAAAAACAACCAAAGAAATGTCTTGGCCTCTTTGAGAACAGGTGAAGGCAAACATAGATAGACTCCTAATGAATAAATCTGGCCAAAGCCCCTTAAGGTCAGGGCTACATATTTCCTGCTATACCTGCATAATTGAGGCCAGGCAAGAATAGAGCAGTTGTTCATATAAGCAGCTTTTTCTCGCCAGATAGTACTCATCATTGCTCCACACCTGCGGCCACTCAGCGAGGTCAAAGTCAACCTGACGGCCTCAGCCAGGCAGCATCAGTTAGACGCAAGCATAACATAAAGTAAAATAACTTTTTTTTTAACCTTCTTTCTTTCTGCAGTTCTTCTAGAGAAATTGGGTATAATGTGGTTGGCTCAAGGGGACGTAGATAGCGGCTCAGCGGCTGAGGGAGAAATTCAGACTTTAACCAATATGTCTCCTAACACTGCACAGGTAAAATGCCATTTGCAGACAACAGTCACTTACACATGATCTCTGTAATGTCATTTATGCAGAGAATTATGCACATAACATTCTGAGAAAATCAACAAGCCAAAACACAAAATAACTGAAATGCTGCAAATGTCATGTCTCCAGGTTGTAATGCCGATATTATATACGCTACGTCACCTTTAAGATCAATCAGTGACATTGCTATTTCATGCAGTATAGTTTATCATAACAAGTTATGAAAAAATATGCTTAAGGTGAATGAAGAAGAAACAATAACACAAACAAAAAACTGAGATACAACTAACTGTTCACCGCTGGATATGAAATGTCATTTCCTGTGTTGACAGGAACCATGACATTTTAGCTGTTATGTTAATATTAATCCTTTTCTGGGCCTATGGGGTCACTTACACTGTGAAATAGGAAGCTGTTCAGTGGAAATCTCTTTATTTTTTTATTTATTTTTTGCCAGCTTCTGAATATGTTAGCTGCTATTGAAAGAAAGGCTTTCTCTAACAATCCTTATTTAGTGGTGTGGGTGATATTAGCATGTCACGAATACGGTCCAAGTAAGAGCCCAACAGCACCATCTGAGCAGACTAAATATTATTGTGCCCACAGGAGTCACACACACACACACACACACACACACACACACACACACACACACACACACACACACACGCAGAAGGGTTAAGATCATGCTCATGCTTGTGTTGACTGTTACATTTAGGCTAACACAAGGCGACCATTAAGAATCCAAGTACTCACACAGTCATGGAACATTAAAGGAAATAGTGAAGCATGAAACAAATGAATGCAGCTGGCAATACCAAGTACACAACTCCTCCACAAGGAATGAGATATTTTTCTCCTGACATGTCACAGAATTTCAAGAGAAGTCCAGAGTTGCACAGAGTTGCAAACAATAAAAGAGAAAATATAAAGGACACGTTGCAATGGTCACCAACCATGAGATATGGCTGTTGTATACAGGCTTTAAAGTATTTGTGGACATTGCACATGTAGAGGGACTGACAAAAGTGAGGGTTAAGGATCTATAATGAGACGTGAGCTTGAATACAGAAACAACCTTGCAAGAAAATCAAGCAAATAAAAAGCAAGGTTAGAAAGAGTATAGGGGAGATGCTGTCAAGGCCATATGGCACACACACTGTGTGTGTGTGTGTGTGTGTGTACACAAATGTGGACAATCTCTACAGTTCAATGACCTTTGATAGCTTGAACAGTCCTTGGCTGAAGCAAAAGCAATATCTTTATCTTTCATAAATGTCAAGTACCACTCTACACTGTATGATGGTTCCCCGTGTCACAATTTACAATCATGCTTTAAAAATAATCAGAAATAAAATATAAAGTAATCTCTCTACAGCCATCATCCAAACAGCAGTACTTTTGGAAATAGTTTGTTAAACTAGCAGCTCCTGGAGAAGATAAAAAATAATAACAGAATGACCATCCATTCTATTTGACATTTGTTATTTATGAAACACTTCAAGGTACCCTATTACCTCTGTCTACCTGTTATCATGTGCAGTATGTGCTTTTACAAGGAGACTTAAGTTCTCAAAACTCTTGCCATTTCCATCAAGCAGTACAATCTCAAGTAGTTGCCTTTCACAGCAATTGCTGAAGATGGGTATTATTATAGCATGCTAACTGGTTGTGGTCCTTTTTTATCTTTTAGAAATTATGCTACAGCTATGTAAATTTAATACAACTATTACATTTATGTTATTTCCCCCCTTTTGAACACATATTTTAAAGATAATGCTTGGTAGCAGCTTTAATTGTATTCTGGTTTCCATATTTTAACTTTTAAAATACATGCTTTACATGTATATGTGTGTGTGTGTGTGTGTGTGTGTGTGTGTGTGTGTATTTCAGTGTAATGTACAACAATGTTGATAAGCTGAGAACAGCTCAGAGTAGAAAAATGTCTTTAACGTATCTGAAGGTTCAGTTAGGCTGGCACATCACAGATAAATGTGTGTGCGCAGGCAAATTCAAGAGGGAGAAAAGGAGCGACGGAAGCATATTTTAGTTGGAAATAACAAAAGAAATCAAACTGTCCATAAAGTTAAAATTGCCTTTTTGAGCCTTTTCATAGAAATGACTTCCCATGAACAATATACTTTTTAATTGTAACCGTTGTAGCCGAATGTGTGTTTGAATATAATAATGACGTTCAAATGCAGTTTAATGGTGACTAGAAAAGAAGTGGTGGGAAAATAAAAGTCAGATTCACCCACTGCCTCCCATTAAAGCAATTGCTAATATCTTTTGAAGAGTACAACACAAGTTCACCGCCATCTCAAGTTGTCAGTTTGAGTCTGAGGTCTGAATGGAGATTGCTGGCTGAAGCTCTCTGGAGGCAGACAGTAACTTTATGGCTGAGAGTGAAAAAAAGCCACTGAATTGAAGAAAGTGAGGTGAACAGTGGGCAAAGATGAAAGCTGCAGCTAAAGTGGCACGACTTGCATTTCTGTAGCTTGGAGCCTGTATGGTTTAACAGGATGTTGTTGAACCCATGTGTGTGTATGTGTGTGTGCTGTTAGCAGTTTCTGTGTGGAGGAGAAGTAAAGTATATCTGTCGTCATGTGCAGTCACCCGCCTTCATCTGCACTTAACTTCTCATTAGGGGCTCATGTGACATATGGCGAGAACCTGTGACCAACTAGGCATGGTATATGGAGGATACTAGCAGGGTGGGGGTAGCGGGTGGGGGTGTACCGGAAGGATGGAGGTGGAGTTGTTTGTGTGACTTGTTGTCACTTGTCAGATACCGTGGCCACTAGCCTTGAGATACTTGGCTGTTGTCTGAGAGTGCTTTATCATCTTGATAAATGCAGCCTTGGAGCAGTGCACTATCAGCATGCTCAGAGGCATGAGACACACTCTGACTAATGAAAAGAGAAGGTCAAGGAGAGGGAGGGGTGTACGGCAAGAGGAAGAGGAGGAATGGTGAAGAGAGATGTGAGTGTAAACGGTATTGAACAACATGTCACACTCTTCATAAAAGGTTTGTGCGTGAGAGAGTCGGAACGGTAATTTTCTAGCGTTGAATGAGTCCTCATGTGTGTGCTCCTGCCTTGGCATCCTTGTGTGCTTCCCTCCAAATGAACAATTGGGTACTTAGTGGTCTTCAAGTCCAGCACGTAAGGAAAAACTACACCTTAATGCGTGAGTCAGCAAATGCAAACAGAATATCGTTATCGGGGTAAAATAGTTCCTTTCTGGACCCTTTTCAAATCACTCACTGCACCATATCTGTGCCACTATGGTTCTAATTACATTTGACAAGAGGGGTTACATTAATTTTCTTGTACCTGTATTGCATGAGACACATTCCTTCTATCTTGAATGTTATTACAGCAGGTGAGGAGAATTTCTAGTGCACGGTTAATTTTGGAGTCATCAAAGTGACAGCGCTGAGCTTGGGAATCCTTTCAGGCTCATTACCATAGTCTGCTGAATCTATTGACAGGGCCCTGCATGACTGGGCAGACGCTGCTCCGGCCCAGTCGTCAGAAGCAGAAGCAATGATCGAGGGGTTAACAGATGTCGCTCCGTCTTTGGGGGTCACATCCAATCTATTTCCACTGTCGGGACTCAGTCCAAGCAGAGTATGCACAGCGACGGTTCACGCTGGTTCCGTGGACTTTGGTGAGGAAACAAGAAAATAAACAGCTAAGAGAAATGTGTCCACCTATAAAAAGTTACAAGTTACAAATGCACAAGAAGATTTTTGAATTTCAGACTTTCTTGTCAAGGGTCAGATGTACCTTGATATAACTCCCTTCCCCCTTGCTCCTATAAAAAATGTAAAAAAAATTAAATAAATAAATAAAATAAATATATACAAAAAGATATTTTTCTTGCACAGTTGACTTTCTCAGAAAGAGCCAGTACATAGTGGCGTGTGCAATTATCTGAGCTATTCAAGGAGGAAGTGCACAACAAAAAGGGAATGGGGATGTAGGGGTCATAAGCTGCAGAATACTCCAAACTGCAGTGAAGTAATTTACGCCATATACATGCATGAGCTTGTTAAGAAGAAACCCGATATTTGTGGGGAAACTGATCACTGTTTCAGGTAGACCAGGATGTAAACTGAGTGCAAGTTAAGCAATAAATTAAACACAAAACTGAATTGTTTATGTCTTCTTTTTTTTCTTTCTTAAGTGGGTGTTATTTAACATGCAAATACGCTCTTGGTCTTGATGAATGGGTGTCAGAACCTAGTATGGTAGCAATTTGTGCCAACTCAACATAGCAATTATCAACAATTCTCTAATAAACTAGACGTAGCATTTCACATCACAACATAAGGAAATTGGCTACTTTCCTCACTGGGCAGCATCATCATTCCTAGAAAAAAAATAGTCTATTAAATACTGTATGTAGAAGCTAGGAAGAAAAATGGTTTAATCCAGAAAGAGGTCAGAGGTCCATTGGAGGTAAGACGGGAACAGAATGAGTCGATTCTGTTTCGTATTAGTTTGCCTCTCAGCATCGGGGATATGGATTATATGCTTCAAACTCTCAGCCTGTTTATGCTGCTCTGCTGCTGCTGTTTGTTTACACAGTGAGGTGAAATTTTCACAGATTGTCACGAAAGTGTGTCATTAAACTGTCATTAAATTTTATTTACAGCTACAGCATCGAGCTATTATATAAAGAATATGCAGCACATTTATATTTGTCAGCAGCAGCATTCTAAGTAAAATTAGGGGATTTAATTAATTTCTACTTTGTCTTGTTTATTCCAAAAGTTAGTGCAAAATCCCCCTAAAAAAACCCTTAAAAATAAATAAATGAATAAAATTCTCTGCTGTGATTGAACTGTATCGACTTCCCCCTCCTCACCAAAAAATCCAAAATACATGTTTCAGCAATCATTAAAATAAAAAAAATGCTCTTAGAGAAAATCAATACTTGTCCCTGAAAATCTTGAGCAGACAAAACGCACAACACTACGGGCTGTTCAAACCTCTTTGAATGTTTCTGTGGCTAAATAATTAACGGTTCTTCTGTTGTAATGCTACATATTTTTTTCTTCTGAAACTCCTAGAAATGCTCAAATCCATAACGACTTCGGAGAAACGCGGTCGCACAAGAAACACAATCATCCAAGGCTCGACTTGCGTCAGCAATGTGCTGCTAACGGTGCTGATTCAGGTATAAATATTATTTTCCACTCAAAGTCTGACATTATCCCTCAGTTACAGAGCCGAAATCTCTCCCATTTCCAGCAGCTGACATCTGATTGGCATTGCCCGATTCAATACAAATAGCAGTAAATAACAGTGAGCAGATTTCAGGACAGCACTATAATTGCAATTGTTGGCTGAAAGGGGTCAGAATGCTGAACTGTGAATGTAATGCATGGAGATTAGCCCCGCATGCATTTGTGAGTCCTGTTACTGTGATGTTGTTGCTGCCTATGACTGTAACATGGGCTGTAATTTGTAGGTTGTAATGCTGCGTGGGTAGATACTCATTGATAGCATTTGGCACACAGCCTTGCTTGGATGAAGCACTTAGCCAAGCCAGTCAATCTAAATATCACAGCCAGTGCTCTGAGTCAATAGGAGTGTGTTTGTCAGCTGAACATGAGGTATAATAATCAGTCAGTCTTTAGCCATCTAATGAACAGTCATCATAAGATGTTTTTACATAATCCTGCCATCTAAGATTACCTTAGTGCTTGTAAAAGCTCGCTGGCGATTTGTGCCTCATTACCTTGGGACATTGGTCATTTCATTTCAAGGGTCTGATTTTCATTAACTGCTCTGCCCCCCTACCCATTAGCAGAATGAAAGCTCGGCTGCGACCATCTGGCTGCCAACTAGACCTCAGGGCTGCTTTATGGCTCCATTGAGCTTCACTAAAGGGAAAGTTGCACTATTAGAGCCTATTCTGCAGCAGGCCAGCGGGAGGACGGGAGAGATGCAAGGACAGTGTCCCATGCTTGGGGGATATAGAGGGGAAGCAGAGATAAATTTAGAAGAAAATGAGAGAGATGTCGGTGCTTAAATAGAGGAGGAAGTGAGAGGCAAACGGAGGCAAAGTCATATAAAACCTGGAAGAAAAGCCGACCAAAAAGGGGAAAAAAAGAAGAAAAGGACAGTCCAAAATGAGCCGGCATGTAATGACGATGACACGCATGACATTTGTGAAATAAATTGTCTGTTTATTCCCAGCAGTCGAGTCAGAGCGGTGTGACAGAAAAGTGAGACGACTAATGATAACACACTCTGGTTAATTTAAGATGCTGCATGTGTACAGCTCAAAGGACTGCTGTACCTTTTATTGCTTCCACTGCAAACAAAAAAAAAAGAAAACAAAATGTATTTTTAGAAGAAATGGTCTTGTTTTTAAAAACAAACAAACAACTGCCCATTATTTATATTATTTTAGCATCTCCAATAAAACTGACCTTGGTTCTCCCCCAGTACCTTTATGATCCCACCCTCAACCCCATCTCTATTCATGCCTTAAAACTGCATTTATTTTGATGCCGTTTTACTGCGTTCTTGCACAGCAGACAGCCCGTGAATGTATGTCACCCTCCCGTGCCTTCCTCCGTTGAGGTGACAATAGAACTACGCAGAAAACCGTCCTGAGGACGAGCATGTGCATGTTGTTTATTTTTACTGCGTAGACTTCTGAACCATTCGTGAATTTTAGCCATTCCTGTTCATGCATGACTCACATGCCCACGTTCTGTTCGTCAAGTCAGAAGTTACTGACTGGATGAACAGAATGTGGGCACACAGCAATTATTTTACTGGCTAAATTAAGCCCTTTGATATAGCAGGCAGAAATTATAATAATAAAATGGCCTAGATAACTAAAGGGGGTGTAATGATAAGCATAGTAGATACTATCTACAGATGCTTTTTGAAAGGTTAGCTGTCATAAGAAGAAAGCATATTTCAACAAGCTTATCTAACTAGTCATTTTAGAATAATCCTCTTTGTCACACTTGGACTGTAAATTAGATTACTGATGAATGAAACCATAGTTTATGGTAATTACTTTGCTAAATAAGAATCTGTGATGGCTGGCCTTACTCTGCACTCATTCAAAGTCATGTGGTCTTGTCCCATGTTCAGAATCAGAGGTCAGAAGTCACATGAAAGCAGCTCTTAGTGGGGCAGGGATAGCTCAGTAGGTAGAGTGGCGGCCCCAGGATCAGAAGGTCGGGGGTTCGACTCCACTGAACGGCTACCCTGAGGTACCCCTGAGCAAGGTACCGTCCCTACACACTGCTCCCCGGGCGCTGCATTGGTGGCTGCCCACTGCTTCACTGGGTGAATGGGTTAAATGCAGAGGAACTATTTCCCTATGGGGACTAACACACACTTAATGCTCCTATTACTTTGGCATCTTGCTTCAGTTTAGCATCTTCTTACCTGCACACAGACTAAAGTTAAGTTTTCCCAAAGAATTGTTCATTACATTCTTGCTCTGGGTTTTTCCCAGCACAATGACAAGTTAAGTAACCCCGATAACCAATTTAGCACCCCACTTTATCCATTAAAAAGTTAAAGTCTCTTGCCAGAAGTAGGTAGGCTGACATCATTGGCAAATACTTACAGCCCTGAGACATAAACTATAGCTGGATAAGAGAGGGGGAAAAAAGTGACCTAAGGGACTCAGAGCATGGCATAGTTATTTCCAGCACCTGAGGAACGTCTCACCTCAGGGCTTGTCATACACAGCAGGGTCTAAGCTTTACAGGGAATTGGACTGGAAAAAAAAATCCACTCAGCTCCAGTCTTGACTCCTGTGGGCACAAAAACTAGTCAGGGAAGCGTATGCTGAAATTAGGGTAAGAAAAAGAAAAGCAATGTATTTCAGCAAGTGCAGGGTGGAATACAAGTGTAAACTGACCAGCGAATTGAAGCTCAAGATTCACACAGAAGGCTTTTTTTTTTTTTTTAAGATAGTGTACATGTACCTCTCACTCGCCCTTAAAGCCTGCAGTAATCTGCACTGTATCTTCATTCTTGACTCACCACAGACTCTTTGGAGGCAGGACATTTACAGAGGTTCTGGGTGTCCAAAACCAAATAGAATGAGTTGCAAATAGCTTTAAAATATGAGTTTACACGTGCACGTTATCTGCTTTTTATACATACAAGTTAGTGAATTTATAGAAGGAAAACAACAACAACAACAACAACAGCAGAAGTCTGAGAATAAGTCAAGTATTATGTCTGGTATAGGCTATCCTAAAAATGCCATCTTTATATATTCTTGTTGAACCTGAACGTGGCTATTGTGATGATTAAAAGGAAGGCTGTTAAAAAGAAAAACATCATCACAAGAAGCTCCAAAGACCGAAAGAACGACTTCAATGAAAACGCACTGAGCTCAGTTATTCCTCTTCCTCCAGCTAACTTTGAGGCTGTTCCATCAGCAGACGCTAGGAGCTGTCCGCGGTGCTGAATCCTCGGCTTCCTTTTTCTCTCCCCCCCTTCCTCTCCATGTGCCGATAGCTCACACAGCCAGCAATCCGCTTACTGAGCGTCCAAATTAAAGAGGGACCTCCGCATTTCACTTGATTATTCTCGACGGTCTTCAGTCGGCGAATTATTGAGGAAGTGCGAGAGCATCCCGCGAGCCTTTGTTTAAAGTCCTCGCCTTGCTTGTTTTTATTCTTTTTTTGTTTTTCCTCCCCTGGAAGTATTCTTCTTCTTCTTCTTAACACAAGGACGTGCTCCGTAGATACGCGAAGAGCGACCTCGACTTTAGTAGACATGTGCGTGAAACAAGGCTGCCAATTTCAGACCCTCTGCACGGTTTTGCTTCTCGCCGCCGCCGTGGCCGAAATCCACGGGCAAGGTAAGAACTTGCGTCTTGGTGCTTTTGTACTTTTCTAGAATTTTAGTTTTTTTTCACCCCTCCTTTCCTCTGTCGGCTAAAAAGCGAAGGCAGAGCTTAATGACACCGGGCTCACGATTCTCAGATCTACAAGTGTGATACAAGTGTTAATGTTTCCAGAATGACTCGTTATCATTGTTAAGTTTATGACGTACTGTACTACAGCACTGCTGGGGCTAAAAGTTGCGAGAGGATAGTCCTGTTTGTTTTCTCTATTGTAAACTGTAAACTACCGAAAGAAGGAAGTGGAATCTGAATTTAAAGCGAGAGGCAAATAAATGAAACCCAACAGTTGCAAACAAAGCGTGGTCAATTATAAGTTATGGCACATCACTGGAGAAATGCGTTTAACAGTCAGTTACATAACAATGCACAACTTACACAACATGGCTTTAATTTGTTCTAAAGAGAGACACACACATCCACGTGGCCACATAAATAGCATGGAAACAGCCTCTCTCCCCAGCTCAACCAACCACCACTACCACCACCAGGCAAGAGGAAAACTAAATAAGACAATCAGAAACTAAACACCAATAAATATGAACCTGAACCTAATGATCAATTTTCCAGCGGGATGTTTATTCGGTGGGAGTAAGCAGTCAGGAAGCGACTTGTTTGGGCGCTGAGGTCTGTGTGACAGACGGTGCTCGGTAATAAGACTCTAATCCTTGGGAATTGCTGAAGATTATTGACCAAGCTGTTTGACACAGATGAGTGCTTGTGGGAAGCTGCAACGGATTCATGCACAGTGGCCTTGTCCTAATTATTTCTCTAGTGTGGGCCTGCCCTCTCATCATCTATGCTTTCTGCTGGACACTATCTGTGTTTCCGCTTGTCTGCACAGCTTTACTGTCACCCCCCCTTTGTCTCTCTCTCACACACCCCTCTTTTGTGGAAATGATGTATATCTATTATTGTTCAAGTAACTGGATATGGACAAGAGCCACCACAGAAATAGTGAATGTTGAGTTTGCAACTCACAAAAAACACAAGGTGAAACAAATGCATATGAGTTTATTATAAAAGTAGGATTTCTGGATGTTATTTTGCCATTTTTATCTAATGCGAGCAACATGTAAAGTTCAAACAGATGCCGGCAAATCGAATGCCCCTGTCCATCCTCTTGGGACGAAGCCTTTTATGAAAGGTGCCTGTTTGGTGCTGAAAATGAACACATTCACGAGCAAATAGTGATTACTAAACAATGCAATAACTGCGAGAGTGAATTCATAGTACCTGGGCTGGTTCAGTCATTACATCTCAGCCCTTTGAAAACTGAGCTGCAATTCCACACCAGTGCCTGAAGCAATATTTTACACCATCAACAAAACATCAACTGATTGAATATCTAGTGGGAGAAAGGTGTGCTGTACGGGACAGCATAGACCTTTTTTGATTTTTATATAATAAGAGTTCAAATCCGGATCTTTTCGATACACCTGAAATACATTTAGAGCGTTTAAATCTTAATTAGCATGTGAATAAATACACACTCAGTGGTGGAGCACAGAACAATGCCGCTTTGAAAGATGTGTGAATATTTGACTGTTTTCGCACAGATCCCAGGCACACACCTGCTCTATTCGCCCGCTGCTCGAAACTCTAGGGAGAGTGAGAAATGCAGGGTGCATTATTTTTAGAGCAAAATAAAATTTAACAGCTTCCATTAGCTGCTGTTGCTTACCCAGCAAATGTTCACACTGTAGTAAACTCTCCAAGGTGGGGCATATCAATTTTTAATTCTTGAAAGTTGCCATTATCAGGAGTTTTGAATGCGTACTCAGTTACAGGAATGATTAACTTTGTAGTTTTGAAGAGGTCCCAATCTCTCATTTGTGCTATGACTTGTTATTGTGAACTTGATTAATTTACCTTGCAGGGGGAACACAAAAACAACCATTCATTTTGTTGTCAAGTTTTTTGGAACCGTGCCATTATTTTCTCACCTGAACTGGATTTCTTTTTTTTTCCCAAGAGAAAAATCAGTCTCACGTATTTATTAATGAAACACTTTCATTTAATTTATGATTTTTGCTTGACTCTAATGTTTCAGTCAGTAGACGTAAAGATTGTAAAGATGTATAAAAGACTCTTAATAATAATTACAGTATCAGTCCAAACACATTTGTGCTGGCCTTCGAACAGCATTCAAATCATCCACCTACATATGTTACTTTGCAAAAGAATAACTCAGCCTTTTATTTCGTCACATTAATAAGGGGTGATTTGCAGAGAGAGACAGAGGGAGGAACGCTAAAATTCGGACCAGAACCTCCCAGCTAATAAAAGCACCATTACCTGCAAAAACAACGAGGAAAGACTTCCCGTACAGCCCCTGTATAGATCTTATGCTTTTAATTAGGCACTTACTTTAGTTTGTCCTCAAACATCTGCAGGAGTTCTGTGTGTACTCTGCATGGTTTCCTTACACTTACATATACACTTAGAAACCCATGCTTACATTTTCTTCATCTTAAACACAGACAATCCGACACTGTGTAACGAAAAAGTCTCACTTCATAAATAGACAAACAGAACAAAATCTGTGAATCATATTGAATATAATTAAAATGCCATTTATGGGTTGCAATTTAAACGTACTTTATAAACTACTGCATATGTGCCGTGAGAACAATACAAGAAGCAGCATTTTTCATCATATTTGTTGTCAAAGGGTAAAAAGCCCTATGCAGTGCTCACTTACACTCTCTGCAGGATTTTGATTGCCTTAATACACAAGTCTGCTGGTCTGACTTGGATAGACAACAAGAAGGTAACAGCTTGAACTTTTATTCAGTGACAAATCAAATTTACCCTCCGATCGACAACGCGTTCTAGCGCTGGGTCAAATCTCATTGTAGGCCATGCAAGAAATGCTAGAGGAGTGCACTGCATACAAAGTCTAAGCAGCCAGAGAAAGAAGCCCACATGTGACAACCTCCTTTATCTACTTTAAAAAAGCCAGTCTGCTAAATCAAAATATACTAAAAAAGCATATTATATTTCGACTTGTTACAAAGTCATTACCAACAAAAACAAAGCAATAACTGAATTTTTTTCCAAGAGTATTCAAACAAGTATGCCTAATAAGATGCCAGCAGATGTTAAATAGCTCATTGTGCAGTCATTTAGTGTGCAAAGTTTCTGTTGGCCTTGGTGTGAAACTTAAAGTGTTACACAATTTAATGACATTCAGCTGAGCCTATTATCTTTATGCATGCACATTATCCCTGCCTGTTAATAATGATCTGTAGTGATCTGGGAGTTGCAGGAGATGTGTTTTATGTATTCTGAAGTTCATTAAATCAGTGGCGATCTCCTCCTGGCAGACAGAACTCTCATTGACACACTGCTGTTGATTTTAAGAATGTATGTTAAATTTTGTAAATCTTTGTTGTTTGAAAACATAATATTAAGTGTCACGTATCCTGTTGATAAAACAGTCGTAGGCTGATAATAATATTACTCACTTTACTGGAGATTAGATAATGTAAAGCAACAATTTTACATCAACACCACTAACATTTACCCTGCTGTAGTCCCTAAAACTGATGTGTGTTATAAATGAAAATGTCTTTATTTGGTCTTAATAATGGATGAGATGCATATTAAAACCACCGCCAGATACCAAAATGTTGGACTCACAGGAAGGATGAAACACGTTTCCGTGCTTATGCTTTTGTGCTGACACCTGTTACCACTACAGCACAATGAAGCGCCTTTCATTTCAAGCAGTTTTTTTTGTATGCACATTCAACTCGGTGGCAATTCTTCCTGTTTGTCATACTAATAGTACAGGTTACAGAACAAGCTTTCTGTCTTCCATTGTTGTATGTGTTGTTCTCATTCACATATTCACACAGTTTGCCAAGATCACGGTTATAAGGAGGCATAATTCTGCCTTTGGGTAGATTGCTGCTACGAGCGGAAAAAAATCAGAACATCCTATAATTCCAGGGGAGGTAACAGAAATCATTCAACACCTGTTTGTTGGATTGCCAGTTATTAACTTCATCAAGGGCTATTCAGCATCTGTGTGCTGTCATAATTAGTTTAACTTTCCCAAGGCCTGTCAATGGTAAATGAGAGTCATTATGCCAGAATGCCCCTCTTCAAGGCTTGGCGCCTGCTTGCCTGCCTCAGTCCCTCTCTGTGCCTGTCTCAGTCTCTTTCACTGCCTCCTAGGTGGAGCTCACAGCTTGGCTGAATGCGACTCATTTTCAACTCTTCATGTGCAAATGCCTTTCTCGCTCTGTGAGAATGTTCTATGCATCCTAATTTGACTCATTGCCTCATATATTTTCTTCCTCAAAAAGTGTGGAGCTTTATTTGTGAAAGGCAAATGGCTATTTTTGGAAGGATTTTTATTTTTTTTTTTGGATTTCATCACCGTATTGCTGGGCTTCTTCTCTAACAGCTTGAGACTCATTTATAAAAATGCACTCAGATTTATACTTGTCTTAAGATCATTCCTGGTAGCGTGCTCATGTTTGATTCATGAAAGATGCTGAGCATAAAAAACCCCCAAACCAAAAAACATTGGTTAAGCAGGTTTATGAATCGATAAATCTCAATCAACTTAAAGTGACAACAGCTGTCTTGCGATTTTTCCTGATGTAATGCCTGCACAAATAAGGGTTTAGTGTGAAACAGCCATAAACCAAAACAGAAAAGCGAACTTCACGGAAGATGAGATTACAGCAATGGCAGAGGTAACGCTAGGTAACACATATTATTCAGTGGATTAAGTCGTGGGGTGACAAACAAAGCATAACACGCGGCTTGAGAGTCTGTCTTTGGTGTAGTGAATGGGTAGAAACACAAAACCGTGACTGATGTCTGTATGAGAATGAAGGACAGATACACAATCGCTTACATGAAGTCTTGACTTCAATGAAAGGGATGAGAGAGAAGTTCATCTGTTTAATTTGTCCTTAAGATCAAAACTGATTGTTAGATTGTTTAATAAATGAGGCCTTTCATATAGCGTGACTAACACTTCAAATCTAGATGAAAACTGTGTAAATGACTGGACGTGTTTTTAACTGCCCAGCTTCTTGTTACTGTGTGGTTAACACACATTAGGCCAGGTTCTATTAATACTAAAAAGATTGGATTGGACTAATCTGTTCTAAATCTTAACCTGTGTAAAGCAATACGGTGGCACTAATGTGTTAGCTAAGAAAACAAATGTTGTCCGCCATACATTTACACTCACGTGTGTGTGTGTGTGTGTGTGTGTGAGTGAGTGTGTTTTTCTTTAATATTCATCAGCACTCACATACACCAGTTGTCACTTGGCCATTAAACAATTTAGCAACAGAACCAATGCAGTTTAAGCACTGAGCAAAGCCGCTCTTTAGTCCTGTACAAGGAAATTAGCATTTACACACTAGCATGCTAAAAGAATACAGGCATAGTATTTACCAATTATGATTTATGCAATGCAATTTGATTTATCTATCTACATTACACAAAAAAATCTGCCCAAATTTAGTTACATGTAAATTTTCCATGTGATTTTGTTACATAAGTACAATGAATATATTAAAATGATTAATTTAATTGCATCTGGTCAAATGAAATTTACAGGACTGGTATAAATTCAGTTAATACCAAACACATTATATTACAGTTTCCAATCTATCTATCTATCTATCTATCTATCTATCTATCTATCTATCTATCTATCTATCTATCTATCTATCTATCTATCTATCTATCTATCTATCTATCTATCTATCTATCTATCTACTAATTGTACATTACTAACCCACTATTTTTCACGCATACAGCATTACAGCTAACAGCAGCTGATTTCATTTCAGCCCCAATCAGATGCAATCTATCTATATGTCTATATTTTAGAGAGAAGACTGGCTTTTTTGCTGATAGCATTTCACAGTCTGTTTGTTTAATCAGCCTGACAGTTTGGATAGACCTGAAATGGGTTCCTGCATCTAGATAATTATGTGAGAGTTTTTTTTTCTTAACACAATCACCTCTCAAGAGATTTCAGGTAACATTTTTACAGTGAAATTGTCAACACGTACCCTCAGCAAAGTAGTAGATGATTTGGGCAGGACCCTGCAGGAAACCGTACGGAGCTAATTTGGGGAAGGGGGATCCATGTCTAATTTATATCAAGTGAATAATAGTGCCCCTGTAGCAAAACTCTAAATGAAGAGATGTCGACCACTTTGTCAAGGTACTACATCGAAGGCTTACTTTGTACCTGTTTTGCCTTTGGCCTTGTGCCTTATCGATTTCGCCAGTTGTACACTGGGGGGTGGGGTGGATCGGTGGGCGCAATAGCAATAGCAACCACCAGGCCAAGCCTCCTTTCTGCACCTTTTTACGCTCTGCCTGGCTGTGTACACACCTCCCTAATCAGGACTGGCGTGTTTTGCGGCTGCAGTGGGGATGGCTCTCCGAAACGATTAGGCCTGGGGACAGCTCCAGCTCTCTTCCCCTCTTCTCCACGCCAGATCCCATCTAGAAAGCATTTCATCTGTGGCAGTGGAAAGGCTTATGTAGGGTCGGAGAGTGCTGTGTGGAAAGCAGCAGCTAATAGGCTGTGTAATGTGTTTGGGGGAGTAGTTTTAGTATTCACAGTTAGTGCTGACCTCTGGCAGGCTGAGCCACCCCCACAGTAATTTCCTATGAAAAGATGTAATTGAATTCATCAGGATGAGTAAACATATTAGAAGGAGCAGAGAAAGATAACAATGTTGTGGATAGATCCAGGAAGAGGATAGTTGCTCACCAAGTAATTGAAAATAGTCAAAGACAAACACAAGCAAAGAAAGTGTGCAGGACGGTGGGAAAAGTTACTGCATTTACGGTAGGGAATGATTTTGATTGTATTTTTACCTCTCTGTCATTTTAAGCACAAATACTCTCAACTGCCATTATAAGCTCACCCAAGCAGTTTTCCAGTGGAAATAACATCCATCAGTTTGAATCGCTGAGTGCTATAAAGTATCGCAGCCATGCATACATTTTAAAAATTTTATATGCGTGGTGACATCTCCAATACAGACAACACGGAGGTAAGGGCCACGTTTTGACTGTAAGCCTTTTGAGATATATTGAAGTCGTGTCCCTGAGGACCTTGTGTATAATTTACAGGTTCTAACATCGACCGACATCTTCAAGATATCGAACATTTTCGGTCCAAGCTGCTGCTTGGTGGTCAGGCAATTGGCTGTCAGTTGTAAGGCAGTCATCTGCCTCTGGTTCTCTCTTGGTGATTGTGGTCGCTCTCATCTGTCAGAGCAGTAAGGCAGTCTTTAAAAAGAATACTCACCCTTAAAAATGGATTACTTAGCAGGGAACAGCCGGTGCTCTGTTAGACCATGTCATTGATTGCTGGACTATACTGTAGCCCTTAGCTGCAAAAGCAGGTTTGTGCATTTCTGACATTAGATGGTGTGTGAAATAGAAGGTTAGTAGCTTCCTACTGAAAAAGAAAAGCTTTGCAGACTCAACAATCCCCTTTACAGTGCATTCTGCATTCTGTTGCTTATCATGCATATTTGTGCTTCAGCTGCATTGGCATGGAATTTGGGACAAATGCTTAGTGAATCCCTGAATAACAGCTTTGGGCAATATAGTAAAATTTTCCAACAGCCATTGCGTAACTGTTGATTGCTGATGTATTTACAGAGGTGTGTGCACAGTGCAATCCTGCTAATGCCTCTGTTTGTATTAGCATGGACTGTAGGGCAGGTTGTTAGTTCAGAAATTTGTTGGACGTGGGAATGGAGACTTTAGTATGAAAGTCTCCATTCCCACGTCCAACAAATTTCTGCTTCACTGACCACAGGAGCCCAGTTCTACATGCCACTGCACTGGCTAGTCATTTACCAATCATATACATCAGTGTTTCTGTATAAACTTCAACTTATAGTCGACACAACAATAGAAGAGATATGTTTTATTTTTAGAAATTGTGAGCTACGAGTTAAATTTGCAAGCTCATGAAACAGTAAATCCTTCAGCTTATTTAGTTCAGGGATCCAAAAATAAAATAAAATAAATAGATAAATACAATAAAAACAAATTGTACCTGCATGTTAGAATTACCACAGTGGCAATGTTACCATGCTAAATGCACACTGAGTGACTATTTTCATATCTCATTTCTTTTTGTTAATCAGATTTTTTCTCCAAAGACATGAAATAAAGACATAACTTGGGACACTCATTAAGTATTAAGCCTCAGATAATGTCCAGGCTACATGACTTCTCTGAAGTACCTGTTACATTTGTTTTTGTAAAAGAATGGGAAGTAGAATTCACCGCATTTGATTTGTTGGAGATTTCTCGGCTCAAATGGCATTAAGATGTCATTTCCCTCCATTCAACTGCTCGCGGTTCTGTTTTCGTTTTTTTGGCATGTTGATTTAGTGAATCCATTGTGTTTGCATTGAAATAGAAGTGTATTTAGAGGGATATGTCTATGTACATATTGTCATTGTTAAGTTAAGCCGTTTGCCTTCTAAATGTGGATTCCCTGATGCCCTATAAGGCCTGTGCTTTCATGCGATGTGAATCTTAAATTATTTAAATCCCTTAAACATAATTTATACCCTAATAAAATCTAACTCAGGCATAAAACTAATACCTGTAATCAGTTTTTAAACAAATGATGACTCCTTTTATCCAATTTTAAATGACACTGATTGAAAAAAATTACCTCTGTGCCTTTTTTTATGCTTTCTTAGTATATTTGTTTAGTAGTTTTCTTTTTCTCTTTTGTAGTTTTTCTTCTGTGAATTTATCTTTATTTAATTTTTCATTTTGCATTAAGATGAAAAATTCCTTTTTGACTTGTCATTTGACCTAGACGTTTTTAACATAGCCTAGTATCTTGGAGTGGAGTGTGTATTCAGTCCATGAGGCCTTGTCGTGTATTTTGAAAGATTAAATCTGAATTATTAAGGCAAAGAGAGACAGAAAGGGAAATCTAACAGTAGGCGATCAGCATTGCAATGACCAGACAAGACCTCACACATACAGGGAGTGCAGAATTATTACGCAAATGAGTTTTTTGTCCACTTCATCCTCTTCATGCATGTTGTCTTACTCCAAGCTGTATAGGCTCGAAAGCCTACTACCAATTAAGCATATTAGGTGATGTGCATCGCTGTAATGAGAAAGGGTGTGGTCTAATGACATCAACACCCTATATCAGGTGTGCATAATTATTAGGCAACGTCCTTTCCTTTGGCAAAATGGGTCAAAAGAAGGACTTGACGGGCTCAGAAAAGTCAAAAATAGTGAAATATCTTGCAGAGGGATGCAGCAGTCTCAAAATTGCAAAGCTTCTGAAGCGTGATCATCGAACAACCAAGCGTTTCATTCAAAATAGTCAACAGGGTCGCAAGAAGCGTGTGGAAAAACCAAGGCGCAAAATAACTGCCCATGAACTGACAAAAGTCAAGCGTGCAGCTGCCAAGATGCCACTTGCCACCAGTTTGGCCATATTTCAGAGCTGCAACATCACTGGAGTGCCCAAAAGCACAAGGTGTGCAATACTCAGAGACATGGCCAAGGTAAGAAAGGCTGAAAGACGACCACCACTGAACAAGACACACAAGCTGAAACGTCAAGACTGGGCCAAGAAATATCTCAAGACTGATTTTTCTAAGGTTTTATGGACTGATGAAATGAGAGTGAGTCTTGATGGGCCAGATGGATGGGCCCGTGGCTGGATTGGTAAAGGGCAGAGAGCTCCAGTCCGACTCAGACGCCAGCAAGGTGGAGGTGGAGTACTGGTTTGGGCTGATATCATCAAAGATGAGCTTGTGGGGCCTTTTCGGGTTGAGGATGGAGTCAAGCTCAACTCCCAGTCCTACTGCCAGTTTCTGGAAGACACCTTCTTCAAGCAGTGGTACAGGAAGAAGTCTGCATCCTTCAAGAAAAACATGATTTTCATGCAGGACAATGCTCCATCACACGCGTCCAAGTACTCCACAGCGTGGCTGGCAAGAAAGGGTATAAAAGAAGAAAAACTAATGACATGGCCTCCTTGTTCACCTGATCTGAACCCCATTGAGAACCTGTGGTCCATCATCAAATGTGAGATTTACAAGGAGGGAAAACAGTACACCTCTCTGAACAGTGTCTGGGAGGCTGTGGTTGCTGCTGCACGCAATGTTGATGGTGAACAGATCAAAACACTGACAGAATCCATGGATGGCAGGCTTTTGAGTGTCCTTGCAAAGAAAGGTGGCTATATTGGTCGCTGATTTGTTTTTGTTTTGTTTTTGAATGTCAGAAATGTATATTTGTGAATGTGGAGATGTTATATTGGTTTCACTGGTAAAAATAAATAATTGAAATGGGTATATATTTGTTTTTTGTTAAGTTGCCTAATAATTATGCACAGTAATAGTCACCTGCACACACAGATATCCCCCTAAAATAGCTAAAACTAAAAACAAACTAAAAACTACTTCCAAAAACATTCAGCTTTGCTATTAATGAGTTTTTTGGGTTCATTGAGAACATGGTTGTTGTTCAATAATAAAATTATTCCTCAAAAATACAACTTGCCTAATAATTCTGCACTCTCTGTAGTGTACACACATAAAACCCAAAGTGCTCAAGATCTGGCTGGGTGGGAATAAGCCAAATATTTTTATATCAGTTTTTGCAGTGCGCTCCCTTGTGATACAGTGTTAACATCATTCCTTTTATGAGAACAGCTGTAAATTAACTGTAATCCAGATAACATCACATTTTCTGTCATGCTCTCATATAATAAAAACATAAAAGAAAAATCACCTGCTTGAAAAGATCCCATTGTGGAAGTAAGCTATTGAAATATGCTGCAAAACAGTATTATCAGCCCAACCATGCTTGTAATGTAAATGTCTTATGTATAACTATAGTTTGAATATTGCTACAATCAGATTGTTATGTCTTTTTAGTTACTATCTCAATTTCTTAGCTCCTCTGGGAGCTTAGTGTGCTCGCCAACCTTTTGGCTACAGGAAAATGAAAAATAAAAAAAAATTCATATAATGTGTATGAGTTTAACAAGTAGAATTTCTGCAAATGCAAATACTTTCAGTGACTTAACATTGCTTTATTGCAATCCTGTTCATACACGATTCTGCATCAGGCCTAGATGGTGACTGCTTTGTTGAATCAAACTTGCAACATGCAGACAGCAAGGCAGAGACTGAGGAAGAGAACTTGATATGCCAGGAACTTCGCAGAAAAATTCTAAACAAAAAAAAATTCTAGAAAACAGAGAAAGCACGGGCAGTAAACAGGTAACAACGGGAATCAAACAGGCAGACACACAGCTGAAAAACAGATAAGGGAAGCAGGAAAAATAAGAAGATGCAGCTGGAGACACAAGCAGCAGGTCAAAAAAGCCGGTTAGGGGATGAGTCACAGGTGCTCAGGTTAGTGGAATAGTGTGGACACCAGGGGCTGAACGCTGAGCGCTTTATAAATCTGACAAAAAGAATCTGTATGCACATTTTTTTTATTTGCCCTTGTGAATGCACACAGTTTTTGTACACTGAGTACATTGTGGACAGGTTTATTAACTGAAGACATTTTGACATGTGTAAAAATAGTTATTGATGTGCAGATTCCTTTTGTGCACTCTGACTCACTCGGGCAGTTGAAAAGACTAGAAAAGGAATATAATTCTGAATAGTGAGATCTTTTCTGATGTTTTGATGCGCTGAATACTCTTTCATGTGCTACACGATGCACTTATTTGTCTACTATGCTGACAGGTTAGCCTTTGACTGCAGTTGTGCTAGCTAAAGCAGTTTGCAACATGTCAAACCTCTAATCATTCATCATGGTTGATACAATGAAGAAAATGTAACATGGATGAAAACTTTAGCTGAAATGCCTGCTGAATGAGTCAAATGTTAGTTCCACTGCATCAGTCTAAAGTCATACCAGTTAATTATGAATATGTGGAGGGTCTACATTTATATGTCTACGTGTCTATATGACTACATACAACATTTCTCTACAGGGGAGAGCGACTTTGAACTTCTTCACTTCCTTCTTGCTCAGCATCTTCCCAAAGTGCAATTAAAGGATTGAAAGATCCTCCATGATGGCATACGGGGAATCATGGGAGGAGAGAGGAAGCATACGTTTGCATAATGAAAAGCACCCTATGGGTGAATCTTTTTGCTGCACCGGGGCAAGCACATAATGAGCTGTTACATATCTCAGATTCTCTGAATAAATACTCTTGGGCAGAATCTGGAAAGGGAAACAAAGCAGGGTTCATATTTTAAAAAACTTTCTAGTACAAAGAGTTGCCTCTGGTGAGAATATTCTTAGAATTTTGACCTTTTCGAAGAATTCCCCTTAAGGTTGAGGTCGTCTTAAAGATAAAAGTTAATCACAAAGCATCTTAGTCCTGTAGAGAACTCCAAAGGTGAGACTATTGGAATTAGGAGTTGGCAGGAAGCCTTTGGAGACACTTAACAGCTTTTAATGCAATGGAGAAAATGCCAGAAAGACAAAGGACGAATGTTCTCTAAATATGAAATAATAGCAAGTAAATGAAATGCTCCAGATTAGTACCTAGAGGAATGTTTGTGGTCACTCTCAAAGATCCACTCCAAATCTCTGAAATGAAGCTACTTTGGGTTTTTCCCTTGCTACAAGGGGATGCCACAGCAAGTAGCTCCACACATGCCTGACTGGAATTGAACCAGCAACATTTCACTTGTCAAAGTTCTGTATTAGCCACTCCACCACTGATAACACTTCCGTAGCTGTCAAACAACCTTCCAAAATGATTAATACACATACATTGTGCCTGCCCCCATTTAAGTAGACGAGCTCTTGGCTGACCTTCTCTCTTGAATATCAACATCAGCAGCATAGAATTCAGTGAAGCCTGTTTTGCAGAAACAAAAATACCAACATGCTTATCTGCAAGCAGCCTCGAAGAAGGGAAAGAAAATCCTCACACGGGGTATTTTTTTTGAGTAAGTGTCCACACTGCTACCAGCCACACTCGCATAGCTCGCCGTTTCTATAGCTCTATTTTACATGGAATGTGCTTCCACAGCCACATATTTTTCACCATGAAAAAAGGAGCAAAAAGGGAATTTGCAACACGCGAGTGCAACTCTTGAAGTAATCACTGGTTTAGACTCTCCAGTGCATCCTGTCTTTCTCATTCTCTGTTTTTGTTCTTTTCTTTTTTCTCTTTTTGCATAGGTAGCTCTGCTTTTTTTTTGCTGACATTGAACTCATATATAGTGTAGCATAAAAGTCATATATTTCAATGTGAAAACTAGAACATCTTCAAAGAACAAAGCTGTTACAGCGTATCCTTTGTTTTCACACTAAGGATCGGGCCTTAGCTCCCCTGAGGTACAGCTGGTAATAAACAATTTGACAAGGAGGGCGCAAAACTGGGAGCAGAGTTACAAAGACATGGAGGAAAAATAAGGCAGAGTAATGGGAGATCCCCAACATCTATTTTCTTATATCAAATTTAGGATATCCCAGCTATTATTTGGCAATAGGGTTGGGGTAAGCAATAACAAAGACCGTGTTGAATTAGCAACGGGCAACATAACTAAAAGCTGAAAATGTCATTTCGTGCATGTACACAGCAGCAGAGCAGTTGGTAAATAGCCTTTCAATGTCAGCGGCCATTCCAGCTCGTAGGTGACATGTTTGCATTGAGCTGAATTTGTTGTTTACCCCTGTCATAGTTTCACTTGGCGAGTAGACAAACCCAGAGGTTCTAGAAGGTTTTAGTAAAGCTGGAAAAAAAAAATCTCATCACAAAAGTGCACCACTTGGCTCCAGTGCAATTACCCTCTGTAAATGAAGCTCAGTCTGTCCTGTGAGAAGCTTACCCTCTGTGCAGGCGGTTTGCACATACATTGTGTCAACAAAGTAGCACAGGCCTCTGTTTGGAAGGTGTGAGGCTGTTTACCTTTGTTGCTGTGCGGATTGATGAGGTAGCTCAGGCAGAGGCAGGGACATGATGTGAATAGTTGGTGTATTACTGTGGAAAGAGGTGTTTCCCCTCAGAGGCGGCTAACTGAGTTTGACAAAGCTGTTTCTGCTGAGAGGCTGTAGGGACGCTCCCTGGCTCTGGTCCAGGGACCTGATGCCTAAAACTCTGTGTAGATTTCAGATGAAAACCGTGTGTATGCATAGAGGCAGAAATGGGCAAAAGTATTCTAGTCGTCTGATTTATTAAGCCGTGCGTGTGTTTGGTCCTCTTATAAATCTCAGTAATCTGGAAATAGTACGCACGTGCACTAGCCTGGTTTCCATTCCCACAATAGATAGATGTGGATGCTCCTTTAATTAGTCATTTGTATGTAAAAAATGCCATTTGCACCACATGCTATTAGACATGGTGCTGAAAACAACAGCAAAAAAGAAGAAGTGTGATTTCAGCAAATTGGAGACACTTGTGAAGTGGTGGTGGTGTTTTATCTGGTGGTGTTTTGAAATCACAAGCAGAACAAAAACTCAGGACAGGAAATAAAAGGCTTTAGCTTTGGAAGTTAAGGGCAAAGCTTTAAAATTAAAAAAAAGCTCAGCCCAATTACTTAAAATACAGATTCTGAATGAAAAATTGCAGATATTAATATGGGATTGTGAGTGCGTGTGACTGTGTGTGTGAAAACAAGCAAACAACATATATATTAAATGCAAGATCTGTGAAATTGTCTGTTTCAAGTTAAATTCTGTCTTGCTTTGCTTTTCCAATTCCACTTTAACAGGCTTGCCTTGCTTAAAAATATTTGTGTAAGAATGGTCTGAATTTTGTGTGAGATATGCACATTTGTACTGAGCTTTCTCCCTTCACAAATATCAGTTTATATCTGCCACAGTTTCTGTGCAGGATGTTCATACACACAGCCTCAGGAGCTCTCTCTCTCTCTTTAAGTATTACATGTTAGTCTAGAGACTATGTAATGCCTTACTAGCACGACGAATGTGGAATAATGATCTAATGGTTTGAGATCTGGGTTTTCTTTGTGTGTGTTTGTATTTTTAGGTTTTAGGAACAACTCTAGAAAGGTCTGCTTTTGAATAATAATCCACAATGGAACTGGAATATCAACCCTGGAACAAAAGCGAGATTGCTTCATTCCTTTCAGTCCATGCCTGTTTTTACTTGGTCACATCGATTTTTACTTCTTTTCGTGTGCAGCGGATTCCTTTTAAATCGGTCTTTCTTGTTAGATTATTGATTTATTCTGCTTTTGGTGATTTGGGATTGCCTGATGGTATTTGGATGGCATATAGCCATCCCTGTGGCCTTTATAGGGGACAAACCACAGTGGTTTCTGCACAGCTTTGACTGCCAGAAAAATTGGATTAAACTCTGCTGTGATTTTGGAGTCATTTTATTCTGCTTCTTTTCCTTTCATTGTCTGTATGTGAGCTATGTCTCAGCATCCCTTGCCATTTCTGAGTGTGCTCTGTGCAACCTACCACCCTGTTGTTTTAACCTTCGAAACTCTTAACAAAGTTAACCACAGACTTGACTTGAATGCACTCAACTGTAAAAGAAAGAGAAAGGTTACCCCTTAAACCACTGGGACTGAGGAATGAGTATTTCCTACTACAGTCAGTTGAAATTCTAATAAAAAGAAATATACAGACTAATTGAGAGTCAAATTCGAGTTAAAACATAGGGATTTCAGGGATTAGATGGTTACTAGACACAAAATTAATGTCACTTTATATTGTAAAGTAAAGACTTTAGAGAGAACCCCAACAATCAGACAACCTGCTCTGAGCAAGAATTTGGCAACGGTGGGAAGGAAAACTCCCTTTTAAACCTCCAGCAGAACCAGAAACAGGGAAGGGCAGTCATCTACCGTGACTAGTTTGTGGGTGGGGTTGAGGGGAGGGAGACAGAATAAAGACTCACTGTGGAAGAGAGCCAGAGATGAATAATAACCGATAATTAACTAATAATTAAATGTAATGCTGATTTTCTTTCCTTTATCAAAAAGGAAAGAAAGACAAATGGTACCAAATATAATTTATTGGGTACTTTGGGTAGTTAACACATATTGGATGTTATTTAACAGAGTGTTTCAGATGTTTCACTGACTTTAAAAAATGTTCTATAATGGCTTGTTGGAATGTTGAGGTTAAGATGTGTTAAATTTATCTTTGGTTGACATTTCACTCCTTTTAAAACATGCTGCATACACGGTTCAGTGAGGAGTGAGGAACCAGACGCAGGACACTGCAGGCAGTGTGCACAAAACCAAAGGCACCCTTTACAAGTTTTTCAATAAAGGTTACAAAAATAAGCCCGATAAAAGTAGGGAAGTGGTGGGAGCAGAGTCCAAATGAACAAGTACAACAAAAGGCAACAACAAATCCTGTGGTTAACACATCACACGCTGAGATAAACACAGACGAACCGAGGGCGCCGCATGGACTATAAATACACCAAACAAAGGAGGGAAGACAGGAAGTACTGACATTTGAGCTTTCAAAATACTACAGGAAACAAAACAACAAATAAAACAAAACACTGTTAACTCACTGGTGAGTGCAGCTTTCACACGCTTACTGTTTCAGTGTCATAATTCGTCTTTTTTCTTTCAAACACAACAACAAGGAAAAAGAAACACCATTACGTTACGCGTTAAACACACTGTGTGTTTAACAGCTAAAACGGCAACGCATAGACAAAATATTTCAAAATACGAAATGTTTCTGTGGACAAAAAAAGAGAAAACACCCTTTTACCTTCTAAATAAACAAACACATTTTGAAATAGTCAATTTTCCTTTCCCTCGCAAAAATCTATTATGAGCAAAACGATCTGTGTGTCTTTACGGTTTGCTTTGAAGAAGCTAAAACAAAACTTATTGACCAAGCCACACACTGGCAGACAAAGCAGGTGTCATATTCAACCCTTTCATTGACTCATGAATGGATTCTCAGAAAATAAGTGTTTTAATAGATCCTCGGGGGTGGGGGGAGAAAAAAAAAAAACCTAACCCAAAACACCAATCTGGCTGTTTCTATGGTGATATGAGTGTGGATTGTTAGCTTGCAGAAAGTAATTGCTGGAAGAAACTTTAGTTGAAATAAAGCAGATGCAAACAATAGTAAAAACATTAAGGAGCCCTCATCCTTTAATTAAAACATCTCATCAAAGCCAAAAAAGAAGTAGGCAGAGTAAAAAACATAATAACACGGCATACAAAAAGTATGGAACGATTGCTGGAGCAGAGTGGCATAAAAGGTTGTAACAAAACAAAAAAAAGGTCAGTGCATGCACACAGCAGACAGCTCTGCCATTACGCAAATGGATCTGGAAAGGCACTTCAGTATGTTTGCTCTTTGTCTCAGGCCGTCTGAGGATTTGGTGAGCTTGAAGACAAACAGCCCCTTGATCTGAAAGCTCAGAATCATGGAGAAGATACATCAAAGCCCGCTCCTTCTCTCTGAGACGCTTCCGTTAGAATCAGGAAGATTGAGGGAAGGAAGGAGAGATAAAGGAGGAGGAGAACAGAGGGCAAAGTTTGTGTGTGTGTGTGTGTGCGCGCGCCTGTGTATGCACTGTGTGTAATTAGGGTGTTTTTTTTCTGCTAAATGCGTAGGGTCGGAGATAGATCTGCTCAGAAAAGCAGCAGAAGTAAATCCCCCTATGTGGGTCTCGCATCCCCTCAGTCACACAGGCTTCACGGCCCCTGTCAGACGCTGCGAGACAACATGAGGTCTGCTAAATGATGTGCGCAAATTAGAACTTGAAAATGATACATCTGCTTCTTAAGTCAAGAAAGAAAAAAAATAAAAATTGTGTAACGATTTCACCCGTTGCTAATATGAGTACGACAGCCACATTTGACTCACTTACATTAAAGTTTGAGAATTTCAACTTTGGAGGTTTTTCTGGCTTCATCAGCCAAATCAATAGCTGCAGCACATTTCGGAGAGCGTTGAAGAAAAGAAAATATTATCTCACATTAAGTTTATATTTTATAAAGCGTTTAGACCCTCGCAGGTTCTTGGCTATGCTTGGCATTCAGTTAATGATTAAGCAGAAAGCTGTCCTTCTGGCCTTTATTTGAAACACTTCCTGTGAGAGAAGCTTCTTAAATTAATTATGTTTGCCTAATGAATAATTAAGCCGGGGGAAAGATAATTTGGTGTTATGCAGTGAGCCAGGCCATTGTGCGTGTAGAGGAACCGGCGCTCCGTGTGCCGGGCTGATTTCACATTGGGAGTGTGAAATGAGAATTAGCAAACAATTTGCCTCCTGTTTCATCCTTCACCATGACTAAAACATCACTGCTGATTATGTCTTGACAAGTGTCAATACGGCACGCCTGTTTGTTAACTGTACCAGACACAGGTTGTTTACACGGCTCCATTGTTGCGCGTCTCAATCGGATCCTGCCGCTGATTCACAGTTGGAATGAAGGCAGACAAATACCACCGAGCCAGATTGTACAGTCGCATAAGTTGAGGCAATGTTTTAATGGCAGCAGACATAAATGGTCGTTAATAGCATCTTTTCTGTTGAGGGAAGACACAGATGATGATAGAGATTAAGCCAAGAGAGAAGGCATTTAATTATCTAAGTCATGCCAATTGTTACAGCTGAATAAAACATGGGTGAAGGGTTCTAAGATAGCACACAATCCTACAAGGCAGTAAGGTTTGTAATGAGTTTTTCTCTCAAGACCCTAGTGTTGTTCCACATAATATATTTATGAGAGAATATTTCATGACATTATTTTTTGATTTTACTGGCTTTTTACACACATTTTCTTCCACCTTTCTCTTGCAAAAATATAACACAATCTGTCAGCTGAAAGCAGCCTTCTTGAGGTTGCTTAATACTTTTGTAACACATTTCTAACTTTCACAGCTCATTTTTTGATAACATATCAAATCAAGCAGAAGGAGAAATTGGAATGTGTTAAGGTATCCTTCTTTATAATACACACACCTAGCTTAGATACAGTGAAACAAGGCAAACACAGCTGACAGTTTCAATTTTGGTGCCCCCAGTGATTTATAGGCTCCATGAGTTAGAGAGAGAGAGGAAAAAAAGATAGAGGAACAGAAGGATATAGACACACACCCATTCTATCTCTTTGTCTCCTTTTCTCCCCCTCTTTATCCCTCCCTAGTTATAAAGACACGCCAAGAAATCATTGGCTCAACAGAGAAAGGGCAAATCCTCTTCAGCCAATTTAAATTCTCCTGAGCACACGGTACAGACTATTCCAAACTAATTAATAGACATGTCATGAATAAAAACACTTTGATTATGAAAAGAGGTTGCCCTCTGCCTCCTTTTAGGCTTGTCATTAGTATGAGGACACATGTGTTGAATGGCTCGAGTGTTGGTACCAGCAGACAGAGACAGCCACAGATGCCCTCTCTTGATTAAATTTTTCACTCCATGTTTTATTCAGCGCTGACTGCATGCACCCAGTACTGCGGTCTGTGATTAGCTCTACCTGTACCAACAGGAAAGCTGGGGCCAGAAGGACCAGGAGGGCAAAACCCATTCAAAGAGCAGGACACAAAGACATGTGACCCTGGAGCCCGCTCTCACACAGATGCACTTCATCACCCACTACCTTCCTGCTCTCAGTCAAAGTGACATACAGTACAGTCCTCCTGTTCTTTAGAACCTGCGCTCGCTTAATTTTATTTATGTGGCTGCTGCTATGCACTGTGAAGTTGTGGCAGCAGAACACTCATAAGAATAAATTAGCTCTTAGGAAGCAGCGGACAACAGTTTGTCTACCGGGATCAATTAATAGAGTGTTTACATTATTTGCGTGACTCTTTTTCTTTGGGTTTTTGGTGACAATGACTTTGCTGTGTGGATCCCAAATTGTTGCATTTATAACAAAGCCTTTGAAATTCTTAATATCACTAATGCTACTACTACTGTTAATAATAAAAATAATAATGATAGTTAATTAGTCACTGGTAACAATTGCCTTTGCAGGCGATTTTAGATATGCTGCTATTTATATTTAGATCTGAAATCTTGTTTTAAAAAACAAAAACCTGTTTGATCCTTATATGACAATAGTATAAGTATGACGCTACGTTGCGATGATTTACGGGGGTATTCGTTTTCAGAAGGGAAACATCACACACCATGTACAGTCAAGAATGGATGCATGTGGGAGTTGTTAGTGTTACACTTGGCTGCTTTATTGATTGTGTGGTAGTAGCGGAACATCAGAGGGACATGCATGGTCTCACAGCTGTTATGGATGACTCTGTGGTGCTGCATTTTGCACTGCAAAGAGGGTCTGCCTGTCAACATGTGGTCTTCAGCTCAGCTGACTTGTCCCAAAGGGGAAGCAAACCCCCTGCAGGAGCCATCTGTATCCTGGACAAGACTATCCATCATCCTCACTGCGGTGCTCAATTTAGGGGTTCTGTGCAGACAGCTCCGAGCGGCATTGAACAGCTTTACATGTACGTGTCGGTAATGAGAGCCCTTGAAACCTGCTCTCAAAGCCAGCCTCAAGGGCTAAAGGGAATCAATGAGCCAGTCCCCGAGGCTCAAACCACACCTATGTTTCATCTTACAGTGTTGTTCCAAATATGGGTTTCTGCAGTACACCGCGCAGCAACATTAATTAAGAGAGGAGGCAGATTAGTGTGTTTAGTATCGTACAGTATCATACAGCCATGGCATCTGGGTCAGTAAATCTCAAATAAGCTGTGGTATTTGAGTCTTGTGTGAAGATTTCGCAGAAAATTGAATCTGTCACTGCAACTGTGGATTGTGATACATGGCATCTAAAACAAAAACACTTAGAATACCACAATACACCCAGGAAACTGCTGAAAGCAACCCTGAAACACTTTATCAGTCCATTTTTACAACTCCTTTGACTTGATTTCCCAGTTGCTCTAATGATATATTCATGCTCTTTAATATTTTGATCAGAGCAATGGTTTCCTTGTGGCACCCCAGCACCATATTTCTTTTCTGTTGTTCTTGTGGAATTTACACAATGTTTGCATTTATTTTAGCAGTAATGCAGACTTATAGCTCCCATTCATTTGCATCCCAGGGGCAAAAAGCTATGTGGGGAAGGGAGGATTATATGCAGTTCTTAGAATTGCATTAACTCATGCTTGAGGGCTGCCTGCTGCAACCACAGAAAAATTCTTCTCATTAATTTCTATAACCTAGACTCCTCAGGTAACCTCCAGACAACAAGCTTGCTTGTTTAAACTTAGGATACCACTGGCCATTGCTAGGAAACAAATACACATATACGTCAAACAATCAGCTCTGCCTTTGATGCGGTGCAGAACCAAGAAACTTTACTCAGAGCCCCTGAAGATCATGCCAGAGGGATGAGCTGATTTCTTTTACAGTCATTCCTGTTTTATAGCATGATACACACCCCACAGAGAATTATTAATAATCTATTAAAGATCTGGACGAATCAATTTCAGCTCCCAGCACCAATGCACTTAAAATGGCTCTACAGTATGTGATCTCAATCCAGGAAGGCTTTCAGTTGTAATGATTTATTTATGATGCATTTATTTATATTTAACTGAATCTTGGTTACAAACTATTAATGAAACTCCGTCCACCACGCTATAATTCCTTCATGCAACCCAGGGTAAGCTGTTGTGGTGTAATTGGTATACGTGCAGTCTGACACATAACGGCCGTGTCTTTTCACTGGGCGTAAAAAAAGAATAACCCCTTTTGAATTACGGGATGCAACAGTAGATCAGATTTCAAATGCATTGCTTTTGTGAACTGTAAATCACCTCGTATTAATAGTGTAGCACCCCGCTTTTCATACAGCTGCATCTTAAAAGAGCAAGATCTGTCAAAAGCTGTGCAGTTTTACTTTTTAAGCCAAAGCCCACGTGCACAAAATATTCCAAAACCATTTAAATTCTGCTTGCTTGTCCTCACCAAATATTTTGAGGTTAACCCTTGGAAAGAATGTAGCCTTGGGTAAACAACAACATTTGCAGCTGTACAAGAGAACGTTGGAAGGTAGAAAACAAATGGAAAATGTCTACAAGTACAAAAAACTACAAAAGAGCCATTATTGTAGCATTCTTTCCATATATATCAAGAATACAAGAACACACTGTTTTTTTTCTTTTTCATAGCTTTTACTCATCAGCATAGTCCCGTATTTTTATTTCTGATCGCCCATCCAGTGGTAAATCCATGCTCTACTTTTGCCTTGTTTATCCTATTTTATTGATAGAGTGAATCAATAAGATCCTCTCTGATGTCCTCTGTCCACATCAAGATAATTTGAACCAGCATTACAATTTGAACTTTTAAAAAGAAACTTTTTAGAAAACATCTTCCATCCCCCCGAATGCAGCATTTACAGTTTCTACTATTGATTTTAAATGTCTGTAAGTTGTAGGCAATTCAATTTGCTTGTCAAATGTATCTGTCTTTGGTTATTTAAAAACTGCTTTCTTGAACCTGAAAGAAGCAGGATGAGATTCTCTCTGCCTCACACATATCTAAACCCATTTCTAATTTACTAAAAAAAATATTAGAGAAAAAATAGCGGCCAAGGAAAACCTCAGAGCCAAGAGAAGCAACATTTCTGAGAAGTGCCATAAGGGTTCAAGAAGCAGCAACAATCTCTTAATGGCTGCTGATGATAGCATGTGGTCTGTCACTGTACAGGGTACATGGCTTTCGGCTTGCTAGAGCACAGGACTCCATGGGACAATCTTGTTGTCTGACAGTCTGATAGTCCCTTTCCCCTGGCTTTCAGTATGTTTTAAAAAGATTTTCAGATTTTACTGCTTATATTAGTGAAGCGTGGTGTTGATTCTCTAGTTATATTCTGACCTCTTAGCACCAGATATTCTTTGAGAACAAAGAGAGCAGAGGTCTTTGGCCTGGTCTAGGGGCCCAGCTGAAAACTAAAGGGGACATTGCAGTCAGGGCCCCGATCTGCCCAAGGAAATCACATCAGCTGAGTCAGTGACCTCCTTTGGGCTCTTCTTTAAAAATACTTGGGAGAGAGTCTCTGAGTTTTACTCAAGTATTTTTTTTTTAAATTTAGCTTGAATGCTATTTATTTATTTAAGAAATCTCCCTTTATTTTCCCATACTGATATTTTTATGCACATTTTCTTGTAATCATTGTAGTGGTTTACACTTTTGCCTAACAAGCGAAAGGTCCCTGGTTGGATCCTGGGAAGAGACACAAATCTCTTTGGGGTTGGGTCAGGAAGGACATCTGGCATAAAAATCTGCCAAATCAAATATGCTGTGGTGACCCCATGTGAATAAGGAAACAGCTGAAAGTAGCTTCTTTTTTTTCTTTTTCCAAAAACTGACTATTTTATTGCTCGTCTGTTTTATTTTGCTGCCCTTGTAAAGCACTTAGTAAAGTGGATTTTGAAAAGTGCTCCATAAATAAAGATTATGATTATTACACAATTAATGTCTGTCTAAGCCACTATATCCTGGTGAAAGCTTGTATCAGACACACTTTAACTGCCTGAATTCAAAGTCTGTCACTGATGCATTTATCTGTGCAGCAGGTTGAACAAGCAGAATCTACTTCGTGGCAGTTAATTCGATCACCATCAGCTGACTACTCAGCGCTGATGGTACTCTCAGAGACCACGGGGGTTTCAGCCAAAAAAAAAAAAAAGATAGGAGGATCCTCCTGGCAGGAGGGGTGAAATGTCATAGCCCACTGCTCGGGCCAGATGACGCTGAGTTACACACCAACTTGGCAGCTCGAGACAAGATAGCTGCAGCTTATCACAAGTAAGCTCAGGCCAGTGGGTTTTCCCACTTTGTGTTGTTGTACTGAGTCCGCATCTCTACATTACAAATCTCATTCTTCATGGTGGTTTGCCGAGCTTTCATACAGTTTCTCAATAATCGCATAGGCTGGTTGGCAACAAATCTAAATCCCTCTCCTACAGGTTCCCAATTCCATGTGCAACGCCTGATGTTGCACATTACTGCAGCCACTAGTAAGCTCCCACTGACTCAACTTACACTGTAAGATGTAAGATTACAGGATGGAGTGAAGTCTGGTATCTTAACAAAAAAAATGCTAAAGCATGCAGGAGAATAGCTTCAGCTTCAGCTTAAATTAACCTAACTCTGGCATTTTTGGGAATATGAAGCACAGAACCTACACCTCAACAGGACCATACTTCCATTGTACTTCTAGTTATTAGTGTGGTTTTTTTTTGTATTTTGTTTCTTTTTTTTCATTCCACTTGGTTTTGCGAGATGTGCTTTGACAGAAGCAAATCTGCACAGACCCGTGATGTCAATGAAATACATATTTCAAAAAGCCAAATGTAGTGCGCTTTTGTTAAGACAGTATTACCTCTATTACTGGAAAGTTTTAAGTTTTATCACACTGAGATATTTAACTGTAGAATGCTTTGAAACCAGTTCTCTTCAGTTTCAGTTTCTATCAGTGCATTTAGCTCACATGATTTGTAAGCTTATGCTTTGCTTCTATTCTTAGGCAGCCCCCAGAGGGGCCTTTGCTTTTACTTGGATCACACAAGACTATATCCTGATTTTTCCAGTGATCATGCGCTTCCTCACCATCTGTCGGACTAACAGCAAGCCTTCCTATAGACAAACATCTACCTAGATTATCAAAAATGAAGGGAAATACCTCCACAACACTGATCCATCCATCCATCATCTTCTGATTATTCAATTCAGGGTTGCAAGAGGGCTGGAGCGATAGGCGGGGTACACCCTGGACAGGTAGCCAGTCTGTCATAGTGCTAACACAGAGAGACAGACAACCATTAGTTATTAGTTAACTCAAAGTTGTCTGTGTCTTTTTGGAGACAATGTCCTTCATCAGCTTTAATGAAAACATTGAAAACAAAACAGAGATTTTCTGAATATCTGCAAGATGTTTAGCTCCCGCATTTAAACCTCGTGGGTGTTTGTGTGTTCATTCTCACCATGTCTGTATCTGGAAAATGTGTGTGTGCGTGTGCCGTGTTTGAATCATGCGTGAACAGTCGAACATGTGGCCGAGGGACTGTCACTAATAACAGAAATTACATTTTTGTAGATAAACATATGGAGATTGTGGGCTGTGAAATTGACTTCAGGCTGTGAAATTAAAGAAAAACAGAAAAAACCCCACCGAGGTGATAGCTCTAGTTGTTCAGAGGAGAGTCATACTGCACTGTATGTCCGCATATACTGCAATTCAATTAGTGTCCTTGATCGTCTTCTTTAGCAAGTCTGATGTGGTGTGACTTTGAGATCCAGGCACAGAGAAGCCGACTCAATTGCAGAGAGAGATGCTTGATTTATTTATTCATTAGGAGCTCTCTCTGCAGACACATACCTCTCATCAATCCCTGTTCACACTCAACAAGAACAATCAACTGACATCTCCTTTCATAGCCAAAGGGAAATACAAGAAAAATTGCCATGCATCATAATCATCGATAAGGTTGCACCCTGCCAAAATTTTCAACTAACTCACAGCTTGGCAATCCCTTCCAAAGTGGATTTTATATTGCTTAGTTTGGCATGTGTGAGGAAGGAGAGGAGGCTAGTGAAATGCCAGGAGGATTAAGTCGAAGTGGATATAGTGCAGCAGCTATCCTGGAGTTGCTGTTTCTCAATAATACAAATGTCAGGAAGGGGAACGGGGAAGAGGGGAGAAGGGTTTGAGGGGAATGTCTTAGAAATCACAGCCAGTATAGAATTCATCATTATCACTACCCACTCACAATGACTTTAAAATGGCATTAACCTTTGCTGCTGAGAAAGTTCACACTTGTTATCTAGGTGAGACTTTTTTATTCAAATGATTTGGAACAAAACTGCTTGATAATGAGAGGTCAGTGCAATAGTTTCCCCTCAATGAAAATGTAATCAATTGTTCTTCATTACGCTCGCACACAGGCACACAAAACGAAGCATATATTTGTCTTTGCAAAATAATAACAATTCATAACATTCTGTTAATATGCGGTTCCGTTTAGAGAAACAAACATTAAAGCAACCTTGCCTCGTGGAGGCAGTGTTCTTCATCACCATTTTCCCGCTTTTCTTTTTACAGTGTTATATTTTTACCTGAGCGATCACATTGTCACATCAGTAATTCCTATTGTAAATCCTACCGCAGAAAAGATTAATCTATGAGCAGTGCTGCTGCCTGCACTAATTAAAATTCTGCTGGATGGCCAGGGTTTCTCCTGCCATCATTGCTTCCAAGCATCAGTCACTGTCTTTCTTACTGTCTTTGTCCTTTTGTCCCTCACAGCAGTTTTAGTCTCTTATAATACATTTCAGGCCTAATGCCGTCATTCTTTGTCTTTAAGGAGATGATAAGCAGAAAGAACAAAGGGCATTTTCAAGAAATAAAGCCAGAGATTGCCAATGCCAGCCATCGACTTTAACGGCTTTAGTTCTTATCACTGGGATCATGGTTATATACAGTATTATCTAGAAATGAAAGATTTTGTTTCTTTAGCAATTCTGATGAATTAGAGTTCGCCAAGTTTGATAGCATGTATTGCGTGTGGGGTGCAGCATCTGGATTTGCTAATTTCCCAATAAACCCAGCATTTTTTAATTAATTTTATTTTTCCTTAAAGAGTTATGCGGCCTTTTAGTGATGCTGTCCAGAAATGAACTACTGCTGAAGAAACGTCTGTTATCCAAGACTGCCTGGCTTGCTCAATAAAGATGTATTTTCTTTATGACACTACGGCTCACAGCTTTACACATATATTCACTCACAGACAGAAGGGAAAGGCATTGTGCACCTCTCTGCAGCATCAGCATTATGCAAAATCAGTAAATTCTGTTGACAATGTCTAACAGCCCAGTAATTTACAATTTTCACAGCCAAACTTGATGCCTTCCATTTGTAGTTCACTCAAATGAAGTAACGGACACCTTTGCATGGGCTATGTCCCTCTCTATCCTTACAGTGTTAAAGACACATACTGTATATAAACGATGTTTATATACACAGTGTGTCCCCCCCCACAGTGTGTCCCCCCCCTTAACATCTTTATCATGATGCTATGGTGTTTTTTCTTCTTAATAGCTCTTGAAAAATGGCACAAGTATCGTTTAACTTGGTTCCCTATAAATCTTCTTTCCAGGTTAAATCTGATTTTTTTTTACTTCAAAGAAGAAGCTTGTTAGTAATAGCACAAAGTAGCTAGTTAGCTGTTTGATTAAGCTTATTAGCTGTTAAGCTAACCTAATGAAATGGTATGAATAATCTTCAGAAGCTGATACTACAGCAGTTCTCTGACAGTCTTACGATACAAGAAAGCATATATAGTAAAACTTTAGTTTCTAGCCTTTTTGCTATCTGTGGTGTCACACACTAAATCACTATTAGCTGCACACTAGGGCTGGGCCATATCATATCGTTCACGGTAATACCGGTATAATGTTGGGCAACAGTAAGAAAATGAAATATCGCGAGTGCCTTTGTTTTCATACGCACATGGCGGCGACGGTGAATGACAAGGGCGAAAGCGTATCGTTGAATGAAACAGATGAACTAGAATTGGTTTGTAAAAATGCTGCAAGTTCAGTGGTGTGGAACTGGTTTAGCTTTCGTCCGTCAGACACACAACAAAGCACTATTTTTGGTAGAGCATGCTAGCGGGCCGTCGTTATTACCGTATTTTCCCAAAAACACGGCACACTTAAAATCAATCCTTTGATTTTTCTGAAAATTGACAGTGCCCCTTATAATCCTGTGTGCCTTATGTATGAACTCTGGTTGTGTTTACTGACCTCGAAACAATGTTATGTGGTACACGGCGCTCGAAAATCTGTCAATGTTTCAGTACGACTTTGCTAAGCTACGAAGCCGCACCGCTTGATGGATTGTCGGAGCATTACGGCTATCGTAGGGAGGAACCTCACGGAGTGATACGTACTGTGCTTCAACATAATATTACCGTATTGTGTGTGTATAACCTCTTTTTAAGTTTTGTGGATATTATACATGGTTATGCTGAGGATATGTCGGCCAGTTTCCACTGGAAATGCCTTTTGATTAAACTGTCAGCAAGGAATTTGCATTTGCACTGTTATGTTTTTATACAACTTTAATGCAAAAAACAGCTGCTTGTTTAAGTGAAAATACATTGATGTTTTTTTTTGCACTAATAAAGTTGTGGAGTTGTAAAGTATTTTGTCTAGTGTCAATTATATCGTCAGTTATATCGTTATCGCAAATTTGTATATCGTGATAAATATTTTTGGTCATTAAGGATTAAGGAGCGTAAAAAGGACAAAACCATGAAAAGCTATTTTATTTGTCATATAATAGATGGCTGAAGATAAAGTTTTACATACAAAACTTACAATGTTAACAGGTCCTCCATCTGTCGCCCTCTGGACACACAGCATATATCAAACTGGTCCCGTACTTTGCCCAGCATGTCTGGAGTTACTCTAGCCACTGCTGTTGCTGTGCTACCTGCTAGCTATCGTACGAAATTTACGAATCCGCTTTTTCAAACAGTACATATAAAAGCACATTGAAATCAGATGATTCTGTTTGATACACTCTGTATGTATTATATAACATATACAGACTGTCACAATAGTTAAACTGTTGTCTTCATTTTGAATAAATGTGTTGATTATATTGAAAGAGGAAAATTAACAAAGAGATAAATTGATACCTTTTTCCACGATTTTGATTCTTAAAGATACAATACAATAAAGCATCTGTAAGGAAATTATTTATCATTTGCTCACTGCTGTTATAATAGTATCTGCTCCCTAAAGATTATACAGTTACTTCAAGTCATGCCATATTAGAAACATAAATCTTGTGTAAACAGCTGATTACTGGCAAGGAGAGAGCTCTGGGAGATAAAAGTGTTTCTTCCACTATTCACACCTCTCTGTTTGCTATATCAAACTAATTTCCTGCCTAAAATCTCTGGGTGAAGAACAGGAGCTATGCAGACAGAAAAACAGGTTTCATTCCTTTTAGTTACACACTTAACTAAGTGCCAGTGTTTTGCTAAAGACCTGTTTCTTCGTGTCTTGTTAGAATGACAGCAGTCAAAGAAGTGACAGATATAAAAATACTGTAAAGCAATCAGTTTCTTATCTAAATCTGTCACAAGGCAATGGTGCCAACTCAGTGAAGCTCAGCAGTATGCTCTTTGAAAGATCTTTGATGACAGTAATCTGCCCTGTTTCGTAAGCTGTGCGACAGACCATTTTTCAGACTATATGATATGGCGCCATCGTTCCTGTCAGTTTAAATTTATTCGTGCCCCATCTTTGCCTCTTATTGCCTCAAATGTCATCTGTTTATCGGCTCTATCACCTTATCGAACTACCCTTTGTCTCTGCCTTTTACACTTGATTGATGAGTCTGTGTCCCATTTGTAAGTTCTCCAAGAATTATGTGCAAGATTTCTAAGTTTTAATCAACAACCTTGCCCGCTTATTGGGAACCTGATTTTGTTTACAGCTTTGGTGACCTTTTCTGTTCCATTAAAATCTGCCTGTGCCACTCTTTGTAATATCATAGGGTCATCGCTTCATCAGTTATCTTTCTGCTATAGTGGGAACATGACCTAGACTCCCCCCTCTCCTCAGCCATCAGACAGCGAGAGATAGATGACTTTTTATCTGTAAATGTAGCTATTGCACTACACGTGCTGACATAAATTCCCAGATGATAAGAGCAGCACTTTACTGGCCAGATGGCTGGTCGTGGTTGCATCCTACCATGAAGGAAAAGGAAAAGAACACATGGGGCGCCTAGTTTTGTAAATACAATTGCATTAAGATTGTATTTGGTAGCAAATCAGCTGTTTTTAACCTGCTGAAGCATGATTTAACAGAAATCTGCTTTTTCATTTTTGCTGTAATTATAAAGTACTTTTGAACAGTTATATGTGGTGAAGAGCAATGCAGCAGTAACAACAACTATACCTGCCAAAAAATAATAATTTTTGTTTCTGCTCTCTGGATAAACCTTCTCACAAGTATTAAGTGAGTTGATTATCCCTCTGGCACTGTGCGGCACGTCTCTCATTCTCAGACCTAAGACCCCAGCGAATCAGCCGTCAGTGCTATTGATGCTGAGCTTGATAGATAAGGCATGGTAGATCAAATGAAGAACCTACAGTGGAGTGGAGTGAGCAGCTGGGTTGTCTGGATTAAGGATTTTACCACAGAAAATATGCTACATTCTAAAGCAAGTGCATACCAATATGAACAAGACAGGAGAGAGTTTATTTTAAAAATATGGAAGGGTGGGGAAAATTGTTAATGAACCATTTAAGGTTTTATTTCATAATAAGAGCTAAACAATGCAGCATGCTGATTAACAAATAAATGAGCATAGAAGACCTCAGGGTCATTTAACTTACAGACCTTTGCTTGTAAATATTTAATTTACATTCATCATTCTTTCAGTTATTTGCATGCTAATTTTTATTATTTTCCTTTGTTTTATTAATTTTTTTATAACATCTCAAAGCACGGCCGAAAGGGTTGAGGAATTTGTATTTGTGTTTTGGGTCTAGAAAATTAAAATGCGGGTAACAATGCCTGATGCTCTCAGGCTCCGAATCAGATGAAATATCTGATTTACTTTTACTTTTATTTTGTTTTCTCAGGAGAAGCATGCAAATATACGAGATATCGCTGGGAGATGGGAAAAAAAAGCAAAGAAAACAAGTCTCACGATCTCAGTTAAGATCAGAATTACCTAACCTCTCTGTGGACAGTCATACATATAGGTTGCTGTCCTTTTAACCTTGTGGCAGGCACAGCTCGCAGCACTGACACTCTGATGTGCTGGACTGCTTGCTTATTCACCTTCCCACAGGACAGAGCAGACAGGTAGCTTAAACTGTGTGAGGGTGGCTGGCTGACATTGTAGCGATGCCATTTGATTCTGTAAAAAGCCTTAAACAAGACTCTCTATTATATAAACATAATAACACTCGGCTGACGATTCCGCTAAGATTTCAGGTGGGTTTTTTTGTTTTTTTTTAACACCAGCATGACATTTTACTGCAAAGTCAACAAATGTCAACTTTGAACACCAAATTTTGAAAATAGCACTACAATAAATATAAAAATGCATAATTTATTAAAAAGTATTATTTATGCTATTAAGGGAGATAATTGATGTTTTTAATGGCTGCTGCACGGTTGGAAATCTGTCCATTTCATTTATTTAAATATGTCAACAAGCAGCAGGTAACCAAAGCTCTTTTCACAGGAGACCCAGCTAATCAAACATTTAACAATGTGACAATGTCTAACATGTAGTATGTGTTTCCAAAAATGCTGGCTTCCCATAAGCTGGTAGTTCTGCCAAAATTTAAGGGATTAGAGAAGGGTTGCATTTTCCATGGTGCTACAGGCCACTTAACCCTGCACTGCTGTGACAACAGCTTTCCACTCAGATTAACCATCTTACTGTGGGACAGCAAGCTTAGTACTGCTTTCCTTAGTAAATGTATACCCATACAGTGTAAATATGCACTTTATATATTCCAAAAATAAGGTGTGATTAAGTGCGTGGAGTTAAGCAAATTCTTTACATACGTATGAGTAATTTAAAATAAGCACGGGAAGTGCAGGACAAACCTAGGTCTAATTGCCTTGTACTTACAAAAGATGAAACAAGTGGTATCACGGCTAATTGAAGGGTTTTGAACAATTTTTTTTCCCTCACGATAATAGCTGTTTCATAATGCTAGCTCTTGAGATGGCTCCCTAATTACTACTTCATGAACTAATGTGCTTCATTTCATGCCAGAGATCATTTTGTAACAGTAGGTGCTTTTCATTTCTAATGTTTCATTTCTACTCCTGGCATTTAGCTGTTACTAACATATAATGAATTGTTGCTTGCTGGGTTGCGGTGCAATGTTTCTCTTTGTGAAAGCACTGCTGAGTAGCTGAGGCAGAGCTTTAAATCATCTTGCAACTCACTACATCAAGGCGGTGACATTGAATATCTGATTTTATCTGCTTAAGCATGAATACAGGAACAGGAAAACTGAATATGGAAATGCATGATTTATTTTGCCCTAAAGGTCAAGTACTAACATATGGCTGGACATGCAGTACAGAATGGGCATGCATTTAAAATCCTTTGTGCTGCTGAATGCAGAGCCTATGTATTGATGATTAAAAAAATTACTGTGACGAGATACTTTCTCTGAGCTCTATCTCAACAGTAGAGGATCACATATGGTATCACGCCGAACCAGTACTATGGGCTTTGTTGACTATTCTTGTTTAGATAGACTCAAGTTTTAAATTGAAGCCTTTGGATCGAAATGATGCAGCTTTATTGTACTGCATGGTAAAAAAAAAAAAGAATCTGCCGTTTCGGGTTTGATAGGTTTTGATTGCTATAGAAATACAGCCTCACATACACATCTATTTAAAAGTCAAATCAATAAAATTCCAAACAAGTAGAGCCTATGCAGCATTCTTCTTCCGCAGCCCTCACCGATTGTCATATAATACTCTGGGTTTCTGGTATCCCTGGCAATTCAGGCTGCTTTCAGACTGAAGTTTGTGACTGTGTATGCATCAAAAATCTTAACAGATACCTTTACTGCCAGCATTTTCCATTACACTCGTGGCTTTATCTAGACCTTTACCATTTATTTAGTAAATGCAGGCTACGTGGTAGATCTCAGCTGTGATGAAGGATGACATTTGTGATAAATGCACTGACCATAAACTGTCAAATCATAGCAGAACCTGCCTCCCGGCCGCTCCCTTAGTTACACTCTGTACCCTTCCCCTCCTGTCTTGTCCGTGTTTCTCCCCTTCAGCCCTGCATGGCTGCCACGTTGGAAACACTTGGTCAGAGTTCACTTTGATGGTGAGTCACAGAGTCGCCAAAGGCATTTGGCAGCTAACGTTAGTCACCATTAAACATCTCTTCACCTCTTTCGACGAGTCTGCTTTTAAACTGTAGAACAATGCCTTGGTCTCCACTAAAAAATTCAGAGGAATAAATTTGGAAATCTTTTCACAACATACACAAACAACAACAACAACAAAAAAAGAAGCGTAAACATATATTAAAGAACACTGCAGAAAACTGGATGGCAGTGAGTTACTTACATCTCTTAGCTCCCTTTTATTTTCTTCATGTCTTATTCATTTGCCCAGTTTATCTCCTGCTGACAAGTTGTCATCCTCCAATTGTCTTTTGTCCCTTTAAAAAAATACATTGAATTATTCACCCTGATCATGCATGATATTGCTGCTGTCAGTCTACTTCACTTTGAAGAGAAATGCTGTTGGATCGTGTTTGTAAGAGCTTCCAGAGGATATTGATTAGTGATGATGGCTATTGGTGGACTTTTTTTTTTTCGTCATGCGAATATGGTTGTGTGAAGTCATATCAAGATTTTAGTTCCTGCTAGAGTCTGAATATTTCTTTAAAATATGAGCATAACTGTTTAAAATTCTAGGAGATACTGGCCTCAACTCAAACGTATCACAGTTTAAACTGAGTAGAGTTTAGAGTTTTAAAGGAGTGCTTCAGCCTGGTGACGCCACAGTAAAAAAAGAGGAAAGAATATATCAAAACAGGTCAAATGTGTGTAGCCTACATCTTGAGCAGCTAACATCATAAACACTAGGTTGAATGCTGTTATCCGTCTCTGCTCCTGGTGGACAGAATCAAGATCTCAAAAGAATATGTGAGCTGTGTACGCTGGGATTTTAGAAATTCATGAAAAACCACCCAGCTGACAAAAACAGATTACATGGCAATGAACTATGTTTCCTTTTCAGGGGGTAAAAAAGATCCCATTGTTATGTACTTTTTTCTTTTTTTTTGCAGCTGGCAAGTTTGATGTCGCAGCACAGTGCTAGCACAACATGGATGATCATGGTGCAGGACTTGTATGTGTGTGTATTTATGCTAAATAGGATGCTAAAATCAAGAGCTCTTCATCTCCTTGCTGCAGAGCTACAGAATAAACAAAAAAGCTGCAGATGTGAGCATTAGCTTTGATGTATGTCTCTTGCAAGTGTGATAGCACAAGGGTTAGTGCTGGTGTGGGTGTGGTGAACACCTGCTGTCTTTTAAGACCTTGAGGAGCTGTGCTAGATTCTCAAGAGGGTTCAAAGAGGAGCATACAAAAGAGACATGAAAGAGGCAGATGAGAGAAGAAGAGTTCCATCATTGATAGAACATTGTCAGTTGTGTTGCCAGTCACCTACCAATTAATGCTCCTCTAGCGTCCTTTAGTTCAGTTTAATCTAGATGGGATCGAGACACAGAACTCATTATGCTAACAAAAGAAACTGATTTGCACTGAAAGCCCTATTTCGATATGAACTTGATGCTTTCCCTTTTTTTTCTCTTCCAGAATGAGACGGGATAATTGTTCATATTGTGCAGTTTGGTTTGCAGGTAGCCTTTCTGCAAAAGGTTCAGTTTAGTATTGTGATTTGGATAAGCAGAAAAAAGATGGATGTTTAATTTGGTGATAAAACTGCTTACATATCATATCATCAACACAGCCGTAAGAACTATGAAAAACAATCAGCTCCAATTCACAATAAGGGTGTAAACACAACATAGGTCCTAGCAACACATCTTTCTTTTAAATCCTGTGAGGAGGTGGGGCATCCATGGCCCGTGACCCTGTCGCTGGATTACCACTGTTACTACCTTGGACCACTTTTGATTGATCCTGACCACTGCAAACTGGGAATACGCCACAAGAGCTGCAGTTTTGACCCATTTGTCTAGCCTTCACAATTTAGTCCTTTTCAGACTCGCTGAAATCCTCACCAATTTTTTCCTGCTTCTAACACATCAACTCTGAGGACAAAATGTTCACTTGCTCCCGAATATATCCCACCTACTAACAGGCATCACGGTGAAGAGATAATCAGTGTTATTCACTTCACCTGTCACTGCTCATAATGTTATGCCTGAATGGTGTACATATTATATATTAGCATTACTGCAACTATTTCAGCTGTTACCTGCCACTGAGTTTTGCGGCTTTTTATGGGAAATCTTAAAATGTGTACCATGTACATCACAAGGATCGCAGAATGTAATAGTGCACACTGGTAAGGGCTGGGAATTTACAACTTCATGCATTCTTAGTGTTTTTAGTGTCCCAGTGTTGTTGTATAAAAGACTGCTCAGGTTGCTCCTCCTCTGAGAAAGTAGCTGCAGTTGATCTAGTAACGTAAGCCTAAAAGTCTAAGGGCATGGTTGTGCTCATCATATTATTATTAATTATTAGTTAGTTATTATATAGAAAAAAAGTAGATGACCATAGAGTCCTATATTGTTGCTTAACTCAATACAAAACAATTTTTGTTATAAGAAACATAATCCATGGGATTACAAATAAATTATTTAAACAACAAATACTGAGAATGTTGCACTGTGTTGAGTCATGGTGGTTAAGTTAAAGCATCAGTGCTCACTAATGTTTTGGTAATTTGCTTACAGTATATAGTAGAAACTCATGACGTCTGTTGGTTGTTGGGACCTATAGTTTAAAGACTGGATTAATGATGCAATGACTCACACACCAGTTCAGCTGCATAAAACAGAGTGAGAGAGAGGAGCACACACTGACCCTCCTGGTTTGTTTTGTTGAAACAGATACAAACCATTAAAAATGTATTTCAACAGTGAGAAAAAAAGATTAATTACCAGCACTAAAATTTACTTTTCATGCCCTTAAATCCATTCAAGCTAAACAACTTTAATTTCAACCCTTATTTTTTTCCACTCTGTGCTTTTTCACACACATTTTCTCTTACACCACGTGTGTTTGTAGATCCTCTTAGGGTAGCCAAGCCTGAAATCCAATTTTGGTAAAGCTATAAAGCACAGAAAAGAAAAGAAATTAAATAAAAAGTTTACAAACTCTAATGATTCCTTTCATTACTTAGAAGCCTAAAGAGAGCAACTTTTCAAATTCAGTGCAGGGATAGGTTGTTGGTTTTTGTCACCAGTGCTAATGTGAAGTTTGCCAGGATACCTCTCCAACTATCTGGTCTGTCGATGTTCTCTGGTTACCTGGCATGGTAACCTAGCAGGCTCTTGCACCACATCCTCTTGTGTTAAATAAAATAAAAGCTGAATATCAGGTGTCTCTCAGTCATGAGCGAGTGCACTGTGCAGCAACAGTTTATGAAAGCAATAAGCTACAAGCAGCTGTGATTGGCAGCGGAGCCGCTCAAAAGAGCTATTCTTAGCTTAAACAACCTGCTACTGTAAAGTGGGTGACTGTTAACGTGATATGATGAATAAGTGCTTTGTTCTTTTTAATTAATGTAATTTTCTTTTTGTTTCCTTTACCTTTCAGGACCCTTTTGCCTTCTGAGCTGTAAAAAGCCCGGCAGTGCCATATGTAGAGAGAGAATATGAAAAGTCCAAACATAAACTACAGCAAGTGTCTCGCTGTTGATTTCAAATATAACCATCGCAGTGGGAAGAACAACATCAATTTTATCTGCTGAGTGCAGCAGAGGCAGATAATATAACATTGTTTTTGGAGAGGAGGTTTTTGACCTTTAGCTGCTCTTTTTCTTGTCTGAGGCCAGTAAACTGATCTGTTTTTAGGTGTGACACTATTGAGGAAAGGGAAGTTAATACTAATGCACATAAACCTGACACAGCAGCTTATTATGACTGTGCCATGATACATACTGGTCTTTAGTGTTTGGTGCATTTTGTTTTTGCTATATTTTTTTTCATAAATTTGACTGTTTTTAGAAACATTGCAGATCACTAACTTTGAGTAATCTAGCTATTTACTTTACCTAAAGCGTGGTGCAATTTCAAAAAGTGAAGATGAGCAGGCAAAGATTTGCTTTTAGAGACAAAGCAAGCACTGCTGCATATTAGGAAAGAGCTTTTAGGAATATCTCACCTTTATTTGTTGGTAATATTCAATGTAATAATGGACCCACGGATGGCAGAAAACATGTCTATATCTATGCAAAAGAAATACATTAATGTTGCACACCTATTTTTTATAACGCACATTTTACTCGTGTATGTACAACACACAAAAGGCCCCTTTTAGTCTAGAAAACAGTGCTTCGTGCCTGTAAAGAGTCCTCCATCCATCAGACCTCTACAGGAAGCAACACCATCCATCACTGTCGGTGTTAATATTGTTTCCCCTCACCTCCCAATAGGCAGCTTGTGTTTTGGTTTACAGCGCTTATGTTTTGAGACTTGTGTACTCACAGGCCCTCACCTGACTTTGCTCTTTGGCATCCACCTGCCAAAATGAATAAAAATAATTTAAACTTTACATGCAGCTGGGATATTAAAATGCTTGTGGTCAAAAATATGTTTGTCTCTCTCTTTTGAACTCTCTTATCCTCTCCTTTACTGATTGTTATTTTTTAAACACTCGTTCTTATCTCGTTTCGAGATAGTTTTAAAATACCGCAGTCACTCAGACTTAATCCAGTTAGTGGATAAATGCATATTTTAATTGCTCATTTTTTTCAAACATTTGAAAATGCCTTTCATTTTTAAGAGGGTTGATAAAATGCTACAACAGTTAGAGCTGTCCGAATGTAATGGCCCAATGTCTACGCTGACTAAACTATCACAAAGCATGCTGAACACACTAAAATAGAAAGCTTCAGGGCAAAAAATAATTCAAAGCCAAAACAATAACAATGCTGTCTAGCCTCTTCTATGTTTATATCAATACTGTCTCTACTCTTGGATGCAGTTTTCCAGTAAGCTTGTCACCCCGCTTGAAGAATAGTTACCTAATTGTGGATATTTCTTAGTCTCTGCCCTTCCTTGAAAGAGATTCAACCGTCGCATCTAAAAACATATATCGGTTTTGCCACATTGTGTGTATGCTGCTTGTATTCTTTTCTCTTCTGTTCAAAAAAATTCCCCTGATCAGTTATTTTACTTGCTTGCTAAGTCAGAGTGCACATAGAAAATATCCAAAATGCTCTGATTTTGTCAGATCTAAGAGTAAAAAGAGAAACAAAAAACAAAACTGTTTTTGTCCAAAGGTCTGCTCTCTACCTGTATCCACCTAATCCAGTCAATATGCAAAAGGTTAAGATTCACAAACATGTTTAGTCCTTTGATCAATTAGTACTCCATGGGATCATAAAATACTGTATTTTTTCCTCCTTATCCATGGTTATTCCACCCATGCATCCATTTCTACAATTCTCCACTTCTTTGGGGAGGGGGTGCTGAGACATTAGTTATCGCACAGTGAGACTCGGGGTACAGTCACCACTCCATCACAGGGCTAACAAATAGGGATCCACACACTCACATTCACACCTATGGCCAATTTAGATTTAAAAATGAAACGATCTTTGGACTGTTAGAGCAAGCCGGAGGGATTTGGCAGTGCTAACCCATGCACTACAATGATTCAAACTGTGTGTGTGTGTGTTTTTTTTAATAGAAACCGGTAACAAAGTATATAAAAACAAATATTTCTTTCACGTATTAAAATTCAGGTAATCCAAATATATTCACCTAGTAGCCACATCTAAGATCACCGACGAAATATAGCATTCAAGTCACCTAACAAGCTACTCATAGCAGCATTTGGAAATGAGCAGCACTAGCCTGAAGCAAGAGATCAGAGTATGAAGACCACAATTTGAGCTATAACACCAAATGCATTTTCAAAAACAAGCACCCACAAAGCACTTTCATCAATACCGTCCTGAAACATGATCTAGTACAACGTTTTTTAATCACTTGCCTTAACTACTTTTGCAGTTAACGCAAACTACTTGTGCACTTATGTATCATAACATAAGCATTGTGACGAAGCTCAGTGTCAAAACAGTGTTGGGTGTGGGTTTAATATACATCTGTTTGAATGTGTTGAAAGTAAGTGTTGTTTCTGCACCTGTTTTTAAAGATATCTCTCGCAGTACTTGTCATGGGGGCAACATGGAAAATGGAGCTTTGGAACAAGTGGTAAACTTTGCAACATATAATATTATTTAATATTTCTTATTAGTTTTATAACTATTTTAACCCAAATCTTGATCTTTTTCTAAACTTGAAGTAGACTGATGCTCAATCCAAAGAAAACAGGAAGGGAACAGAAAGCAAATAAAAGTACTTTTTTGACTAATGAGTTTCTTAATGTCTGTGAACAGTAACTAATAAATACAATTTCTTGAATATTTCACACAGTGCTTTTCTGTGTTGGAAACAAGGTGAACTGTGTTGGAATTTAAGACGGGACTAAATGGAGCCTGTATCTCACTTTCTCTAAATACCAGGAAGCTTATTTAACTGGAAGCTGACTCTGCAGGGGGAGGTTTCTACAGAGTGTAACACTCGGGGAAAACATTTTTAGTTTTCAATGCATTCAAGCAAGTGCATTTAAAAAAAATTGGGTACTTTTGAAGCAAGAAGTGCTGGATCTGTTCTACACAAAACAAAATATGTCAATTTAGACTATTGTTAAAGGACTTTTCAAAAAAAATAGAGGTTCATTTTGATGTTTGCTCTTCTTTTTCCCATAATTTCTGCAGCAATGAAAACACCTACTGTAAAAAGAAAGAACAATCTTTCAGTCTGAGCTTTGCCTACATGCAGAAAACACTAAAAATGATTCTTTGCCCTCGTAAACGTGCACTTTTTGTTCAAGAATAACCGTCATTTTGAGTAAAATGCAACTGAAATATTTAAGAGCACAGGTTTATTTATTGAAATAACTAATCATTAAGGAAATGTGTTAGATATGAACTCTTATTATATATCATGTACTTAAGTAACAAAATTACATCTAATCAAATTACTTAAATGTTTTGTCACTCATCTAAGTGGCTTCTTTCATTTTGGTATAGCTTTAAAGTGTTTAGATAGTTAGTCTCTGCCTGGATCCTCTTAATAAATTTGTTTAGTTTTTTCATTATGCATTGAGCCAAATGCTGATCTGAGACCTGCATGTCCTCCAATTTGTCTGCGATATCCGCAGTTTCCAATTTTTCGAACTCAGTCTGGACCCTCGATCATTTTTCTTTCTGGACTCTGAGAGTGGTCAGCTCATGAGAAAGGATCTGCTTTTCAGCTAGATGCTTCCTTTTTACCTCCTCAAGTTCCTGGAGAAATTCCTCCACTGTGAAGGAGCAGGCTACCCTCTCCTCACTCATCTCATGATTTTTCAAGCCTTCTTGACTCTGCAGCTCATTTTTCAGGTCTTCAATTTCCAGGAGCATGACCTCTTGGCCACTCAGCTGAGATTAAAGCATTGTAATACAATTTCAGCTCCTGACTCTCAAGCTGAATGGCATCAGTCTGTTTGGAGAGGACACCGATTTCACCCTGATAAATATTACACAGGTCAGCGTGCACGTGCTTTCCTCTCAGTTTCGCCATTGTCTTTTGTCTTTGTGGTTCCTAAGAATACTTGTTTTCTACTCAGTACACTTTGATAATGGCTTTTTTTTCCCTCATAAGTACCACAAACATAATTCTAGAGCTCTCACATATCTCACAACACAAACCAAAATAAAAAAATAAAAAAATAAATAAGAAAGTGATTTTTTTCCTTCTCTTTTGCCTGGCTTCAATTTTCAGATGGTCTGTACTATCTGATGAAGAAGGAGTTCTTGAGGCTAAAATGAATCATGTTTTTCTGTCTGGTCTAATTCAGAGTTATAACATAAGCCTCCCCATGAAATAGAGAGTATTGACAGGTGTAATGGTCCACATTGGCACGTCGATCTATAACAAGTACACGGATGAGATTGAAAATTGCTGGGGTGGCTCTTTAGTAGTGTTTTCCTTGAGCTGATGGATTTCCTGTAGGTTTGGGAAATCATTTGAACATGGGCAAAGGGTGTGACATCAATCAAGTAGCTTTTAAATTCAAAGTAATGTCTGCGCTGTCACCAGAAGAGCCACAGATGTACACCGCGCTCTCTCTCAGATAACTATATTTACAAGATAATGATGCTGCCTATTTATGCATTTCATCATGTGTTTGCGTCTTCATGCTGAATACCTGGATGCATTTGACAGACACGAGCAAATGAATTAAAAGGTTCTTTTACTCAGTCTTCCAACCTTTTCCCCCCTTTTTTCCTTTACAACTGTGTTAAAACACGGTGGGGTAATTTTCTCACTGTACTGTAACTGGCTACAGATTTTAAAGTTGTAGTTCTTGTTTCACCAACAGCTCTCTTCTTAATTGACTCCACCATGGAGTAAATGAGAAGAAAATGAAAAGATAAATTACACTAATGGAAGGAAATGAAGTGTGAAAATAGACATTCCTCCCAGTATTTTCTAGGATGCAGAGCAATAGTAAATTGAAATGCAACAAGGCTTTGGTTTCTACATAAGACAGATTCTATCACGATTACAGAAGAAGATGTAATTTTAATGCCAGGCATTTGTAAAACAAGACACGTATTCATTTATTATTTGTTCTTGGGCCAAAGAAAAGCTGGAAAAAAACTGTAAATAAAAAAATAGCAGATTTTGTTTTTCAAATAACATTCAGCTGGCAACAGTTTATTACCAATTAAAACACTTTTTAAGTTCCGCTTTGGTTAAGAACGACCTGCTACCACCTGCAACTTAAATGCTTTACAGTAGGTTTTAATGCAAATAGTGGTGACGTGTAACTCTGTTTTTGTTCTACTCCAGCTTAAAGGTCAGGCCTTACGAGCTTCATGGCACCATTAAGACACAGTTTGTTTAAAGGCTGTCTGAAGGACGATGTTCAATGAACCGGAACTCAGAGAGGCTAGAATAAATGAAAGGGAAAAGTTATGGTTCCGCTCAATGAAGTCAAAGGTCACATGAAGGATAAGAGCGTGTCTCATCTCCATATGCTGTTATCCCCATGACTCAAAAGCCAGACAGACAGTACAAGGAAAATGTGATGCTATGAAATAGGAATGTCACTTCTGTTTTTAGACATAAATTACTGCCTGAGAAATAAATCATGACTTTTTTCACCCCCCTTTTTTCTTGGTGGTTTTATCCAGTAATCAATTTAATTTTCCTCATTTCCTTCCTTCTACCTTTTGTTTGTTTATTTATTTCCCCTTCCGTGCACCTGTCACACCCACAAGGAAAATTAAAAGATCAATTCATTAAGTTGACTAATGGAATCATTTATCAGTTTCACCCCATTATTTCCTCTGGTCTCTCCTAGTCGTTTTATGCAAACAAGTGTAGAATCTGCACATACTCGGGGAAATGGAGTCAAAGTCAGCAACAGGAAATTTTTGCCTTAGCTTTACAATGAATTCATGAGTGCAAACCTCCACTGAGAATCCTAGAAGGAGTTACGTAGAGAGACCTGAAGCCCTTGTATCTGAGCCCAGCGGAAGTGGCTTATTGATTTGCTTGTCTAGTGGCTCTCTGTAATAATAAGGAAATAAAGCCCCTGGATATTAGGAGATTGATGTCAATCAGAAGCCTGCCTCAAGTGTGGCTTGTCCCATCTTATTAGTGCTCTCTCCATGCACTGAGTGTTCACTGATGACTCCATTTGTATGCAACTGAAGAGATGAGGCTGTCTGTTGCCATCTTGAGGAGCGTTCCCCAATGATTGCTCACTCTGTCATCTTAGTCAGTGTAGACTGAGAGATTGTCATGGATCCATGGACAAAGCATGATCGTGTGCCTCCCAATGTAAATGATGCACATAATCAGGATTGCTGGAAATTCTTTATTATAATTGGCCCTGCAGGCCATAGGATTGTAAATATATTCTTGGTTTTCTACATTCTAATGTTAGACTTCTCTAAGGATTTCACTAGATAAAAACCAAATCACAGCCTAGTTGAAATTTATACCATTTTGCACCATTTAACATTTGTTATGGTATCAGGGTGACATCTAAAGGATACGGAGTTGTCTCGGTTTGTTAAGGTTATTTTATATCACTAAGTCTAATATTCCCGTTTCTCAGTTTTGACAGCAGAGCTGGTACTTCTTGATGTAAGGGGGCAAGAGAGCACATCAGATTTCTTTAGGGGCAAATGAATATATTCCACACTCTTTAAATGGTTTCCTTCCTCTCAGATAAGTGGTCTCATAAACGTGTACTGAATGTGCTCACAAAGGAAACATGTCACTAACTAAATTTCCCCCGGGACAATAAATGGTATTTTATTGTACTTGTTCTAATGCACTGAATAATATCACAGTAACGTCATTCTGTCACTGCAATTACCACCTTTAATTTATGAATTAGCTCTAATTAACCAGCTGCAGTGTAGTGTGATGTGATTCATTTATACACGTAACCTCTTTAGCGTGCAGCATGGTTGCTACTTTTAGCTGTTGCACATCAATAAATGATGTTTACCTGGGGTGCAGAGAAGCAACAGCTTCCACGAATGATAACACCTGCTATGGCTTTGTGATTTAAAACTAATCTTGTCACAAGTCTTGTGACTTGACAGAACTTGCCTGTTACTGTTTGCAACAGTATGACACAAACCTACCAAAGCACATAAAGGTCACATTTTTTTTTAAAGTACACTGTGTACGGCAGTATATTAGAGTACATCGACACATGGTTAGACAATAAAGTTTAACTGGTGGGCAGTGTGGGGAGATATTAAAACTATATACTTCATAGTCATGTGAAATAGAAACTAAGTAAACCCTTAGTGGTTCCATAGGAATTAAGAGGGTAAGTAGCAGCCAGGCGCTGCTCATCAAATGCACTTGATGAACTGATCATCAAAAAGTTTGAGCGCCTCTATAACAGCAGATGTTTTGGCATTTTTATGTAGCATTAAGTCACAACAACATTCACTTCATGGTGCTTTATATTGCTTTATATTGTAAGGTAAAGAGCCGACATTAATACAGAGAAAACTGTATCATACATATAATCAGAACACACATCGTGATCAAGCACTTGGTGACAGCGGGAAGAGTGAAGAAGAAAGATTCATGCATCACGGGAAGCCCTCAGCAGCCTAGACCTATTGTAGCATGACTAAGATGATGCTACAATAACCTGATGCTGCTCTAACTATAAGGTTTATCAAAAAGTGAAGTTTTAAACTGGGATGTACACTCCATCTCCCCAGCAGTAGAAATCCAAGCACATTACCAGGAGAAAGCCTCTTTTTTCTAAAAAGAACATGACAACGCAGCTTAAATTTACAATGTTGTATCAGAACAAACCACAAGACTTCTGGTACAATTTCTTTTGGGCAGACAAGACCAAATGCTCAGCACCACATTTGATCATGATGATTGGAGATGATAATTTGGGCCTTTTTTGGAGCCTTGCAGTCACTGAATTGACCATCAACTTCTCTGTATACAAAAGTATTCTAGAGTTAAATGTGGACCATCTGTCCAACAGCTAAAGCCTGGTCAAAATTATGTCATGCAACAGGACACTGTTGAATGCCAGCAAATCTAAAGCAGATTGGCTGAATTAAGAGACATGATGCAATGGCCCAGTCAAACCTCAACCCTTAACCCTTGAAATGTTGAGGTGGGACATTACGAGAGTTGTGCATAAAAGAATTCCTTGAAAAATTATATAATGAAACTTGTATGTTTTGGATACTTACTAAAACAATATATGAAAGTAATGAGAAAGTGGCCACTTTCATGAGTAAATCATATAAGTTTTTACTATTTCTTTTCCATATGGGAAGCTACTAAATCATAAGGCATACTTAGTTTTTCCCAACTACATAGTCTTACTTTCTTTTTTTCACAACTTCAGTAACAAGGTCTGTCTGTGTTATGAGGAATGCCGCCTGAGAAAAACGCCAGTTATTTTTCATAATGTAACATTACCATGAATAGCATCACAATTTAAACATTTGCATGACATTTTGAAAGCTTTGCTTCTGGTCTTGCTTTTTTTTTTGCATTATTTGAGAACGTGTATGAGAGAGGACTAAAATTACAGTTCAGGCTACTTAAGCAGAATATTATTTTTGTTTAGACTACTGTTGAAAAATTCCTGGCAAATGAACCCCACAAATGGTGAAGTAAAAACAAACAAACAAAAAACCCCAAAATGATGATGAGCCTGGCCATGCTCTCAACCTGACCACTTAGGACCTGAACAAGATGGTTCTTCCAAGAAAACCAGTGCTAATTAAAAGTGATGATCCTTGACATCACGAAGGGTGAACCAGTTTGAAATAAAGGAATTTAAATTTAAAAAGGGAAATTCAAGCCAATTTTTTGGCTTGAATTATAGCATTAGACAATTAATTATATGCAGTCAGTATTTTAATGATGTACCTGGATGAAGCATAACTAATTTTAACATGTTTTTTTTTTCAGGTTGAAACTAATAAATAAATTCCTTTCCTGATTAGATTTCTTCAAAATTATTTTATTGATTAACTGTCCAGTTTGTTGAGATAATAAAAATACATGTTAAAATGCATAAATACTAATAGAAATGGTACTTAAAATTCAGTTTCTCCCTGTTGCTCCAAACCTCAGCTGTAAACAGCCAATTAAAGTTTGGAGATTAGAACAATATGGTAGCAGTGCCTCTCTGTAATCACCACAGTGAGGTCTTCAACCTGTACACATTGATCCTCTATTGATCTGTGTATGAGAAACTCTGGTTCAACCCAGCCTTCCATCCTCACTCTCCACATTCACTCAATATTCTGACTGGAGGGCAGAAAATAGATGGTCGAAATCTGTGCTACAAAGATAGAGACAGAGGGAGAGGAAGATAAGACAGCAGGAGGCAGGGCTTAACAGCCACAAGGAGCAATTACAGTAATTATGATAAAAATAAATAAATGAATAAATAAAAACTCTCAATTTATTATGCAGTATGTGTGTCTTTGAGATTGTTGAAGGCCAGTCTTATATACTTCAATCATTTATGAAGACCCCCCCCTTTAGACTCTTTATTCTCTCTGCTAGAATGACATGTCAAATATGCTTAGTTTGCCTTTATAGCGCCATTCTTGCTCCCCTTGTTGTGACAGAATAAGGCTACAAGGAAATGTTTCTCCTCCATCTTAGAACATCAAAAGGTCTTTGAATTGCTTCTGTCACCACAAAAGATGAATGTGGTGTTGTCGTGTTTGTCAGTAAAATGTAAAACCATGTGTCAATATTGTCCGCCTAGGAGAGGCTTTGTAATAAAGCTGTTTACTCTTCCTCTTGAATAGCCCAATCAAAGTTTTATCAATGTGCCCGGTGGTGGTAAAAAGTACTCTGCATCAGCAAAATGTTACAGAGCCTTACAACTTCTTTCCAAATTTATGAGCAAAGCAGAGCGTCTCCTTCGGCACAGCAATTTTTCAGATTTATTCAGACACTATTTCTTTTTTAAAAACCCGAATGTATGTTTCCTGTTGTGGAATCCTTAGGAAATCAATAACTTCAAATTTGACTTTGCAGGGTGAATGTTTACCAACTGGCAGGCTAATTTGAGCCTGAAATATATGCTATATTTCATATGCAAGAAAGTGACGGGTTCTTCTAATCAACGCATTGAAAAGTGTCGGTCAATTGAAGAATATGCAAGCTTTATAATTGAATCATAAGTGAGGAAAGAGGATTAAACAGAGTTCTGTAAGAGTTCACGCTGAGGATCATGGTATAATTTCATGTGCGATTAAAGAAACAGGCTTATCTAGAATTTCAAGGCACAAACAGTGCGTGTGCTGTGTATCTATGTATTCAACATTTTTTGTGCAAATGACCTCTAAGGGAATCACAAAGGCCTAGAGAGCAGTGGATGATCACCTAGCACCCTCTGGTCCCTATAGTTAAATATTCTCCCGACAATATAAAACACAGATGCAGCTTCCAAGTTGGAAAAATGAAGCCATCGCAGAAGTAGCTTCAACATGCACTGTAACTGAAAGTGACCAGATGGCAAGAGCTGTGGTTGCACAAAGGCTCCCAATCCTATAAAAGAAGACTTGAGCTCTGTAAACACTTTCCTGCTAAGTTTATGGGCTCGGTCATTCACTTTTGGTCATATAAAAAAAAAAAATTAAGTCCATTTTGTAAATCTTTGTCATACCATCTTCCAGAAACCAAGAATTATCTATATGACACCACATGCTCATTCTCAACCACAAGCTTGTTAATCACAAGTTGTTAGTCAATAAGCATGCGGTTTAACGCTGTAGCAGTGCACATAAACTGAAGTAAAGCTGTAAAACTTTTTTATGTTTGTGAAAAAGTCAGTGTCTTCCATGCATACCAATAGTGACTTTCAACCTGCTAGTAATCAAAGCAGTTTCAAGGTGCATCACTGTATAGTTCTTTATAACCAGTTTCACACTAATGATTGCCATCTATCAGCCTCTCACAGAATACATATTCTTCCTAGCGACTCATGACTACCTGGAGTCACTGACCAGTCTTTTGACCTGTGTGAAGGAGGCTTTAGCAATTGATTTCACAGCAAATATGAGCTACCTCCAGCAGCCACTCACAACTAGTTGGGGAATACACATTTTTTTCTCAATTCCGGTGGTTGCCAGATGGTTGCTGACAAGCCTTTAGGCTTCTCTGACTGAAGCCCTAAATATATAACGGAGTCTTCCATTGGTTTTGATTTCAAACTTAGATTCTGTCATGCTCTTGGAGTGCTGTAATAGAAGCACTCACATAGGGATATCTCATTGATTTGCTGCCACGGTGTCAACAACATCCTTTCATCTTTAAGTGTGAAAAGTGTGCCGGCAGCTATTTTGCCTCATTAAGGCAAACTGTCACCCCAAATGCAAGCTAATTAAAGTGCCAAAGCTGACAGCATTGTTTCTTGTTGACATATGTGTATAAAAGAAGATAATCTGAACTTGCAAACCTTAACAAACCCTACATATTATTGAAATAGTACCAGGCTGACGTGTCAAATGCTGAAAGTTAGATATATTTTTTAAAATGTTAGAAGTGCCAGTATCAGAATGGCAAAATGACTACTTAGTTTGGGATGATTTAGATGGTTAATGATAACTGATTTTACCCATGATTGACTAATAGAGAGCTTGTTTTCATTTGGTGGTGTTTTTACTTTTTTTTCTTGTTAAAAGCTAGACTACATCCTCTCAGTCTCACGCCAAGCTTTCATTGAATGCAGAGTGTAATTATGGAATCTGTTTTTGATACTACCTTATTAATTGTGTTCATGGTCTTAAAAATACCCTAATATGTTAAGTACTAAAAGTTTTTTACATTAACATAGAAGATGGAGTGTCCATGTGTTTAAATACTCCCTCTGTACAGTAATATTCACACTATATATTATATTTATGTTAACCTATTAGACTGACTTGCTAGTGAATAAATTTATAAAGGACTTTATTATGGTCATAGTTTCTCCAGCCTCACTGCACACAGACGCACGCACACACACATATACACACACATGCATAATGAACTGATTAAAAATAGCAAAACGCAAAAAAGAAAGTGTGGAAGAATTATACAAGAGGAGAGCCTCTCACCTCATTAGGCATAATTTTGCAAGATTATAGGCTGGCAGAGTTGATGATTCTATAATGAAACTGTCAAAAAGACATACTACTCTCGTATACTGCATGTTGCTTCTATAGATCACTGGACTGTAATATTTTGCTTAATATAACTATATTACCTTTTTTTTCTTTTTTCTTTTAATTTTCAGTTGCAAAAGATAGTAACAGCATCAGTAAGAGGACACTGGACCTAGACAGGGACCTCTTCACACACTCATCAACGCAGGACACAGAAAGTGAAGTCCATTCCATCACTACCGTCTCACCAATGAACATCCCCAACCACCAGCCAGTCTTCAAGGGCCTGCTGCTTCATGAGCATTTACTTACAAGGGACTTCCGGGGGGACCAGCATTTTTTTCGGAAGGATGGCTATGTGGCTGCATATCCCACCATGCCAGGCTCTGTGTCTGCTCCAAATGGAGCAGACCTTGTCACTCAACTTGTGCCCCATGAGGATGCTCCAGCTTTTTCAGATGTTGCCTCTACTGCTACTGTGGCTGCCACATCACCGCTGACTACATTTTCCCCCACAACACCAGCACTGCCCGTGTCTATGCCTCAAAAGAAATCAAAGGAGAGGACCAGGGGGACAGACAAGGTCGATCCAACAACACACTCACTTACCACCCAGGTGACACCAAATAACAGAGGTTCAGGTGGTGAAAACAGCAGAGTACCTCCCTCATCTTCACTAGGAAGTCAGCCTCAGAGTTTGGGTGCTTTTCCGGAAGAGGCCACCTCGGGGAAGATGGAAAAGGGGGAAGCTAGTGAAACGGCACTAAAAAACAAAACCAGCCCTGGTCATCAGCTCCACAAGCTCACTCCGGCTTCTTCAGAGAAAGACACCACAACAATGTCCACGACTGTTACCACAACTACCACCATCACCACCATGCAAACATCAGGTAGGCAGAGTAATATTCTTTTTCTTTTTCTCTGACTTTCAAGGATGTACTGTACTGAGCTGGACATTTACCCTTAAATATAACACATGTATCCCAGAGGAAAAGAAAATTAAGCATCAAATCCTCAGCATTACTCCTGTTCATTTTGCATTCTGCACACAGCTATTCATCTTTCCGTCAGGGATAACGGAGTTGCTCATGTGTCAAAAACAATCTGATTTTTCCTGATGTGTCCTGCCCGCCCTTCCCACTGGCCACAGAGGGCTGAAGGCCCAGATGAGTAGTGTCAGAGAGGATCTCTGCAGAGATAGTTAGAGGGTTACAGGGCCAGGGAGACACAGGTGGGCTGTCAGAAAGATCAGTGATCCGGGAAAAAGGGAATCACTTGTCATTTTACTTTCTTCCACAGAGCCGTGTAGTCTGAATTTCACTGACCCTGAGGGTAACATTGAAATCCTGCAGCAACTTGACTCGGGAGTGGAGTGTAACTACTTGATTACTGTCTACCTGGGATATGGCATCGAAGTTCAGGTCAGTGCTAAAAGCTCACAATAATTATAATGTTAGTAATTTGATGAACGTTTGATGAAGTGGCTGTTTGGTAAGTTTCAAAACTCCATTAAGTAGCCACCTGAGAACAGGCTAAAACCAGCTCTAGCCAAAACACTGCAAGAACTTTGGGATAAAATTTGAGGTCTGAAAAGGTGGAATCCAATGATATTGTCAGGTTGTGTGGAGCGTAAAGGTTAGGGCCCAACTGCAGGAAGCTGAAGGATGAAAAACCACAAAAGGTGATGGAAAAAAGACAAGACAAGACAGTGCGTGAGGAATAGACAAGGGAAAAATAACAAATGCTATGACAAATGCTAACTCTGCAGTCTGCTAAAGGGAAGACAGGACTATTTATAACAGAGGGCTGATTGGGGAATGACAGATAGGAGAGTGGTGAAGGCAATCAGGACAATCAGGTAGAGACAGATAGGAAGTAAAACTAAGAAAATAACTTTCAAAGTAAAGCAGGAAATAGCCAAAGGAGACTAATATAATGAATGCTAACACTTAACAAGATGCCAACCTAAGAGAAAGATACTGAATGTGGACATAAGGAGACTCACACTACACATGAAGAAAGAGACAAAGGAAATAAAACTACAATGAAGAATAATTCAGTTTCATTTCAATTCTATTTGTACGCCAAATGACAACAACAGTCGCCTCAAAATGCTTTATACTGTAAGGTAGACCCTACAATAATGCATGCAGAGAAAAAACCAACAATCATATGACCCCCTATCAGCAAGTACTTTGGCGACAGTGAGAAGGAAAAACTCCCTTTCAACAGGAAGAAACCTCTGGCAGAATAAGGCTTAGGGAGGGATAAGAGAAGGAAGACAAAAAATGTAATAATAATTAAGATGTGAACCAAAACACTGGATTACCAAAGCTGAACTTCATTACAAGGTCAAAAATAAAGTAATATCAGGAACTGTAGACTGAAAATCACAAGAACCAAGGTTCAGAATGGGATACCAATAGAATCATGTAAAAAGGAAATCCCAGTTTTTAACATATACACACAAAGATCAAAATGTCATAAATCTTAAAAAAAAAAAAAACAAACCAAAACACACTAAACTTTTTTAAATAGTGAAAACAGCTGTCAGTGTATGGAGACAGTGAACCAAAATACTAACTCTGCAGTCTGACAAAACAATTAGCCGAAAAAGGCTATAAAGCTCATGGGAGCTGGGAGGAAATGCATAATTGTTTGTGGGTTTGTCAGAGCGACCCAAAAAACATGTTCCATTGTTAATCTAAAAATACTGATTATAGCCATTTCAACCTGAACTGTGCTTTCTGATGCTTTATAAAATGCTTATTAAACCAGTAAAGAGCAGTGACATATTTTGGTTTAGTTTAAGCAGTAACAGTAATTTCTGGTCTTGTGTGGGTTGATAGAGATAGAAATGCAATGAATTACTGGGTTGAGTGGGTGGATGGAGACACAAGTGACGGGGTCTGTCTCAGGTTGAATGTTTGCCTGGTAAGTCTTTTCACAAAAGGTTATAAAAATTAACTGTCAGTGTATGCGCTCCCTGGCATTTGCAATTCTTCAAACGCCTCATTTACCATTGTAGACTTTATAAAATGTGTGAGCTTTGTCTTGCTGCCTCTGGGGGGCGAAGATAAGTCTTGACAGAGTATATGTTTGAGAGTGTGCCTTTTTTTTCTGAAAGCTTCCTCTGGGTAACTTAAGTAAATCTTGAAGCACTTATAAGCACATGCACACTCACCCGCACATGTGCATGCATACCCACGTAGGCATTTGATGTATCAGCTTTTTGCTTTCACAGCTTCTCCAGTGCTTTTGGCAGAAGATTTCTTGAACTGAAAGGCTATAAAGCTAAAATATATAGACATTTTATATTCACACATCAGTTGGGCTTGATAAAGAAATAAGATGAAGCCATGCATTTCAAACCACCATGCAAGCAGACGGGGGCCACTTTTCCCATCCCTCCTGCAGACAAGCTGATAGTGATCTGATGGCAAACTTACAGACAATTGCTTGGCACGACTGAAGAGATTGAGGAAACAAGGCCCCTGTTCCTTGGGAATGCATGAAGTGACTGAAGGTGGAGAGATAGAGATTGAAATCAAGCATGTGTCATGCCATGCCTTTTCATCAGCACTGTGTGAAGCTCTTCTTCAGGGAGCCTATCCAAGATTTGGAAGGTTTTAAAAGGAAAAAAAGATTATCACAGAGTAGCAATGTGGCGTAGCAATGTCCTCATACAACCATATGCAAGGAGAACAACCTTAAACCATAAAATATAACCTTAAATTGGAACTATTTTGTTTTTTCACTTGTGAGTAATTTGTGCAAGCAAGCAGAAAAACTTGAATGTAATTATTCCTACTTAATAGTAATTTAAAATTAAATATGAATATTTAACATTAATATTAATTTGTTACATTCTTTTGCACTACTCCATAACATGTGACCAGTAACCAGATTACATTTTTCACTATTAAATTCAGCTAATACATTACACAAAGGTTCTTCAATTATCTGCATGTTGGAAGGATAGAGGAGAAAAACATCAAACAAACATGCTTTTTGTCTACCTGTGCTCTTACACTACAGTCATCTGATGTCAGCTCATCTGTGGAAGAGGAAAATAGTGGCGTGGTCATTACATTTATCTTTATTAACCAAAAAGACAAGAGACAAGTGTATTATACTGCTAACTAACTAAATAACTGCTAAATAGCATGCTAACACAAAGCTAGCCTAGAAGTCAGAGCGGCACTAAAGCTCAGCGCATCCCAACCCCAGTCTAACAGCCTGACGCTGAACTTTATCAGGTAACAAAGGCAGTGATGAGCACAGTAGTGTTCCTCAATGTTTGGTCTCCTTTGCTTCTGTCCCAACTGTTGAGAGGGCCCGGTTGTTTTTAGGGTATTAGGAAGTGAGCACAAAGGATGGGAATTCACTCTTGTCGTTTCTTTTTTTTTTTTAAATCTGTGGGTAAATAGATGGTAAATACCTTTTTTCCCCTCTTTTTTTCTGTCTTTTTTCTCTTTTCCACATGTATAATTGTAAATGTATGTAATGACTTTAAATGTATGTGATTCCCTTTGTTTTTGTGGTTTGTTCTGTTTTGTTTTTGTGTTTGTGCTGATAATGAATAAAAATTGTTGAATCATGTGGAAAAAAAAGGCAGTGATGAGAAATCAAGTTACAGCCTCCCTTTCTACCTGTTCATGTTTCTAAAATAGGATCATCATGATGATACTTTAAAGTCTCTTTGAGCTTTGCTTTATGGTGTCAGCTTTGTGTTCGTGTACAACTACTAAAAAAAGATCCACATTAGGATAGTGATTTGTGTTGGTGTGTGGAACTGTACCGTAAGGTTTGTATTGTTCAAGGTTCAAGGTTCTTTATTTGTCACATGCATAGTTATACAAGTATAACACACAGTGAAATGTAGCCTGACACGCTCCTCGACATGTGCAAAAATGGGGGGGGGGGGGGGGGGGGGGTAGAGGAAGAACATTATATATATATATATATATATATATATAGTATATACATTGGGTGAATGTGCAGTAGTAGCAGCAAGCAGGTGAATTCTGTACATTAATATGAATAGACATCTGAGTATTTTACAGAATAGACAATATAAACATATTTAAAATTAAAGGAATTTGGAATGTACATTGTGCCTTGGTTTAGAGTGTCTGGAAGAGAGTCCTGTCTCAGTCAATTATAGATGATGTGAGAGGGCGGGTGTGTGTGTTTAGGGCCCGGATGGCTTGGGGATAGAAGCTCCTCTTGAGTCTCTCTGTCCTTGCCCGGATGATGCGGAACCTTCTACCAGATTGCAGAAGTTGGAACAGTTTGTTGCCAGGATGGGACGGGTCCTTCAGTATCTGCGCTGCTCTAGTCCGGCATCTCCTGGTGTAGGTGTCCTGAAGTGGGGGGAGAGCAATCCTGCAGCAGCGTTCTGCTGTACGGATCACTCTCTGGAGAGCTTTTTGGTCCTTCACACAGCTGTTCCCAAACCACGATGTCATGTTCTGTGTGAGGATGCTCTCCACAGCGCCTGTATAGAAAATCCTGAGGGAGATTTTTCACTAAGATATCATTGTAAATCAACAGTTGGTTGTTTAAGTGGAAAGGTATAAAGTTGGTCTCTACTAAAGTTTGAAATCCTTCCTTTTTTTTTAGTAATTTTGAGATAAACAGACAAAAACATACCCATGTATGGGTATGTATCAGGGATGAATTAGATTAAATTACCAGTTGTTGTAAAAAACAACAACAATTGATTGCTTTCGCTTGTCTGATGAGCCTATTTGCAATAATTACATATTGATCTGTGAAGGGATCACACCTTCCCTTCAATTTCTCCAGTTAGGTTATGGATTTGTTGGTTTGCTAGAAACATACAAAATAACTCCAACCTGGGTTTAAAGCTCTTAGTGCCCACTTTTCAAGCTGTGTAATGATACAATTTACATTACCAACCATTAACACAGATTGAATGCACCGTACTTTGTACCAGAGGAGCTGTAGTAGAGACATTATCATGAAGGGGCCTCTATTCTGGAAGGTAGCCATCAGTACAGAAGGCAGGGGAGGAAAATTAGATGAAGGAAATAATCTGAAGGGCAAATATGGAGACTGTGATAAATATTTATATGTTGCTGTTATGTACCTATGGCTCAGAGAAAAAATATAAATCTAAACAGCATTCAGAAACCCCCGCTGAATTCTACCTGCATTGAAAAAAAAAAAAAAATCCCACAGAAATTGGTGGGGAATAAATAAGCAAGATCAAACCTTTTCTGTATTTAGTCAATATTCCTTTCAGCAGTCTGGCTTCTTGTGAGAGAGGGAGGATGAAAAATGCATCACGAGAGTTTACTGCCCCCAGCCTGACTGTTCAACCCCTCTGCCACGGCTAACAGAATGCATTGCCCCATCTGGTGATTCTGAACATATAATGATTTGTTTCCTGCAAAATAACTGCAAATATTAAGAAGCTGCTCTAACATGCCTTTTAGCACTAACCTAAACTATTAGTCACTACCCCCCGCCCAAAAAAAAACAAAACAAAAAATAAACAAAAAAGACCAAAAACCAAAAAACCAAACCTAAAAGTAGTTTTGAAAAGGGCAGGATACTTTGACATTAGGTGCAGCTTTTAATTGTTATGTCCTGGCCTTGTATTCAATAGTTAAATACAGAAAATATGTACAGGATGATAGCCTGTGCAAACTATGAGCTGGATATGAGATGTAAAATGCTGATTTCCATCTGACACTCACTCCTATTTTATGAGGTTAGCTGTGATGAATTCCTTTAAAGCCACAACACTAGGGACTAGGGAGAAGTTTTTTTTTATGGGTTTAATTCCAACCTCGGCTCTGAAACTGATTGTAGATTCAAATTGTGAAAATAGGAAGAATTAGAATCAAACTTAATTTAATATTGAATAAAGATAAAGACTCATGGGCTTACAGATGCCATTAGACAGTCCTATGGAGTACGAATGCTACCAAATCAACAGGAAGGAACATGTTTGTCCCTTTTCCCACTGTTTAAATACACATGGAGGTGATTTTTTTTCAGCTGTGAATTAGTGATATCTAAAGCAGATCTTATCTCTATATCAATCTCCCCTTGTACTCCACTGACACTTTTGCAATAAGGTTTTAGGGGAGGACAGATGGAGGTTTTCCAGAACTGGACTGTGGCATTAAAGTGCTTAGAATCTGTTATGGTGCTTTTTTTATTTATTTGATCAAATAAATCCAGTGGGTTAGCTAGATATCAGTGCTTTCCAGGCCATCTGTCCTGCTCTGATTTCTCTGTTTCCTCTGCTTGCTGAACTACCTGCCTGGGTCTCAAGCAGAAACCATTTGAGGCGATGCACTGGTTGTCTCAGTTCTGTTTCATACCCGATTCTGCATTCTGGCTCAAAGCAGTTGTAATGTGTGAGTACCATTGGTTAATGCATTACTAGAATTATAAACCAACTGCAAATCTCTCCAACTGTGTTGAAGTCTGATTATGTTAGTGTTCCCATTTACTGACAAGCTTAAACTACTATAATTCACGATAATGTTCAGGAGTTACTATGAAGTCAGTACTCTATATTTTTTTTAGTCTTTCACCATCAACTTTTATTTACTTTACCCAGTTATTTTTCCACCTTGCTCTCATCTATTTTTTTCCAATTCCTTCTCTCTTCTGGTTTGTCTAATCCAGTTCATAGTATTTGAGCAAAGGGGAGTAAATTAATAGAATATGGCAACCAATTAGCATGAAGAGGCCCAGACCTCCCTCTCCCTGGCCAACTCCTCCAGCTTGTCCAGGGGAACACCCAGGTATTCTCAGGCCAGCCAAGAGATATAATCTCTACAATGTGTCCTGGGTCTATCTCCTTCCGGTCAGAAATACCTGGAACACCTCACACAGGAGGCACCCAGGATGCATCCTTGTAAGATGCCCAAACCACCTCAGCTGGCTCCTTTTTTGATGTGGAGGAACAGCGGCTCTCCTCTGAGCTCCTAAATGATGGCCAAACTCCTAAACCTATCTGTAAGGGACACCAGCCACCCTTTGGAGAAAGCTTATTTCTGCCGCTTGTATCCACGATCTCGTTCTTTTGGTCACTACCCAGAGCTCATGACGAGAAGTGAGGGTAGGGACTTAGATCAACCGGTAAATTGAAAGCTTTGCTTTTACGCTTTTTAGCTCTCTCTTCACCACAACGTACTGGTACAGCATTTGCATCAATGCAACTGAATCTGTCCATTGACCTCCCGCTCCTTTCTCCCTAACTCATGTACAAGAACCTGAGATACTTAAAGTCCTCCACTTGGGGCAGGAACTTGTCCTTGAACCAGAGTGGGCACTCCACCCTTTTTCAGCTGAGGACTGGAAACAGATTTGGAGGTACAGATTCTCAATCCTGCCACTTCACACTCTGCTGCAAACCGCTCCAGAAGCCAACAGAACCACATCATCTGTAAAAAGCAGAGATGAAATGTGACAAGTGCAAGCCTTCGCTGGCTTGGCTACACCTAGAAATTCTATCCATAATAATTATGAACAGAATCGATTCTGTTCTGACTTGATGTTCTTTAACTTCATTTTTGCTGATTATGCTGGTTAAAACGAGTCAGATATGATATTCAAAAAATCATTTAAAAGTATGTTGCAAAATAGGTATTGCAAACGTGATACAGTTAGTAAATAGAAAGCGGGCCTGCTACTGTAGGTTTCCATGATCGCAGCAGCTCTAACCAAGCAAAAATGGTCTGTTTTAAAAAAAACCCCACATCTTATAGTAAAAGAAAAGAAAACTTGCCCTTTGTTTGTTTCCTTAATTAAACTTTAGAAATATCAAAGGCTTTCAGTCTTAGTGGAGAAATTTAGAACTTCCAAGTTTTTATTTTCAATCCTGAGAGGAGTAAATATTGTTTCAGACACTTCCAAAGTAAAACCAAACTTGAAAAAAACAACAACAGCAACCCCCCCCCCCCACCCCAACAAGACAAAAAATAACAAACCTAATTAGCTCAGGGCTGTATATGCTAATGAATGACACTGAAGGCAGGGTCGCCAAGGATGACCATCAATGAAATGCCCCTTTAAGGATTAAGATGTTACAGAGCATGCCAAGAGTTTATAGCTAAAACTGACTTGAGGGTTAATGATTGGTATTTGATGCTGCTTCTGTGACCATGCTCCTCTGACTCCAATCAATAGTCATGTTAATAAGCGGCACAAATACTTGACACACAGGCCCCTCTCAGTGCTGGTTGAATTGCTGTATTGATCCTTGCACTCTGATTTTAATTCTAGCATTTCTTACAAAAGAAGCAAACTGCACAAGGCATTGACCCTGGCTGAGGGTGGCTGATGAGGGAGGGAATTAAATTTGTTTTGTTGGCGTTCAGTGACCGCTGGTGCTCGTTTCAGATGGAAGTGCCACAACAAAGATGGAAAGATTTTCAACAAAAGCGAGTCTCGGCACTTTTGTAAAAACAAAAGTTCCACTCGTAAAATTCTTTGATGAACGTAATCACGCGGTGTTTTAACAAGGTAATGTTTAGGCCATTCTTTGGATCGGGTCCCAGGAAGCACAAACGACAAAGGACACAGCTGATGTGTCACAGGGAAACGAGTCTGACTGAGGAATGGAAGCCAGCAGAGGCTTGCTGCCTTTAATCAACTTGAGATGAGGCAAAAGGAAACCTTCATCAGCCTGTGCTGTGGGTGAGTAAGTCAGGTCATAAAGAAGGCCAGTTTGATCTTGATGAGCTTTTCAGGGCTTTGGCGAGATGAGTTTTCATGGCGCCTTGCAATCCTGAGAGGAATGCTTTCAGGTGACACTAATTGCTCCTCCACCCAGCTAGCTGTCATAAAGGAAGAAGAAGAAGTCTGTCTGGCAGAAGGTGAAGTCCCCCCCCCCCCCCCCCCCCCCCCCCACACACACACACACACAACTCTTTTAGTGCCATGATGAGAGTGGGAGGGTAGAGATGCATGCTTGAAAATATGAAGAGTAATCAGTAATGCATGAATTTAAATCTATGCAAAAAATGCAGTGTAGCAAATAAACCGAGGTGTCAAGGCCTGAGAGAAAATGAAGCTGATTTATCAAAAAGAAAGAATCTCATCTAATGAAATGGCTTCTAATGTCTGAGTAACTGTAAGCAAATAGAACAAAAAACAAAACCCCAGCATCCACTATTTAACTTATCACTAAGGTGGTTGCATTTGGTAAACTCAAGAGCCAGCTCAAATTAAACACAAGGGACAATGAGTGAGTTATTGTATGCAGCTTCTGGCTCCTGCACATTCTCATTAACATTCAGCATTTGCTTATTGGTAAGAATCCATTGTTTTAGACAGCAGGGCAAACAGGAAATGGCCTTGACTGTTTTATGTAGAGGTGAATGTTCAATTAAGATAACGTTTTTATATAATGAGCACTACAACTCCTTTTTTTTTTCTTTTTTTGCTTGCACAAATCTATCCAGAGATACACGAAAACTGCCAACTGGATGTGCCAAAAATTATTCAAATGGCAGTGGTTGTGATGGTGGTTGTGGTGGGGGAGGCACAAGCAAGGTAGACACATTTCTGGTATGTTCCAGTTTATAAGCCAGGGGATTTTATCATAGTAATTATGATACTGCAGCTGGTGAGTCCAGTGGCTGTTGATTTATTGCCCCCAGCGGCAGGGTCATTTAATTTCCATGTATAGCGGTATCATTTTGATTACATACAGCTCATTTCTGCATAAGCAATAGCTCCTGTGAGTCAGTGTAAATGTTCATTACTTTTTTTCCACCAGATGTTTTCAACAATAAAATATCAGCGAGAGCAAGCCTCTGTGGACAGTTAACTCATTTTGCAGATAAATGAATAAATTAGTGAACAATGCCCATATCTCACGTGTATGAAGAGAGATTGGTTTGATATAGTGTCTATTTTAGGACACCAGGAGAAACATTTGGGTTTTGTCCAAACTGCATTTGTACTTTACATTTTTAAACATAAATATCAAAGTTTGAAATAACTCCTGGCTTTATAATATGGATTATTTAGTTTATGTTTAGTATTAGATTAACTGTACAGTATGACGCAATCACTGCATGAACTCTGTGTTTGGCTGTTTTCTGTTCAAATGTGGTAACACCCCTACACACTGTTGACGCACACAATAGTACAGTTCAAAGAAAGCTCCTTGTCCTACAGGGCTACACATCAAGATCAAGGTGTTCAGTCCTACAAATATCATTGTCTTTTTGAACATTATAATGGACATTTTCTTTCATAGTTAGTATTCCACGTGCAATTCTAGGCCTCACAATTGTACTGTAGCCTTGCAGGATAGTGTGTTCATTACAGTGGTTTGATTGAAAAGACACAGGGTAGAGGAGAGGAGTGACCTTCTCTTCTCTAGTCCTCTCATTTTGATTTGTCTCTGGAAAAATATTGGACCAAGGGTTGGGAGAAAGATAATGCTACTAGAGAAAGTGCACCTTATCCAAGGTGCATTTCTTTTATTGTCCTGAGCTTATTTCATGAAAAAAAAAGAGAAAAAAAAAAAAAAGAAAGATATTCTTTCCTCTCTCAACATAATTCTGAAAATGGAACACATACTGTATAGATGGCATCCTGTGATAATGATGTGGTTGGTGCAGAAGTGTGCTTGGTCTGCCAAATCCCTGGCCACACAAATGTGTCTGCTGAGGCAGGGATTCCAGCTAGGACTTACCATAATACTGCTCTCATTACAGTCCAGAGGAACACGCATGTGTGTGTGCTCTTCCACACACACACATGTAAGTGTATGTGTGTGTGAGTGTGAGTGAGACAGTGAGTCCCTGTGGGCATTTGGCTGTAGCACTGGAGAAGATAAGGTAGTCTGATGTCTCCTGACATGGTCAATGATTCATAATTGAGGCAGGACAGCTGTTGCTGGGTGCACTGACAGGTCCCAGGGTGGATGACAGATGATAGGGCCCTCTGGGGCTGAGCTATCTATCAGTCCAAATGTTCTCTGTCCACTATCTGCTCACCTATCCTTCATAAGCCTCCCTGATATATGTAAACCAAGTAGTCACAGATCCGCAATCTTGTTCTGCTCACTGAATATGATAAGTTGTTGAAGTATCAAAGACTACTGTCGATACCATATCCAAGGTGAACATCAAATAATTAAGAATCCAATTTACAATCAAATTATCTTCTGTGTTTCAGTGAATTCAAATGCTGTTTTTAAACAAAGCCACAAAAAGCTCTTAAGCGAATATTAAAAATGACAAAAATAAAAAATGTTAATATTTAATGTTCTGCACCATAGACAAAGCAACATTTATAAATCAGAGCTTTTCTAGCAGGTCCACCACAAGGCCATGATAGTGAGAGTAGGTATGCTACGAAAGTGTTTGTTTCATTGTGCTCTGGAAGCCACTATATGGATGTCTCCTCTGTTAAGACACTTTTATTGTGAGTTGCAATAAAGGTGTCACAGCAAGTGTTAATCTTTTTTTAAGGCATCAACATCAAACGTCTGAAAGCCAGGACAAAACACATTGGTGACAAAAAAATAGAGAAGATATGATGCACTAAAGTAAACCAGTGGGATTATGTAATGTTTTACACTGTACAGTATATACTAGATTTTTTTTTTCTCATTTCAGAAGGAAATTATTGTATTTATAGCACAGAAAGACTTCTTATCTCATAGAATAAACTTTACATTTTGCATGTGCTTTTACCTGGAACAACTGTGCATCTGGGAATCGCCACTATCTGATTAGTAACTACAAATTAATTACAGTTTCCTCAATAACTGTAACTGCACAATTAAATGTACATAATAACACAATGCAGTTAAGATGACATCATTCACATCTGTTTTCTACGGCTCTCATTTGCTAAATTTGACAGGCTAAATTGCAATTCCACATTGACTACGTTTCAGTCTCATTCTTTGAATATATCAGTGTGACTGTTAAACTCAAGGAGAATTACTGTGCTCTCCTGTGAGCTTGTAGGGAGAATTATTAGGTTATAAAACAGTCAAATAACCTAAATAATCTGATTTCCAAAAACACTGTGCCCACAGCCTTGTCATTCTCATTACCCTTGAGGAATTGAGAATCTGATTCTAAAGTCACGTTTCATTCGTTTTATTACTCACTGTGACGCTCCTATTTAAGGCACATGCAACTATGCAACTACAAAAAAAAAGCATTTTGGCATCTTTGACCTGATGACTGACTGCTTGTTGTGCACCTTGTATCCCAGAAAACCTTCAGAGATTGGGTTTAAATCTGGTATTGATTAAAAAAATCAAATCAATCAAAGTGGCTGATCTCATGGATAATTCCGGAAGAAGTCACCTCTAAGCTCAGGCTCGCAGCGTCCATCAGCCTCTCTGCAGTCATTGTCAGCACCTCCTTGACTGAGTGACAGTTTGTCTACGTGACCAAATTCATTTTGCTACCATCGTGTGACTAGTACTCATCCTGCCCACTGTCTCAGCTTTTCCAAGCTGCTGCACTAACAATCCTGCAACACAGCCTAGGGCAACCTTTTTTTGCCTCGTGACATACCTAAAACCTAAGCCCACTACCTGTGACAGCATTCAGTTTCACATACTGTGCCGACCTCTTGAGTTTTATACATGGCTCGGAAAATGGGAAGATATTTCAGAAGACATTTATTTAAACATATGCAAACATAAATGAAATACAGTATATAAGGCAAAAGTTTAGAGTTACAGTAACAGTTTACAAAGTTTTACCAAGCTTAAGTTTGTGAACATCTCTTGTGTTGTTCTTCTTCTTGTGTTCTTGGCAGAACTTAGTCTTTTCTCATAGTTTTTCATAGTTTCTTGACAGCCACCTTTCCAGTAAGACTATTTCTAATGATGCTTTGACGAACAGTAGACTGATAAACCAAAGAACTAGTGTCAGATCATTGCTTAATTGTTTCTTGTTGCTTAAAGATGTGACTTTCAGATACAGTTCATGCGCTCCCAATAGTTTTTCAGCCTGACACTCCTTTTATCCTCCACTTGTACAGTTTCCTTTGAATTTTTAAGGATACACTGGACACCAATGCCATATCTTTTGGCAATCACCTTGTTGGTGCAAAAATACAATGACACAAACTGTGTCATCTTTATTTTTTGTAGATTCAACTAAAGACATGGAAAAAAATTTTGTTTTTGCGACATGCTACTAATAACAAAGGTCCAAAAGATATAACCTGTGAGTGTCGCTTTGCTAGGTTGTCTATTATGTGTAGACACAAAACAGGTTCATCTACTGATTTTAGGTGCCTCCTTCATGCTTGAATATCTCATAGTTCAGTATTAAATGGCTTAACAATCAAACAAACAAACAAACACATTTCCTCTGAAAATGGTCGGGTGCAAAGACTTGACTGAATATGAAGGAAAAAGCAGCCAGTGTTCGAAGAATAACTTTAAAAGATTTTTAGAAAGCCTGAAGAACTATTGTTCAAGACCACTTCAAAAACAAGAAAGACACGAGGAGTGGTTTAATTTTGCAGATTACTGTATAGAATTACTTAAGAATATTTAGCTGCTTGGCCACCAGCATCCTGTTGCGCTTCAGTTTTCTATGGCAGCGGTTTTCAGAGCAATGTCTCAGCGTACTCTACAACCTAAAGAAAACAGCAATTAGCTTTAGAACATAGTGAACCATTTATCAGACATTCACCGAGAGACTGGTCGAGACCAAAAATAGTGCTGAAAGGCAAGATTAGACTTGCATTTTCCAAGTGGTCAGAAAAAGAAACCCGACTATAACTGATGTGCACAACATGATAAACAACAAATAGAAGACACAGGAATTTATACAAGGGCAAACTGAGAACTAATAATGGGAGTGGAAACAGCTCTGAAACAAGAACAGGGGATGACAATCAACACAACGAGATAGGCGAGAAAGTAAAACTAAACACAACACGAGAGAACGCAAAAGGCAACAACTCTTATCTGGAAAACCAAGAGCTGACTAAAAATATAAAGCCAATTTAAAAAACTATCAAAAGTAGAAAAAAGTCAAATGATAGAAGAATATATATATACAGGACACAGGGGAGGGGAAGAAAATAACAAACAAGGAACCAAATAATTACGAGGACTCTAAGGTAAGCTAACAAGAACCAAACTTCAGCATGAATAATGTAAAACGCAAAGAACCATAAACTATGCAAAACGCAAACCCTGGCATCAAGACCCAGGGACCATGACAGACTAAACAATATGTGTGTCAGATGAGAAGAACAGTGAATTATAAAATCCCATCAACCTACAATGACATAATCACAATGTTCTAGCAAACCCAGTGATGAATGTACCATCTTTTATTATCATATAGAATGATGATTAGGATCTGTTGTTGGATTTTTATTTTCCTTTTTGACTTCTGCCAATAATTAAATAAATGATGCTCCAAATGTCATTACACAGACCGTTTTACTACATACAGTAGTCCTGATTCCTTTGCCAAATTTAGTTGCAGATTCTGAACCCAAGACATAAGGCGTTGCTAACAGACTATTCTGCAGGCAGGCAGAAAACATAGAAGAAGAGGAATTGTGCAACAAACCATTAGTGGAATGACTCAGATAGATTCTACTATTAGTCAAAAATATGTTTTCATCCCAGCTGCAGGTTATCAAAGAAATGAAAGCAAATGTTTTCTGAGGGGGAATATTAAGGGTGAATACATATGCTCAAACTAGTACTGAAAATAATATGTATGCAATGTAACATTTGATAATGTGTTGGTCTAAAAAGAGCCTTTGCAGTTCTGTTGGAAATTTTTTTTTTGTTTTGTGAAATTGCACCAGTAAGGGCTGTTGTTTAATCTTACTGCATGGATGTGTTTTTTTAGGTGCTAAATGTGAGCGTGTTGGAAGGAGAGCAGGTGACCGTGGAGGATACAGGAGGTCAAGAACCCTTCGTCCTTGCCAATGAGTCGGTCTTGATGACTGGCTTAGTGCTACGCAGCTGGAGCAACCAGATCTCTATCAGTCTCCGTAGTGAGAAACGCCGCAATTCAGCATATCTCCTACTCCACTACCAAGGTGAGCAGAAGCTATACATTACTAGCTTTGGTGCCACATCATTCAAACACGTTACATTAAACATGACAACAGCTTATTGTTAAGCAGCAGCTTTCTATCAGGTAATGCTTATCCTCAAGCAAAGATGGTGCAGAGCTGGTGAGAGGCTGCAAAATGGTTGACTAATTGCATATAAAATTTCTCTATTTCAAAACACTATCTGTTGACCTTCAGCTGGGCAATGATGTGTATGTGCCTTTTCCATTTAAATTTTTTCATTTGCCATTTCACGGATCACATTTGTAAAGAATCATTAAGTGTAATAAAGTAGTATCTGGTGTGTCAGCCGCAAATCCTGTCAGTAGAAATAGTTACTGTGTTGTTGGTGAATATAATGGCCTATAATTTCCAACCTCTCCCTCGCTTATTTTGTGTGTGACATTGATCTTCTATGTCTGTAACAATGTCTGTTTATCTTAGCAATCACACAAAGTGGCCGCCAATTACATGCCCCATCGATTTGAGCTGACGGTGGTCGCTGGTGGACAATTCATTCTACCACATTACTGTGGTACTTTCATCAGCTAGAAAATGAAAGGGGCCATCAGAACTGTGCGGCTGATGTGAGATAAATCAGCCCATCGCTGTTGGATGTTTGAATATCACTGTGAGGTCAGGCCGAATGATGACAGTGAAGGGTCACCACAGAACATACAGGGTGATGTATAGCTGGGAACACATGGTGATAAACAGTTGAAATATATATGAGTATTATTTTATATCAGTTGGTACACTTTTCACCTTTACCTGTCCCATTTGGATTTTGCATTGTTTAAACACCTCAAACTCAATTGAAGTAATGCAATGCAAATGCAAAAGTACAAAAAATAACATTGAATACATAATGTACTCTATAATATACAGGACATCCTTAAGTGAATAGCATACCTCCACCTTGGCATTGAAATTATGCATGCTGTATTTGCTGTAAAAAACAAACAATCAATTTCTATATTATCCTATATTGCACCAAAATAGGTCAACATTTTGCTGTGCTTCTCAGTTTTAACATTAGCAGGGCATTTTTTCCCAAAATTCCTGCCCACTATGAAAACAATTTAACATAATAGGCTTCCGTGTTATACTTCTTTGCCAACAATGTGTCAAAAAAATGATCACACATGCAGCCTTGTCCGTCTAAAAACCTGTTTGGTTTGAAAGTTGATGGAACAAATTCAGCTACATTAATGAGAAAAATACCAGGAGCAGATTTCATGAAGATTAGACATATCGGAGTCACGGAAGATATTTCAATTTGTGTTCTTCTGCTTTGCAAGCGGGGTATCTTCTTGTCCTTTACAATGGACTGTGAGAAATGTAATTGGACAAGCGTGGAGAAGCAGATAGAACTGTGGAGAGACGCATCTCAGCTCGTCTGTAATTAATATTTGCTACAGCACGAGCTTGTGATGGCAGACTGATGTATCTGTCTATAACAAGAGCAGTTTGACACTTGGAAAATAACTTAAAGTGTTTTTTTACTGTTTATGTTAAGAGAACATAAAGTGTGGGAATGAAGAGGGGCTTACCACTCTCCTCATATGTTCTTATCAGCGTCTTTTTCTCAATACACCCACATATGTTTGTGATCTTATGTAGAATTGAAAGTATAGTTAACAATATCATCTTAAGAGAATGTATGTCTCGATTGTTCAAATATTCTCCTTAAAAACTGATTTTGTTAAAAAAGGAAAAATCAGAAAAAATACTTACAGTTAGGGATTTTTTTTTTACTTTTTCTAATGCACAGATTAGCCATTACATGAAACCCGGTGACAGATGAAGTGAATATGATCTGATGTGATTGAGCAATCTGAATGAGCATCAACGACATGCTGTGGATCAAGCCCAAATCCATGGAGATTCCGGCCCACAAACCCACAGAACGCAAAAGAGCTTCTGCCAGTGCTGTGTGCCAGACTCTGCATGATGCCGGCGTAGGTTTCATTGCCATGCCGCAGTGAGTTAGAGCTGCTTTGGAGGCACAACAGGGAACGCTATATGAAGTTAGAGGTTTTAATGCTGGGGCTGATTAGTGTACAGTTTTGGTATTAATAATAAAGGAGTTGGGTCAATTTAAAAAAAATGCACACAACGAAATAAGCACCCACCAATACAATTTTTTTTTTCAAATTCAGGCATCTATTCTCTGTAGGATTAAACTGAAAACAATTTAATTTCTCAGTCAGGCATTGCTGTTTAATACAAAATGATAATGTGAAAAATTTATGATCTTCCTCTTTCAATGAGAAGAATCGGTTTAAATTTAAGTTTTAAAAAAGAAATTGCATACTACAGTGCAAGTAAGCATTATGACTTATTTTATCCCAAACCCACCCCTGCTTTCTGAAAACTTACTGCTGATGAGTAAAAGTAAAGCCCACCTTTCGGCTATTTTATATCTATAACATACATAAAGAATTTTGTCTGAATTAAATGTAATACTGATGTAATGTCTGTAATATTAAATGTAATACTGTCAAAGCCTTATTTGATTCCAAAATGTTTGATTGAAATTATTTACAACCTCTTAGCATTGAGAGGATGATATAATAATTGTATTTGACATCTAATGTGAGCTAGGAGTTTTTAGCTGTATGAATTAACCCATGCTGCTGATGGCAGCGGTGTTTCACAGCAATTATTGATTGGTTTTAACTTAAAACCTGCAACGACAAGAGATTTGGTCAGAGGACCCCTGCCGCTGGTAGCAATCCAGCACATGCCACCTGTTCTAAGTAGCATTGATAAGATTCTTGTCTCTAGTTCAAAGTTATTGCTTTTTAATGGCCTTTATTGAGCAAATGGCCATTTAGATTGAGGCTTTAACCAAACCACATAAATATCAATAGGCTATATCACCGCGGAACTATCGTCTGGCTTTGTACAAGTGAGGCACTTTACCAGAGACAACACTATTGATGTTTCTATAAAAGGTAATGCTTTGATGCACAGCCAGGTCATGTGGCTTAGATATATATTGACAGCCACACTCTCCCACATGTCGCCTACAAGCTGAGCGACTGATGTTATATCTGTATATTAAACCAATAACTGACTATAAAGATGACTAATCATTGCCATGGAATCTTTGCTTCTTGCACATTTTACTCTAAATGTCAGTGTAACACACAATGGATAATATTTTCTAAATATCGTGCCATTATATATAATAACAATCTACACTACATTCATTATCTGTGTTGTGTTTTCTGTCACCTCATTTCATTATCTGCTGCCTTCACTTTCATTTTCACTGCCATTTTTGATCCTATTCCAGCTCTCCACCTGAAGGGATTCAGGCAACACATACAGGAGTGTAACCGTTTATTAGAGCTAAATTGAAATGCATTTTATTTGTTTGGCCAAATACACTGTGGGTAACTGACTATTACCAGTTTCCTCAGCTCATCTATTGTGCCCTAGTCAACAACATTTATCCATCATTGGTTGAAGAGCAGCATTCTCAATTTGAAGTACTCAGGCAGATGAAAAATGTGCATACAGCTGAATGAGGCTCATTAATGGAAGGAATGTGTGAGTGCATGCAGGTGTCGCATCAGGCGTTCTTTTGGGAAATGTTTACTTTCTTTAAATGTTTTCCGAAGGTTGATCTTAAGTAAATGTCGATAGAGGACGGAAGAACGGGGAACTCATTATTGGATCCCAAGTACACATTTAGAGTTCCACATTTGAAATTCAAGTTTGTTTTTTGTTTTTTGTGCCAACATGTAGGTGTGAAAGGGCAGGAAGCAAAATAAAAAGCATACTTTATATTCAATAAAGACAGTACAAATCCACAGCTTGTGCACAGAGAAAGAGAATAAAAGAGAGAGTGAGTGAGGAAAGAATGGCAAGACAGGGCACTTGTGCTTTTTTGTAATACTGACAAAAATAAAATCCAAAAAGACAATTAGCATGTGCCCATGTTCCTTATGGTAAAAAGTGTAAAAATCCAGAGGTGTTTTGAGCTACTTTTCCTCTTCTATTTTTAATATTTACTAAAGTGACATTTTATTCCATATAGTGTGGCATTTTTGTCAGGAACGCTTCATTTTGACATCATCCAAACATTGTAATATCTACCGATCAGGCATAGCATTATGAGCACTGACAATAGTAACACTGATTATCGCTTCATCATGTCACCTGTTAGTGAGTGGGATATATTAGGGAGCAAGTGAACATTTTGTCCTCAAGGGTGATGCGTTAGGAACAGGAAAAATGGGTGAGTGTAAGTATTCAAGTCTGAAAAGGGCTAAATTGTGAGGGCTAGACGAACTCAAAAGTGGTCCAAAGAAGGAACAGTGGTGAACCAGGTCCTGGGTACTGATAGGGTCAAAGAGCCAAGGCTCATTGATGGAATACAACATGATCCGATCTAACATAAGTAGTAGTTGAAACTGCTGAAAAACTTAATGCTGGTTCTGATAGAAAGGTGTCAGAATACTGACAGAAGTGCATCCCAATTTGTTGTGTACAGGGCTGAATAGCTGCAAACCAGTCAGCGCTGATCCCAGTCCGCTGTTGACAGTGTCAACAAATGGGAACTTGATCATCATGGGGCGATCGTGGCTCAAGAGTTGGGAGTTCGCCTTGTAATCGGAAGGTTGCCGGTTCGAGCCCCGGCTCCGACAGTCTCGACCATTGTGTCCTTGGGCAAGACACTTCACCCATTGCCTACTGGTGGTGGTCAGAGGGCCCGGTGGTGCCAGTGTCCGGCAGCCTCGCCTCTGTCAGTGCGCCCCAGGGTGGCTGTGGCTACAATGTAGCTTGCCATCACCAGTGTGTGAATGGGTGGGTGACCGGATGTGTAAAGCGCTTTGGGGTCCTTAGGGACTAGTAAAGCGCTATACAAATACAGGCCATTTACCATTTACCATCAGAGCTAGACTATGGAGCAATGGAAGAAGGTGGCCTAGTCTGATGAATCACATTACCTTGGGAACCCCTGACACCTGGATGCACTATGGGAAGGAGGCAGTGTGATGCTCTGAGTAACGTTCTGCTAGTAAACCTTGGGTCATCCACATGGATGTTACTTTGACACGTGCCACCTGCCTACCCACTGTTGTAGACCATGTACACCCTATCATGGAAAAGGTACTCCTTGATGGGTGTGGCCTCTTTCAGCAGGATATTGTGCCCTGCCAAGAATAAAAAATGGTTCAGCACAGCAATGAGTCTGAGGTTTTGACCGCCAAATTCCCTAGTTCTCAATCAAGTTACGCACCTGTGGGATTTGCTGGACAAACAAGAGGGCCCACCTTGCAACTTTGAGGATCTGCTCAGCTACATCTCAGACTCAATAGGCCTCTGATAGCAGGAGTTAAATGTCAAAGGTCATGAAAGCATAATTACAAAAGACTGAACATGACTTGTTTGGAAGGCTTGCCAGCAGAAAGCCTCTTTTCTCTAAAAGACCATGGTAACATGGCTTAGGACTGCAAAGCTGCATCTGAACAATCACAAAATTTCTGGAACAATGTCCTTCAGGCAAACGAGACCAAAGTGGAAATGTTTGGCTATAAACCAACATATTCTAGAGTCATCTATCTAGCATTTAAAACTTGGCTTAAATCGTGTGACGTAACAGGACATGATCCTACGCAACGCAACAAATGCCCACAAACCTCGATGTACTGAAGCAATGTTGTAAAAGACAGTGGGCCAATTCCTACACAACAAAGTGAGAGACTGATAAAGTCATTCAGAAAATGGTTACATCAAGTTGTTGGTGCTAAAGATGACTCTACAAGCTATTCAGTTGTTGGGTGTACTCAGTTTGTCACCTACACTGCCTCTGCATTTTGGCATCACTTTTGTTAAAAAAAAAATACTGAGCCAGTGTAATATTTATGTCATTTTGTTCATCAGAGTTCGAGTTTTCCCTGGGTGAGAGTCTGCATTATTTTTTACCACAATCGTACAGTAAATGTGTGGTATTTAAAAGGTAATAAACAATATTTTAATGAGAGAATTTGAATATTCTAATGATACTTTTGCAACTAGCTTAAGCGTGTACTGTACTACTGTGGGTTTACATGAGTATTACTATGACTATTTCCTCCCCACTACAAGAAAACAATAACTAAAGACATACGCTTCACATCTGTTTCCTGTGGCTCCACAGCACCATCAGCTAATCTTCCTGGCTGTCTGCACTGTGGATCTATTATTTCTAATGGTAAAACAATCAGACTTTATGGCCCAGCACCACATCTACTGGAATGGAGGCAGCACGTAATTTAATACTTCAGGAATTGGCTCCACAATTTTTGCCTCTGGCTCTCCCACTGCATGCTCAATAGGGATGTAAATGCTGCTATGATAATGGCAATAACTAGGTTCATTGGAGCTAGTGATAAACTATGAATGGAATGGATGACCCAGGGGCAGTGTACCTCGTCCCTGTGGCTCACTGATTTACTGCAACGCAAAGGCCGGTTTCATTATGGTAGAAACCAGTGGCTTGTGTAAAAGAAACACATAAGTCAGTAGTTTCACAAACCTTTATGGCCGTTATGCATTTAGGGCTGTTTTCCCTCGAGTTCAAGTTCAAAGATTGATAGAATGACTTTTTTTTTTTTGAATAGACAATTTAGCTTCAAGGTAATGGTAGAAAACATCACTAAAGTGATGTTTTTTCATGTCCAAATGACTTGGTTGAAATGAAAGCGCTTCAAATCCAACCTCTTGCATATTGTCTAATCTGTTTGCACTGTTTAACCTCCACTTGCCCTGCTTTTGTGGAGGTGGGCCAACAACCCTGTCTATGAAGTGTGTGCTATTGCTATATACATGTGGCTACTGCTCTAGTACTAAACACACCATGTTAAGATGCCAGTCTTGTAGCTCTTTTATTGAGGATCCTGTATCTGTGCTTTTTTGTATTTGAACCAAATTAGACTCAATATATTGAAGATAAACCCATTTCTTGATGTAAACTTACTTTTTTGATGTTACGTAGCCATTTGTGAAATTATGCAAATATATATTAAAATTACGAGTGTTATACAATTCACTTAACTGTGAGCAAGCTACCTTTACCATATATTATCATTATTATTATTATTATTGGCCATTGTGCTGTAATTCAAGACTTTAAGGCTGCAAATATGATTTCAGCAAGACAGTTTTAACAAACACATGACTACCAGCTGCCCTTTGCTTTGTTATCGTTGTCTGTTAGCACTTGTTTAGCTTTTGCATCCGCTCCATTAAGCTAAAGCATGTTATACAAGGCTTCTAGCTTTCTGTACTTCTGCAGTCTCACAATCACACTGTTATTGTAGCACAAGCCATAGTGCGTCCAATTATATTCTGTTGTTCACACATTTCCAGAAGTTTAAAAGTTTTAGTCTGGTCATTAAAGTGCCTACACTAATGAGGTAGAACAGTGTGGTTATTAGACAGGAAGAGAAGGTTGTTTAATAGCTTCCATTAAAGACTTGGTTAGCTTACTTCATTATCAAAGTGAACTCCATGCCGTCCTACACCATTTATTTAAAAAGGGAACAGGACAACAATGCATAGCAAGTCTGGGAACATTGATCTTACCCCGCTGCAATCGCAAGTCTTTGACAACCACTATAGAGGCTATTCCTCAGCCTAACGTTACAGACCCACTATGATGTTCATCCGACCAACCATGCATCCATTTGTCAAAGTATCTGCAGCAACTATACACCAAACCACACGGTGATGATAATTACTCTAGTGCCAAGAACATGTCTCTGTGCATTTGCATACTGTTTGTACTGGTAAACTACAATTAAAAGATGTAGTGTATATAAACAAATCTGAAGGCTGGTTCTAATAACTTCTTTAACTGCATGTTGAAGATAAACAGGAAGACAGAAACAGATTCATTTGCACAAATTCACAATCATTTTGGATTTAAATATTTATGGGTCTTCAGCAGTGGTTTGGAGGAGAGACAACTTGGTCAACAATGAATACACAATGCAGAACATAGAGGATTATGTTGTGCAGCCAGTTAACATTGTTGGCAGTTTGGTCCAGGACTGGATTGTGCTCAGACAAATAAAAGGCTGAAAAACCCTGGAAAATGATTTTTCTAAATGCTAAATTAAAATAAATAAATAAAAATAGCTTAGACCAAGCATGTCCTTTCCCAAAATGATGCATTTAGTTATTTGCGCTGTGATTTCACAGCTGCTAATGGTGAAATCAATTACATTAAAATGCAATTACTGGTGTTATAGTATAAACATGCTTTGTCTCTCTGTCTCTCTTTCCTATCACTACTGTATAACATACTGAACTTTATAAATCGATACATTGCAACAAAAATTATCAAATTATAATGTATTCATAAGAGCACCTTCATTTCCCTTTCCCTCTATTTTTGACTCCTTCCTCTGCAGCCTTTGTGCTGAGTTGTGCATTCCCCAAAGAGCCTGCTGGTGGAGAGGTTTCAGTGACGCACCTGCATCCCGGCGGAGAAGCCTATTTCAATTGTTTCACTGGATACAAGTTGCAGGGTCCAAAAATGCTCACCTGTCGTAATGCAACCACGCCTTACTGGAGTGGAAAAGAACCCCGATGTGTCGGTAAGGCAAATTCGTTTTCTGGATAGACAAGTTTCAGGGCAACAAGACCCCCCCCACCCACCCAACTGATACTCTAACAATAAAACTGCAAAGAATGTAATTAAACTAAATGAAATCTAAACGCTATAACAGTGGGTTATGGGCTTATCCCTTCAGCTTAATTGGAATGTTGGGTGACTTGGTTTGATATTTAATTTTGCTTTGTAAACTAAATTACCTTCAGGCTTGTTGCCTGACAGTGAGTGTGAATACGTTCAAGTAGTTAACATTGACTGCCAGGCTTTCAAAGCAAACATCTAAGTATTGCTATTAATTTTAATAATTATTTAATTATTCTTATATTTGAGAGTTAAAAGAAAAAAAGAGTTAAGGAAAATAATTTGCAAAGTGAAACTCGCAATTTTAAACACACAAGCCTGTTTCTCTTCAGCTTTCTCTGAGAGAACAGGTGATTTTGATTAACAGAGCCTTTCACCGTGTTGTCTCCTACTGAGTCACACTCGGAGGGCAAATGAGCGTGTTTGCATGTGATTAGCAGCACAGGGAGCTGTTCTTTGGAGACGGGGCAAAATAAGGCCATTGGACCTGGCTGCCTTAATTAGAACTGGGCCACATGACTCTCCTTCTCCTGCTGGTAAAAACTCATCTGCTAGTTCCAGCCTTTCACCGCGCCTGCCTGCAGCTGTTCTAAACTGATAGTGTTACTGCCGCTGTTTTGCTTTTACCTTCACAAACAATCAGGCATTCTTAGACCCAGGAGAGCCGCCTGGTGTAGCTCAGCCACAGTCCACTGCATATCGATGCAATCTGTGCTCAGACAGGGACTTTTCTCCAAAATCCCCCTACCACAGTTCAAATCATTACTTTTTTTCATCAAGTTTTTACTTCCTACTCTTTGTCATTTTTTCTTTTCTTTTCTTTTCTTTTCTTTTCTTTTCTTTTCTTTTCATACAGCATCCTGTGGGGGAATGATAAAAAATGCCACATATGGCCGCATCGTCTCTCCTGGTTTTCCTGGCAACTACAGCAACAATCTGACCTGCCACTGGGTTCTGGAGGCACCTGAAGGCCACCGGCTTCACGTTCACTTTGAAAAGGTGGCTTTGGCAGAAGATGATGACAGGTAGTTTATGTATGCTGTTAAAATGAAAACACACATTGAGAATAAATGTGAGCATAGTGTGGAAATGTGAGTTGCGTCGAGCTTTGAACTCTGAATAACAGTATTCCTGCAGATGGAGGATTAAAATTCTCGAGGGCTATAAATGACCAAAATCTTTAGGGAGTGACAGATGAATTTGAAAGGACCTTTTATCATGATAATCCTTTAAGTGTGCTCTGTCAGGCAAATGAGTTGAGGGGACCAGAAGGTAGTGAGAGGTAGGAGACTGCAATTGCATTATGTATCCTTCTGTAACCACTGATCCATATGGCAATTGTCATGCATGCCCATTCACCTCATTACAAGGTGTAGAATGTTATCACAAAGTTATTACAGCTGCAGCTGGAACAATGAGCAGGTCTCGGGTACCTTGTAATTTCTTTCTTTAACATCTATTTTAATCCCATCAGCGCTCTCTCCCTGTTTTCTTTTTTTAGGTTGCTAATAAAAAATGGCAACAACATAGACTCTCCCCCTGTGTATGACTCCTATGAAGTTGAATACTTGCCAAATGAGGGAGTGCTCAGTACCGGACGTTATCTGTTTGTGGAGTTCACCACAGACGGGACGATGACCTCCACCGGCGCAGCCATAAGATACGAAGGCAAGCTGATGAGGCAGAATGCAGAGTTTGCTAATAATATCTTGCACCATCCTTGTCACTTATGTTCAATGTCATACACTCTGTCTGCAGCTTTTGCGAAAGGGATGTGCTACGAGCCCTTTGTGAAGTACGGGAACTTCAGCAGCAGCGATTCCACCTACAGTGTGGGCGCAGTGGTCGAATTCTCATGTGACCCTGGCTACACACTGGAGCAAGGCTCTGTGGTGATTGAGTGTGTGGATGCACAAAACCCTCAGTGGAATGAGACCGAGCCAGCTTGTAGGGGTGAGTTAACAGATGTCATGATTGCAGGGCATAAAAAAAAATAAAATAAAAGTGCTTCCACTGGAGAAGAACTTGGAGCAATATCAGATTGACCCGAGGACCCGAAGCTTTCATTGTCTGCTTGATCACTGCAGGAGTTAGTTTTTCTAATATTAAATACCAGTGACAGTTAACTATATCTTCCTAAGCTGCTTTCCTCTGATCCGTGATAAATTTTCTCTCAAAACTGTAACAACGATTTACTTTGAAATGTGCGCTCGCAGGGCAGATTTTCGAAGTGCTCGAGATTAAAGGCGCACAATAGCTGGCCTAAGATGAGAACTGCCACAGTTCACAGGCGACGCATCATATTTAATAGCGGCCCAACCCTGAGCCCTTCCCTTCCCCTCTCTGTTTCACTCCTCCCACATGCACATACACACAAACATGACATGCTGACCTTAGTCTTGGTCTTTAAAGCCTTCGTGGTTATTCTGCAACAGAGTGAAATTGAAAAGCTCTCCAGTAAAGCTAGCTATAAGAAAATTTAATTTCTGCTCGTATGGGTCATGGTCACCAAGTGGTTCAGTGTCAGTTTGCAGTTTTGCGAGAATCACACCAAGATGCTTGCACAGCACCTGATTTCAGCTGTATTTTATTAAGCACTAAGGTCTTGGGTATAATCTAGCTAGACAAAATTATCTATGTACCAACATATATTTTGAGTGAATTGATTTCTAATTTGCATCTTACTTTCCTGTATCTTCAAATCTTTTACAATTGGTTTTTTCAGCCTGTACCGTTTGTGTGTTGCAGCTGTGTGCAGCGGGGAGATCACAGACTCTGCTGGTGTTGTGTTGTCTCCTAATTGGCCCGAGGCTTACGACAAGGGGCAGGACTGCATCTGGGGTATCCATGTGGAAGAGGACAAGCGGATCATGCTTGACATCCAAGTGTAAGAGACTGCACCCAGGTGTAAGACTAGAAATCACTCAGGGAGGTCAGAGAGGATGTCAGGCTCCAGATATAAACACACACACCCCTCTTGGTTATTTTCCCATCCTTTGTCTCATCTACGCAGACACACTAGAAAATGCGAACAGGAAAGTGTTTCTGTGGTTGCAGTCACTAATTAGATTTTTTTTTCAACATCCCCTACATTAAGAATTCTGTGTTGCTTCCAGCTCGCTCTCTGACCAGATTAGCCAGTAAGCCTTCCTGTTCTCACTTCCCTGGTGTCTGCCTCAGAGTTGGCTTTGAAATGAATCTGCTCTGGCAGTCAACTACTCTGAGCCACTTATTCAGCCTACCCAACTGTAATTCAGCACACATGCACAGAGATGTCAAAACAGACAGATGCGCATACAAAATCCAGGCACACTGTTTCACCTTCACCAATCACTCGTGCACAAATGTCCCCTGAATGCACACACATTTTGTTTCAGTCTACACCAGTAATTGATCTTAACTGAAGTGAAAATAATCGCACAACCTTTTCTTTATGGTACGTGGAGCCTTTCTCAAAAACAAAAAACTCCGCAAAATTATATACCTTGTGCCACTGTCTTGTTATCTTTTATGGATTTATCCCTTTGCTTTGGTTGAATGATTTCCACAATATTGCCTTGCACGTGCAGCCTATCGTAAGCACCAAAACTACATCATAAGTGATTCCTGTTGTTGCCTGAAGCACTTGCAAACAAGAGGGCACAGAGAGGTTAAAAATAAACCAATGGGAATACTGCCTGAGGTTGTAAAAAAAAAAAAGTCGCTGACAAATCTCAACCAGTGGCAATTGCTAGCTGTTGGTCAGAGTGGTCAATTGTGCATGCGTGCATGAATTTGTTCCCTTCACTTTTCATATTTCCCATATTCATAATTCTTTCTGAACAGTGTGATAAAATGAGGACATAATTATGAAATGAAGTCTGAGGCTGTACAGACAGATTGCAAGCTGTCCTTAATAGACAACCTCCAGAACAAATCAAATCACCATCATTACTACAAATCTACCATAGTGAACAGCAGCCAGAGGTGGCAATCATGAAGCTTTTTCACTGATTTAAATCACTCCATCATTTCAGTTAAGACATTCATGGTCACTTTTGTGGATGCATAGGGAACAGTGCTCACTAGTTTAACATTCAGCACTAATGCACCATCTTCAGTTCATTATTGTACATCCCGTGCATTAAGTCGGTAGCGGTATAACTGACGTTTGGTCAGTTGCTCAGCATTTTATTATTTGAGCTATTTAAATTTAGATTTTTTCTTCTGTGGAATTTGTTTTAAATATGTTTTCAATAAGGCAGTAACACAATGTGAAACATAATAAAGCCGAGAATGCAGCTCTGAGTTCCTGGTGAAGAAAGCTCCACCACTGAAAACGATTAGTCATCATATGGCATTCTTATATCTGTGTATCTGAATTGTGCTACTTTGTTATCGGAGTGAGGTGGTCACAATCTACAACCAGTGCTGTACTGGTGGTTCTGTTGCTATAAACTGGGACTTGACTAAACTAGAGACTGTATTTTTGCTAAGAACTAAAAATATACTGATGAAAATAAACTAACCTGTTCATATTTAATGTACACTAGAACAACAGTAGATATAGTAACAAATACTGTGTTCCACTGCAATGCTCATTCATCTTTTAAAAGTTGCTGAACTAAGCATAAAGATACAGATTAATATCGCCCAGCTGTGTCGTACTGAACATTTGTGTGGTCGGGGATTATTTCTGCTCATGCCCAGTTTTGTATGCTGCTGCGTGGTCTAAATACGCATCATTTCCCAAACTATATCTGTCCGGCACTGAGATATGAGCCGTCACTCAAATATGAGCCGCAGATCAAAAGGGAATAAAAGCATTAGAGGAGACCAATACAAAACAATGTCTGAACACAGCACTGAGCTTTATGTGACCCCGCATGCCACTGTGATCTTTAGATAGAGATTAAGACCCAGTGATTAATCTCTGTTATTAAAAGTCAACCAGTGCACCTAGGGTAATAAAAAAAAAGATCAGAGAGGATTTTTTATTTTTTTATCACGCAGAAGTAAACAAGTTTGATTAGAGGTAAACTGATTTTCATTCAGTGCCCTCTTTTTAAATTGCACCATGCTCAAATTTCTTTTAATCCTGGCCACATGAGACTGTTCACTGTAAATTAATGGTGGTGTGGCCGGCTTTAGTTTATCTCAGGGTTGGTCATGTGTAGCTTTCCTGGCACTTGAAACCCACAGCTTGTCTGATCCCTGCGGACCCCACCATTACCTTCAAGTCTGGTCCGCTCTGCTTGAGAAAAAGCATTCCTTTAGGCTCGGCCAACATATAATTTGCATCAACGTGTGTTTGTGTGCATGCGTTTAGCATGTTAAAGTGACAAAAGGCTCTTGTGGATAAGAGTCGTCTCATTATAAGGGTGGGCACACACTTTTCCGCAGTAATGAGAATGTTTTCTGTGTTATCATTCATCACTGTGCCAGTGCTGGCAATTACAGAGGAGCAATGTGCATAATGAGGACTGATTAATTAATTTAGGCCAAACAGGAGGGCCGACTCCTTGCTAATTAGCATGGAGCATGGCTCCAGCAAGAGCCAGACACAAGGGGTTACAGCTGATATCCCCACCTGTGGAATATAGCTAGGTAAGTGGTCCGCGTGTATTTTAGCATTGAGCGTATTGTATCTGGAAGTGTGTTTCACCAGACAAAATGATCACAAAGTCTCTTTAACAGTGCTAATGTTTCAGTTTAGTGAGCAGGACTGGAGACTTTGCAGCTTGAACTTACTGGTTTTTAGAGTCCTCTTGTGGTGACTCTATACATGACATGCAACCTGCAAGTCAGCTTATGCTGTGATTATGTAGGTGCCTATTTTTTATGTTATTTGAACTGAGCAGAACAATTTAAATGTCAAATATGTATGAAAAAGATGTTAGAAGGTTGCTTTTGAAAGTATGGTACCGTGAGCTATTTCCATTCTGTTAGAGTTAATAGAGATTTGCTGTGTTCTTTAAACTTGACTGGTCAGTGAAGGTGACAGAATGCCTACAGGCTTGTAGAAAACAACTGTCATTCCCTCATCTGCAGAACTGAGCCGGTGGCATTGGTATGCAGAGGAGTTTTCAGAAATTGTTTTTCAAGCAGACCTTGGAACTTTGCAAACGCCTGTGCCAAGTTGGTGAGGGAAATGTTCAGTCAAGTAAGATCTGACTAAATTTAGTCAAATAAATAATCTTTTTTAAGTCTGTCTTGCATTCTCACCCGTCTTTGTTTGTGGCCAGTAGTAGTTCGTGACTGTTGTTTACCAACAAAGATCTCAGATGTTGTCGCTGTATTCCCAGAAACACAATATCTTTCTAAAATTGAAAAGAATTATGAAATCATGGATACAGAGCAAATGACTCAGGGACAACATATTTCTAAGATTAGTTACCAGTTTGCAAACCAGGACAGGACTGGCTTTTCATGACTTGGGGGCCATCTTTTAAGAAAGGAGCCATGTGGGATGACATTTGGATGCAGTGACTGCCAGATTGGTGCGGTGTGTGGCCGAGTAGCCTGCAGTGACTTACTACTCAGTGCTGCGGATGTCTGGACTGGAGGCATCTTGCATTTGAAAGGTTAGAGAACAGATGAGGTCAGTAGGGCAATTTAAAACCAAGGTTGACCGCAAGGTTCTTGACAAGGCAGCATGACTGAGGGGGCTATTTAGGAAGCCAGACGTGAGTGGTTTCAGTGCATCAAGTGGAAAAGTTATCCGCTGATGGTGCCCACTACAATACTGATTGTTTTTGGATATTACAACAGTGTTGAACATGATATCTAAGATCTAGAGGGGACCTAATGCTGCTGAAAGGCAATTTTAGATTTGACAATGCCTTTGAGCGTTAAGATATGAGACAAAGTTGTGCACCTAATTGTTTATCAGAACGTCAGCTATGGCACTGATAAATATATTTTGATTAAAACACTTTAAAGACCAAATCACTGCCAAAACTGTGAGGAAAGATTTCTCAGATGCACTGGTTTGCACAAAGGGGGCAAAGATCAACACAGCTGAGATGGAGCTCACTATACATCATTAGTGTCAAAGAATATGGGCTGTGGTGCTGATAAACCACCGTAGTAGGAAAAAACAGGAAAATCAATCACAGTGAAAGTAGTAAAATTAGAAACTAGCTTCATTTAAAAAAAACAAGAGAAAAAGAACAGCCAGTACATTGGCAACATTTTTTAGTATGTGGGAAAAGGGATCAGTGGGTGTTGGGGTTAGGGGTTAGGGTTAGGGTTGTTGTGATGAGAATGCAGAAACTGGATGTAATCACACAGTATTAATACCAAATGACAGATCTACATCACTCTGGGAGGAAATCCATGAGAGCAGAGAAGACTGATAGCTTTTATGACCCAAAGGTGAGGAAGCGCTCAAACAGAAATGAAGATTCCATGCAGTCACTATAGTGTATGCAGAATTCATGGTATTCCTCAAATAGATTTATGAGAAAGCAGAAAGTTTAAGGTCAAAAAAGTTATTTGCCTATCCTGTAGATGCCCTCATAGAAGGCACCAGGTCTGTATTTCTATAGAGTATTATCATGGAGATTTGGAAGTGAAAATTGGCTTTGTCATTCCTGTCACTTCAATCCACAGTGGTCGATTGTCAAAGAACACGGAGGTGTAAATTGCCCTCATAGTGTTCCAGCTAACCAGAGGGAGTACATTGCCACCCAAATTCATGCAGCCCACATTCATTATTTGTGTCCAGGAGGAAAACCCTGTCCAAATTTCTTCATAAAAAAAAAAGATCTACCCATCATTCTGGCCATGTTGTGTTAAAATTTTATTTTGCATTATTTTTCACAGAAGCAAACCTTGTGGGGCTAATTAGATCTGCTTTTTGTTTATACTGTTAGTCAACATAAAATATTCAAGATTTATTCCTAGTCTGATTTTAACAGCAGTTTGTTTGCTCTCAGAGGAATTCTGTGGGGAGGTTCTGGGTAAAAGACTGAGTAGAAGAGAGGTCATTTGTTTCCCTTTATTATGAAACCCCGTCAATCACAGATAACATGGCCTTATCTCCTATTACAGTGTTTGTCCCAAAAAAGCTGAAATTATCAGTGTGGATGTGGACAGGACCCCAATGTTAACTTGGGCAAGCCAAAAATAAGCAAAGAGCAACCCTTTTTATTTGGCTGTTTTGAAAATGGCCAAACATATTCCAAAAGGGAACAAAACATATATCCAAAAACAATCACCACGACGATGGTAATAAGAGTATAAACTGGGTCTGAACATCGAAAAGGAACAACAGATGCTCTGACAAACCAAAGTGGAGACAGGACTATGCATAAGGACTGTATATAAAGAATATAATAGGGCTGGGGGAAAAAATTGATACAACATAAAATTGCAGTATTTTGTGTGGCAAAATTTTATCTATACAGGGACACCAAATATTGGTATTTTATTAAATATTGATTAAAAAAAAACCTCTGGGGATACTATGAACAAGATGGCTCATCAAATGCACCACCATCTTGAGATAACATTAGCTGAGCAAACTTACATTAAATCGGCTCAGCCAAATTACCATCAAACACTGGACATACTTGACAAAGTTTGCTCCTAATACAGAGCAAGCTAAGAAAGCTAATAGCTCAGTCAGACGAATGAAAATTAAACACCAACCTTATTCCATCTACATAAAATCCTCGGCTCCTTGGTGATTGCATTGAATTTTTTAAACATTCTCCAACCTACTGCAGCTTGTGGTGACTGAATGTCTGCCCAGAACTTGAGAGTGTTGCACATCATGACAACTTAAGATCACAAGGCAGTTGCACAGATAGGAGGCAACCTTTCTGCAAACATCATAGTCTGACAGTCGCTTTTCTTATAGATGAGCTTGACTCAGAATTGGATATCTTAACAATATGGATATCTCTACAGTGTTACTGTAAATCTATTGCTCAGACAAATACATGTAGAAAAGACAAAGACACACCATTTAAGAACAAGCCGAAATTACATACAGCAGCTACAGAAACTGCACATTTTTGAGGCATAGTAATTTGAAACTTGTACTCTGAGCACTGTTTTCTCACCACACTTTGTGCCCTTGGTTTGTCACTTGATCTGGCACAGTAAACAGTGATGTACAGTTTGCATTGGAGACGGGTAATGGCTGTAAAGGCACCACTGCTGGGCTCCCATGAAGCATGTGATTGAAGGCATTGTGCTATTCTTATTCTTAATTTTTAAATGGTACAGTTCAGTGATTATTAACACAATCAAGTTAAGTCGTAAAAACTAGCTGCACTGCTATTTCGACACCAAATTTAGTCACGGGTAAGAGCAACCATTTTCTTGTCCTCTACAGCTTATATGACTACATTTCTTCCCCCCAGTATTCTTCATACTCTGTGTCTGATTGATGCTGATGTAATTACAAAGACATATGAATTTTCCAAATGGAAAAAGGTTAATGCATTTTTATGTTAATCAGTAACAGCGAAGAATCCGCCAAACTGTGACTTGACTACCGTATACTCTATCACACATTAACATCACAAACACAACACAAAACATGTACAACTGAATTCATACGTATTTATTCATTATTTATTATCTGTTATTTTTTCTACCTGTTTCTGTAGTCCTTCTATAATTCCGTTTTTGCTTGTATGGCAGCTTTTTGTAAAAGGCCGGTAAAGGACAATTCAAAAAGTAATTCCTTTGGATTATTTTGATGATATGCTCAAATACCCATAAATGCACATCAGTATATATTCATGGGATGCGGGGTGGGGTGTTGGGGGGCGTCAGACAGACATGAATCATGAATAATTTAATGTTTACATTGCATCAGATGCATCTAATATAAACAAAATTGCAATTTTCCAAGTACTGCTGACACTGTCTAGTATCATCAGCTTGTGCTTTCATCAGCGTAAAGGGAGACAGAACACATTTACCAACTGAAGCTCTGTGCACAACACTCAGTGTCAGGTTTATATTGTTGATTGTCATTTATGCTTAGAAATATTTAACCATATATGCTTAGAGGTGTATAATCGATTGCATTCACACCCACACCCTGGGAGCATGGGAGAGGTCGTACCTTGTTTTATTGTTTTATGGTAGGATAAACGTAGCTATGTCAGTTTTAGTCTAAGTGCCTTTTGTTTAGATGAACTGCTGGACTTCCAGGCCAGCAGGTTTAGGGAAGTTGTTTATGGGGTCATACTCTGACCCCCCCCCCCCCACACACACACACACACACACACACATACTTACACAACGCACAGGCAAGGTACTCTTTGTGTGTATGTATACGTCATATGTTAATGAACCTATGCATATTCATGTAACCACAATAAAAGGAGTGTTACAGGGAACCTGGCTGAGAGTCTGACGGAGGTCAAGTGGGTGGAACGACACTTGGCTCCAGGCAGGCCTCACGCATGCATGAGTTACACAAAGAACTTTGCCTACTTGTGTCTTGCTTTTGCTGTGTAGTAAATTGTCTTGAACGTTCCAGCGAATAGGTTTATGCTACAAACCTATCACTCAGCAAATACACCTCAGAGCCAGGGAACTCTGTCTGAATCTGCAAAGTTACTAAGGGGAAAACAAACAAAAAGTAACTCTTTTTTTTGTGATGTCAATCCTAGTCTCCATTTGGGGAAGAATGACCTGCTGACCTTCTATGATGGTGATGACTTGACTGCCAACATCCTGGGCCAATACAGTGGCACGCGACCACATTTCAAGCTCTATACCTCCATGGCTGATGTCACTATTCAGTTTCAGTCTGATCCTGCCACTAACATCTACGGCTACAACAATGGCTTTGTAGTTCACTTCTTTGGTAAGACGGTGGTTTAGTTTCATTCCCTCTTAAAAAAAACAAAACACTAATATTACATGCTTTTAATATAAGGCATACATTCTTCTAATTCTCTTGGGATTACATGTATTGTATACTTTTTACTGTAAAAGTACCACAAGCAAGTGACCACAAATGGAAACAAATGTGGAATGTAAAATGTTACTCATATCTGGAACCTAACACATCATCATTTAGGGAACGGAAAAAAAAAGAAAGGTGTATTTGTTCCCCTGTCTCTTAGTTCCCCACTCTTGCTGTGCCTTTGTCTATCTGTCTTCTGGCTTATCCCAGGTGCACAGGATTAAATAACAACAAAGACGAAACATAATAAAAGTGTTCACTTCAACATCAGCTGGTTTTACCTAACTCTTTGTGTTCCCGGCCATGTATGCTGCAGTTAGGGAGGCACAGATTGACTGGTGCCAAACCACATGCTGCGCTCCTCCTAGGAAACATCACAAGCCTCTATTTACATTTTCTTCCCAAACAGTTTCTGTTTAGAGCACAAAGAAAGCAAAAAATCTGCAGTCGTATTTATTCCCTGCAGTGGGGGTTGCATATTAATGCTCGGCTTTTTCCTTGAGGATCCTCATTATTCCTTTTAGATCTAGATCTGCTCTAAACAATAAAAAAATGTTTGTTATACAAGAAAATGGATTATTAGGAGAATATTTATATATCCTCAGTAACACATTGTCCTCACAATCTTTGCAAATCCTTTTTTAACTACCTGTCTCTTCCCTCCCATACCTGCGCTGCATGACACCAATGGCGCCAACGCCAACAGAGGTGCCAAGGAATGACACCTGCTCAGAGCTGCCGGAGATCACCAACGGCTGGAAGAGCATGTCGCATCCTGATCTCATACACGGCACTGTGGTCACCTACCAGTGCTACCCAGGATACACACTGGTTGGCTCTGAGATCCTCATGTGCCAGTGGGATCTCAGTTGGAGCGGTGATGTGCCAAAATGCGAGGAAGGTGAGAGGAAGCACATAAAACTTTGTAGTTTCTCTTTAGTCCACCTTGGGAGTTAGAATACGCCATCATTGGTCCAAGTCTCAGACCTTTTTGCTTAAATATTATGATAACATGGCTAATTATAGTCTTGTTACCATAATACCTGGTTAATTAGTTAGTTTGATGTAACTGTGTCATTCTGTGACTGTTCAACTTTAATACATAACATGAGGATGCATTGTCATGTGGCAAATAGTTAACAATGACATTTAGGGAACAATATTTAGTGCAGCCGGTGCACTTCCTTTGCACAACAAATTCAATGTAATGTGCATATATGTAATGGCCCCTCATAATTTTTTAAAGGTTTTTCCAGTTACCCAAGAAAAAAAAATCAAAACAATATCAAAATGAATATTTTTGCTTGTTAATTATACTTTTTATCACTCCTGTACCAGCACCGGTGGCAGTAATAACTAATTATCAACACTTGTTTTTGGTGTTGCACCAGTGATGACATGCCAGGACCCCGGGAATGTGCAGCACAGTCGTAAAGTGATCACGGGTAGTCGCTTTGCTGTTGGTTCGACTGTACAGTTCATCTGTAACAAAGGCTACATCCTGTCAGGCTCCAGCCTTCTAACCTGCTACAACCGTGATTCAGCTATGCCCAAGTGGAACGAGAGACTGCCCAAATGTGTCCGTAAGTTCCCTCAGTCAGAATAGCATAGATTCGCAGACATGCAATTATGCACGCCCACACTGTCAGCGATGTGCAGCTAAGCAATTATGAGTAAAAGGCAAAAATTACAATGTGTCACTGTTTCTACTGTACAAAGGTGCATGAAAATAATAATAGTCCTAATCAAATATATTGTGCTGCTCCTCAGCTGAAAAGTATGAGCCATGCAGGAACCCCGGTGCAGCTTCCACCAGCATGCAGAGCTCTGAAAAGGCTTTTTATCAAGCAGGAGAGATGCTGACTTTCTCCTGCCACCCCGGCTATGAGCTGCAGGGTTATGCCACCATATACTGTGTTCCTGGACACCCGTCACAGTGGAATAGCACTCCTCCTGCCTGCAGAGGTAAATCACGTAACAAGCTTCTAAATACAGTCAAAATATACAAAAAGTAAAGCAGAATCTCGACAGTGAGTGCTGTTTACAAATGCAGGTTCTTTTGATTCTTTTGGCCATAAATATAAAGCATGCACTGTGATTCACGTTGCATAAATATGGTCTACATACTCATTAAACTGCAATTATTTCTTGGTAGCGTCCTCGACACATTATGTAAATGAACGCAGACTAGATGGTAAGTCATATTTCAGTACCTTGCAGAATTGATTGATATTTATTTGTTGACAATCATTCACAGGGGTAATTATATGTTATGTCCTTTTTTCTTCTTCTTCAAGTTGTTAATACAAATTATGGCACAGAAGGAACCAACATTGCCCTTGCAGTATTTATTCCAACTGCAATCATCTTGGTGATTGTCCTTGGGATTTACATCTACTTTGCAAAGTAAGTAATGACTGAATTTTATGCGTTTCCCTTGTAATAAAGGCTTTACATGATGTTTCCTGTTTCTGTACTCTTTGCTCAGACTCCAGGGGAAGTCTATCAGAATGCCAATGTCCTCGCCACCGTATGACAACATGACAGAAGAGTCAGCTTTCGACAACCCCATATATGAGAGTGGAGTAAGTACAGATGTCATGAGCATGCAAGACGTGGATTCACAGAACACCAGCGTGCTGTCCTGATCTTTTCCCATCCGGATGTCATCCCATCGTCATCTCATGTCTCACCAGCAGAGGGTGCCCTCACACCTCACCTTTCGTCATCATGCCACTCATCACTGAGAGCTAGTGGTCTGAGCTGTGAGATAGGAACATTTTTCCTCACTTTACTCTGATGTCACATCTCATTTGCATCCTGGATTTCCATTCCATCCTCTCATAGAAGTGAGAGTGCTATGTTAGAGCTCATAGTGGTAACTTTTACCCATGTTATATACAACTTTTCCCTAAAAGTTGTGGTGCTGTGTAACGCTGATTTGGGGGCAACACTAGACTAAATACAAAAACAAATTAAATTATTTTTTTTAAAAGAGTGTTTTAGCGAGATTAAGAAATGCTTCAATGTGAGAGACAGTATAGATAAAGAACATTTAAATGTAATTTACCAACATGTATTTCCAATACTGCATAATAACATCATGCTATCGTCAATCACCCAGAAAGCATTGCTTTAAAAATGATTCTGTAGCAGAAATCCATTCACACGTTCAGGAACACTTTCAAAAGCCATTATTGTTGCTGCATCTACAAATCTAACACCACAGTACAAAAGAGGCCTTTAATTTTCAACACTTTACATGTTGCCTCTGTACGGGTTTCATTTAAATATGGCTTTTAAAATTATTTGGAAATCACTCTGTTTTGTTTTGATTTACATTTTACACAGCATCACAATTTCTTTTGGAAATTATATAGTTGTATGTTTATCATGCTATATGCTGCAGTCCCCGTGTGTGTATAAAGGTACAGTTTGCTGTAAAATCTATCAAATGAAATCTAGCAAATGAACTTGTTCTGTGACGTTAATTAGCCTTAAACTAGCATATACCTATAAAGTGTACTTTAACCTTTGTAGTGAGAAGAACCTAGAATTACATAAATGGCTATTTTCATTTAAAATAGATATTTAGTTTTTATACATTTTCTCAGTCTTCTTGAGGGTATAGTTACCAGCTGATTCATAAGTCAAAAGGTACACAAGGTACACAATATGCATAGGCTGTTGTGACAATACTAATTCTATGACTCTATTCTCTCTTCTTTGCTCCTTCAGCACTGGCAGACTCATTCTAGATACTAAATCCTGTCATTATGTCCAGTTTGGCTGTACTGCAGAACAACTATGAGGTGAGGTCTCCTTCTGATTCTGAGATCTCATCTTACTCCAGTAACCCGACCGTTCAACAATCTGTTTTTGACTTTATCTCGATCCTGCCACTTACTCACTTTTTGTCTGAAGATTTTTTTTTCTCTTAAGAACCACTGGTTGGTGAGAATTTTGAAAGACATTGTCGGTCTGTCATGAAATTTGTAACATATTGAGGATGAAATGCTAAATCATGTTTGTCTATACTTAAATAATGGATAACAGATAGGCTACTTAATAAAAAAAGAAATATCCCCTTGAAGATGCTTTGTCTATCACTGCATTTCAGTGAAGTTCACAATGTTGTGCTGTTATTGAACAACAATTTTATGTGTGGCTATAACATCTATGTATGTCATATGCAGACTTGTCAAACTTCTTTTTAGTATTGTCTTTATCAGCACCCTGCTTTACTGTTTATAAGTGACAATTGTTTACTCACTTTCATCAGAAGAAAAGTTAAAATGACCATAAACTGATGATAGACTTTTTTTTTTTTTTTTGGTAAAAGCTTTAGCAGTGGTATTTGAAAAAAACAAACAAACATGTAATGGCAATCCGTAGCTGCCCAGCTAACAAACATTTCATAGGCTTTTTTTTTTACTGTATCACTGCCATTGCAGCCTGTATTTTCTTATGTTCAGTTTAATAAAATGTCCAGGACTGATCACCAACACTTTATAATAAATCATCTAACTACTTGCTTTCATCTAAGCTCGCACTGCTCATTTTGACAACATTGAATCAGAATGGTAATAACATCTATTAGAAAAGAGATTTGCTGTAATATTCAACAGCTGTATTATAAGGAGGAGCATATATGCTTTGCACTTCACAAGCTGTACCATCCTCAATAATTTCCTGGGTTTTTTTTTTAATTATTATTATTATTTTTAAGCAGATTGCCTTGTCTGATCTGTACAGGATGACTGAAAAAGGTTAAGAGTGTTCCATTTAGAGCACAAGTAAGAATTACTCAAATTTTTTTGGACCATCTCTGCACTAGTCATCTTTTACTCCAATATTCTTTTTTTTCTTTTTTCCTCCCCATTTTACCTATTTTGTGTATTACTGTAAATATGTCTTAATCTCCACAGTCAAATCAGTTAATCTGTGGGACATCATGGTGATATTTTTCTAAAGTAAATTGTTGATGACTGTCAGTGATTGAATGTTTTCGAGTCCTTTTTATCGCCTCGAGTCAGTGGCAATTAGAGATTGGAGGAAATCTGGCTTTGATTGTTCAGCTCTGTTGGATACAAAGGCCCCATCCACCCAACAGACTTTGCCATTATTACTTGCTTCACTTTGTATGAGTCTGCTATCTGTAAATAGACTGCCTGTCCAATATGAGTGCCTCACGACTGACTATAACCTGAGTCATCACATGTGAAAATAACAGGTACATGAAAGATTCATTCAAGATTCATTTACTTTCACTTATGATTCATTTCTATCTTAATGTTTATGATTAAGGGATTTAAGAAATGATCCTGGATATATTACTATGAGCATTTGTGTAGTTCTGACTGCATACGGCCTCAGAGGATTTCTCAAATACATGTTTTCATTCAGGAACCATTAGCTATGCATACCGCTCTTCTCATATCACACTGTAAAGTCTGCCTTAAAGGATAAACATCAGCTAGCTAATTTGTGTATGTTACAAAGTGTAGTTGCACCACATCATTAGCATCCTAGGACAACAATCCTCAAAATCTAGTGAGTGCATACAGTAATCAGCTCACATCCTGATCCATGTCACTGAGTCACTGCTTTACAAAACAATTGAAATCCTGCAGTGTGCAAAATAAATCCCTGTGCAACAGATGGTTGTTTACTTGGGGTCATGTTGTGGTGCATCTGCCTGTGTTCAATTTTGTAGATAGATCTCATCTCCTTTGTGCAAATCCTTTCTGTTCTAACAAATCTTTCTTTCAGTATCACAGCTGCTGTGACCACATACAGGAAACTGCTTCATCTTTAACTATCTATAACCCTCTCAAAATAATAAATTAAATTGTTACATAAGTATTGTCACTGACTCATTAATGACTAAACTCATGTTTTAAACTCATAAAGAAGTCCTTACCTGATATAATAACAGGGCAGACACGTAACATTATATGTCACAAGTCAAAATGTTAGCTTTAAAAAGGGCCAAATGGAAAATGTATATTGTGTGGCACCACTGATTTTCACCACAGCTACAGCGGGGTAAGGCCATATACTAGAAGCTGCAGCATAAGCATTTATGCTGCCACATGTCGTCAATTACCAGAACTGAGATTATCAGCTATCTGTGCAACTGAAGCATGTGCGTTCAAATGAAATCGATGCAAAAATACTGTGTGAAGTATTGCAGGCAACACCATATAAATGTCTCCATGCATTTGTGCACCTCTAGATGGCAGCATAATAACAAGACATGCACATGAGGTACTCACAAGCCTTTTTGATGAGCATGCTGTAGTTCTCATCCAACTTATATTAGTGAATTATAACACACAGTGTATTTGTTTCCTCTTCACATCTTCTTATGAAGCATTTGTATATATTAAAACAACCCATCTCTGGTGTGTGTGTTCCTCAAACCCCACTAGAGGCCTGAGGTTATAAGCTGTTCCTAGGGCTTCACTCTTCCATTGAGGTTTGGGTTTTACAGCTCCCAGTGCTGCAGGACCACTGCAGAAATGCATATATACATTGCCAGTTACACCAGTGGACCATGGGCCTTCTCCACAGGTGAGGCATGGACAACCAAGGGAAAAATATGTATAATATAATATGTATAATATGTATAATAACTAATATATATATATATATATATATATATATATATATATATATATATATATATATATATATTATAATATGATTTATAAAATAGACACAATAAAATAAACATAAGCACTTTGTTGTTGCCACCGTGCTCAACATCAATCCTATTTCTATTGTTAACTGGAAAAGCAATGGGATGTGTAAGGGTTATGAACTTCTTCTTAAACGGGACATGCCAGAAAGGATCCCAGAACCAATGAATAAGATGAACAGTTTTGATCATGTGGTCTTACTCATTAGCATTCAGATAGCTGAGTATGGCTGTGCACTCAGAGGGTTTTTGTGAGGACCACAACTAGAGTAGCAGTAGTAGCAGATCTGACAGCCTCAAATGAAAAGATCTGACTTGCACTGCAATATGAAGAGCCGGTTATGTTGTTTAACAAAAAAATAGGAAGAGCCCACTTTAAATAAGTAGCAACAATAGTAATGAGTAAACAATATAATGCAGTTATATCTAAAATACAAGCATTTTGTTTATTCTAAACTATCAGAGGGAATGAGACTATATTTCTTTTAAAGTACATGAGGGGGTTACCTGATATTTGGGGCTTTTTGATATACTAGTTAAACAAATGAAATGCCTGCTAAAAAAAAGTAGATTCCCTGTGTATATTTGATCACTCACACAGTAAAGACATAAAGTATTTCTGCTCAATATAATCTACGTTTGACCTTATTTCTGAAAAGTGGTAATCTGCGCAATTCCTGGTGGTTTTTCTATCATGTCAGATTATTCTTAGACTATGATCCTCTGTTTTGATTGAATGATGGTTAAATGTATCTAATAAAATAAACATGTGCTTCAACCCAGAAGATTTATAACCATGTCAAGATTTTGTGTTTTTGTGCTTATGTGTATAAGAACCTGTTGTTTTTTCGTTCTTTCTTTCTTTTTTTCCTGTTCTCAGTAAATCATTTGGAAGCAGTCACCCATGATTTCAGCTGAGCTTTCACTCTGATGCTGGGGACATGGAGCAGCTTGAGCCATTAAAATGTAAATTGCCTGTGCAGTCTGAGGAAGAGGGCCAGAACAGGGATCTACTCATGCATTATGTTGTTGTCTTTACTTTACACGTTAATCATTGACAGAACAACGCAGTGTCTGCTGTCAGGGACAAGAAAAAGAAGAAAAAGAAGAAGGAAGGTACTGAGAAAAATTTGAATACAGTATAAAAATGCACATATGCAAACATGGCAGTGCTGTGGTTTTAATGCTTTGCATGTATTCATTTTAGAAAAGGAGTGACAAAATAGTAAACTTCTCCTAATGAAGTAAAACACATAGATTGCATAAACGATGGAGGTGGCCACCTTGGCATGTTTTTGCCACCATGTTGATTTTTTGGCGCCACAAGCCGTCAATATTTGGACATGTTAGTGGAATGCTAATACATTAGCTAATGCTAAGGTGTTCTTTTAGCAAGCTGCATGCAGCACATACACAAAATAGAGACATAAACATATTAGATATTTCCATTTAAAATGGCCAAAGGGATGCCACCACAACCTGCACAGTGGAGAGGTCCAGAGCACGGGAGGTCAACAAGACAGCTTCAGCTACAGCTGCTTGTGTCAGCACAGCTGTCAGTCTAAGTAGCTAACTAACTTTAAGCCTTATTAGCATCCAAAAGGAGGAGTCCATAAAGGAAGGGGGGGGGGGACTGTGTGTTGTCAGCATTGCAGGCACGTCTAGTGTATACAGCAGTCAGCCTCACTGACCTGCGCACAGAATACATTCAATGTACAGAGGATTTTATATTCTAGCATCCGATGAGCCAATACCAATTGTGGTGGTAAAACGTATAAGTGCTTTTGTATACTTTTTTTTTTTTGGCATCAGTCAGCAGCATGACTGTCCTTTGTTTGGACTTGGTTATCATCAATGAAGAGTTATTTTTCTAAAACTCCAGCAGGTGGCAATCTACTACTGAGTCTGCTGTGAAAAGAAGGTCGACATGATGAAGACCGTCACCAACACTCACTACTTCTACAGTGCACTCGTGGTGGGCTCACAATTAAACTGAAATGCCCTGCCTACAATCCAATGGAGACCTGGACATGGCAATTAACCCACTAATACTGCAGACCATTAGACCTCCCTCTCTGTGTCAGCAGTCCCAGTGCATACAGTACACTTACTAACGGACTGGGTATGACAAAAGATAGTTTAATGTAATGACCCGTTTGAGAGTCTAGGGTACAGTGTGCACTCATCTTTGTTAAGCTGCAGCTGGTTATTTACGTAGTAGAAATGCATTTCAGGACAAATTTCACTTTCACCTAAATTGTATGTATTCAAATTAAAATAATTAGGTTTCCAGATGTACAAACACTATCATATGGAGATGTACACTATAAGAGATTAGTATTTCAGTAATATTATCTTAGGAAAACAAATTATATTAGCTACTGCGTAATATTTGAAATTTAATCGAGCATTTAAAGCTTTGACAGTTGTCTCTGAGACTTCTTCCCCCACCTGTTTTAGCTGCGATAGACAGGCAGCTCTCCCTTTTAATCTGATGTTTGTGACTGCAGTGGAGAAGAAACAGCAACTAAGCAATAAAACTACTACACACTGTCTCACATCTCTCGCTTTTCTCCTCACAAACCTTACTTAATCTTATGTAGCCTTTAAGCAAAACAATAAGCACTTTGTTTATCAGTGACAATACTAAAATCTTTTTTCTTTCTCTGAATGAAAGCATCCGACTTGAAACAAACGCAACCACCAGACTTAAGTAACATAAGTACAGTTTTACTTCACTGACTCTAAGTGTAAAAGGAGGGAATATGAAAATGAATACTCAAAGAGGCTTCCTCTTTTTTCTTTATCCCCTCAGTTCTAGTTTTCATGTAAAACTATCTTTAATCTGCTACAGTGCTGCATTTGTTACAGTCCCTGGGGACCAGTAGCTGATGAGGCAGGCAGCCATGTCATATCGCTCAGACAGGACTCACGGTTGTTATTACAAACTGCAGCCTCAGGAAGCCATTTTGCGCAAAACAAAGGGTAAAACCCTGCAAGCCTCTGGTATTGCTTGATGTGGCAAGATGCCAAATCTCACTCTCCAGCATATGCAGGGGGTCTGGGCTTCCCTAGCACACGTTGATCACTGAGAGTCGTGTAAACAAAGAACTGCCTGAATTAGATATCATCTTCAATCTCCAGAGCCACAAATGATTTTCCTAGCAGAAACTATAAACTAATGTAAAGTCAAAGGTGAAAATGTGCAGGAAAAACACCTTCCTCTGTGATTATCTTGATTTATTTTGACTTATAAGGAAGAGCTTAATAGCATGCAGTATTTTTATACTTCTTATCATAGAACCAGATGATTACAACCAAGTAACAGGACGATTCTTTAAGTAATTCAAACCTTATTTGCAAGTGGGATTCACCGGTACTCTTTAGAAAAGGTTGTACTCTGTATGTTGAGTATTAGAAAACACACAGCTTTATTGTTGCATCGTTTCAGTACAGTACAAGGATGTAGCCTTACATGCTGCTTATAAAGTTCGTCTTCACCTCTTCCTGTAGCACTTCTGGTTCTGTAGCACTTGTAACCAAATATCTTGACCTTTCACATATTATCATCTTGTGAAATACATATATATATATATATATATATATATATATATATATATATATATATATATATATATGAAACATATATATGGTGTTTTAATGAGAACTTTAATTATTTTCTAAAATGAATATAAGGATGCTGGGAGCCTCCTTTGAAACTAGTTTTCTTGTGAATCCATATGGTGTACCCGAACCATGAAGGTGACAAGGCAGAGTTCTGCATGGAAATTAATGTTGAAAGGAATAAGAAGATGCATGGTTGAGTGGATGTTTTGAAGACTATATAAAAAGGATAGATGATGACGATAACAATGGTGGGGATACGCTGAGAAGCTGAGGCAAACAACAAAGAGTGGCTAATTTTAGGTAATGTGAGCTTTGTAAGCTCTGCTACCTTTAGAGGTGCAAATGTTTCGTATTTTGTAAAATCAAAATGTATTTATACAAGCTGAGAAAATAATTTATGATTAGAGTTTTTAATGATACTGTGGTGTAAAGGTAGGAGGTGATATTTGATTTCCCAAAGACTATGAAACCATTGACAGGGTCAGCACCTTCTCGGTATATTCAAGCAATGGTACATGCTGGTCAGTTTCAATAGCTGACTATGTGTGTAGCTTCCCAAGTGTGTTACTTTTGTGCAAGCAGATAGCCTTAAAGTGTTAATGTGTAGGTGTATGTGTGTAAGGCAGAGAAATCACATCAATGTATTATCTGAGGTAGAGCAAGATAGGACATGTCTTCCAGGATGCTGGGCAGGCTTGAGATTGAGGGGTCTGAACAGAGAAGGTACAAAAGCGAGAGAGCCAGAGGGCGGAGGCGAGTGGATGAGCCGGTGAGATGATAATGCAGCATGACACCTCTGAAATGAATCCCTGGTTACCATGGCAAAAAAAAAAAAAAAAGAAGAAAAAAAAGATGGGACAGTCTCTCAGGAGCCTCAAATAAAGCCAGCTCTAAATTATATTTGATTAGTATTTAGATCATGTTCCTGTTCAGCAGAAGCATTTTGTCAGCTGTTTGTGCACAAGTACCTCCAGTTTTGTAGTTACTATTAGTGATCCCTGTTGATTCAGTGATATGTAGCATGGTTTGAATAGATGTTTGTTGTTTAAGAAAACCTTTTTTTATTCTTTATTCACATGGTCTTGGATGTTTTTGCTTTCAGAGTGAGATTTTTGGAGAGATAAATTCAGTAGTTTCTATTAAAACTATTAAACATGTTGCTGAATACGGAACCAGGAAGACTTAATTCCATTTCTTTCATTCTTTAGCCTTGTCATTCACCCATCAGAAATGTAATTATTAACCACATATGTACTTCTTTGAATGTTTTCAAAGCAGCATGTCTGTGCATTGTCATATCATAGCTTTTCCAGCCTACATGTAAATTTGCAGCATTTATTTATGTACTTCAACATGTAAAATAGATTTTATTTGATCTATTTGACAGTCAGCTGGGGCATCTTTACATATCGTCGCATCACAGAGAAAAGGAAAAAAAACATGTATATAGTAATTTCGCTTTTTGTATATCCAGTGGAGTGTACAAAAGGTCATATTACCAAAGTCAATATAAAGTATAGAGATGACATTTTTTCAGAACACATTGCAGTTGCTGAGTAATGTAAAGTAAAGCACAGCAAATGTCACAGCTATTTGGAAGCAATATTCCATTATGTCTGAATTACTGAATTGCATAAATGTCAGGTAGAGTGTAGAGCAAAGTTGGATTGGTGCTGTAGGTAGACTATCCTGTATGTAATAGACTGTGTGCCTCATGTCCAAACTGCTGGACTCTTTTCGCTGCTGCACTTGCACTTCTCGGTTTTCTTGTCTTCTTAGACTGCTGACCAACCCTGAACTAATCACATCTGACTGCTATCTGTCTCCATCAATTACATACTAGGCGCCTCAAGCTCTTCTGCTTCAGTGCTGTGAAAGAGGCCGTACAATGCTACAAGAGACTCTTGCTGATTTGACTTTACCTGCTTATTCCTATAGAGTGCCTCTAGTAATGACGATCTGGGAGCAGAAGGGCGGGGAGGTGGAGCTGACTTTGATAGAAGTGGTTCTAGTGGGTGGTGGTGGATGGTATGTGTGTATGCGTGGGTTTGGGTCACTCACAATGCAAACACAGATTGACAATCGCTCACTCACACTATAGTCAGTCAGTCAAACAAGTTATTGGCTTTCCTGACCAGCTTTGGACTGTTGGAGGAAGCGCAAACACAAAGAATAGACAAACACGGGTCAACTGAGCTGGGTAATAACTGAGCAGTATTTTCTTAATATATGTTAAATAACTCCTGTAAAAGATTTACAATGCAATGCGCTATCGTAATTGATGGTGTGTGTTAACAAATCTTTCGTTTGTTGCTAATTCTCACTGATAACCAGCTCAATGTGTTTCTGTTATGAACAAGGCTGTCTTTGGTAGCTGATGCTAAACCAAGTAATAATTCAGCTAACTCCACTGAATCTTTCTTTCTTTCTTTATATTTGATCTCTTACCATACGCCATCCTGGACATTCCTCTTATTCATTGCCTGTCTTCTACTTGCTCACTGTCTGGCCGTGTTGCATGTACAGGAGATGTCTGACAGAGACAGATTGCTCAGTCACAGCTTAAAGGTGACTGCCTTGCTCTGTGTTCCCAAAAGCGATGGATCATTTGAATCCATCATGGGCAGCAGCTCTGGTCTCTATATAGACAGAGCACATGAAAGAGACAACAACAAAAAAGGCAGGGGGGGGGGCTAGAATTTGATGGCAAGAAACAGGGAGATAAAGGAGAAGCATGGAAGACTGCAGGAGAGTTTTGTGCTGCAAATACTGAGAAGCGCTAGAGCAGTGATGGAATGGAGAGAAGAGGAAAAGGAGAGCCGCTGAAGATCATCACCACTGGTCATAGCGTATGGAGCCTTCTACTTGAGAAGAGTGTATGGGGGTTGGGTGTGCTTTGAGGCATTTATCATTATTGGCTCACACCTCCATCCCTTGCTCAACCTGATATCCCTCCTGCCGTTGACATAAATCATGATTTTTCCATAATAGGTCTCCTTTCTGCCATGTGGGGAAGAATGTGCAGTTCCCATCGATTTTAGCCTCTGTTTCTCCTTCTTCCCACACATCAGCTCACAATAATGATGCATATCCATTATCAGCCATTTGTTTTGGTAGGTAAAGTTTACTTTTACAGTATATGACCTAATTTGGATGAATGATGTACTAAGGGGAGTAAACAGTGCTTAGTTTGAAAAACTTGTACAGCTATCCTTTTCTTTGGTAATATCCGTTACCTGTCCATGTATTAAGAGATATAGTTGTTTGACAGAGCTGCATTTTAACTCAGTATTTCGTGATGCTTATATTACCAGGGAGGAAGTATACTCTTTGTTTTTCAATGGTAGCTCTGAATCAAAATCAGCACTTAAATCATTAAAAGTCATAAATATTTCATTTGAGATCGTTTTTATAATTAAACATTAAAATTTAATACATTCTTTAATATGTTAACCAGGAGGGACTACAAGACTATATTTTACAAGTGGTGATTAATCACTTAGGGGCAAATGTATTTTCAAATTATACTATAATTAATCATTTAGTCATTTTGTTTCAGTTGTGGCTGAAAATATATGAATAAGAGTGGAAAGAAATTTCCACTCAAGGAATGTGATTTTATTAACAAAAAGTCTTTAATTAAAAATACTGCACATAACTCACAAAGGATGACGGAGCTCCTTTGTTTCCGTTATACAGACACTGACTCTCTGTGCTATCGAATCAGCCAAGTGCTGTTATCTCATGCTTGATGTGTGTTACAAGACATCTGGTTAATAGAACATTCAGAATGCCTGAAGAACTTAACAGAGGCTTGATTTGTGAATACTCATTCATACCCTCCAGCAGTTTCACGCCTTGTATGCCAATCCAGAGTCATTTGAAGACCAGTCATGTAAGAGAGTAAAGTGTGCCAGCATGTTAGGCTGAAGCGCCTATTTTGGAGGCAATGTTTAAATATTAATTAACTTTAGGTATTGATTTTCCTTTACTTCTTTATGAACGGTGTTATTTCTGACTTAGTAGGTAAAGTAATTTCCAAGCGATTCACTTTTTTTTAATAAACACTCATTGACCACTTTGTTATTAAGAACATTTTGGTCATGCTGACATGACAGCATCATGCTGTTACTGCAAATTTGTCACCTGCACATCCATGATGTGAATTTTCAGTTCCATTACCTCCCAGAGATGCTCTGCTGGATCTGGTGACTGTGAGGGGCACTTGGACACAGTGAACTTGTTGTCATGTTTAGGAAACCAGTTTGAAATGATCTGAACTTTGTGGAATTTTGCATTATCCTGCTGGAAGCAGCGATCGGAAGATGGGTACACTGTGGTTCTAAAGGAATGAACACGGTTAGCAACAATACCTTAAAATGATGTGCAGTTGGTAATAAAAAGCCCAAAGTGTGCCACAAAATGATCCCCCATACCATTACACCACCAGCTGCGGCCTGAACCATTGACACAAGGCAGGATAGATCCTTGCTTTCGTCTTTTTTTTTCTTCTTTTTTTTAACATCAAATTCTGACTCCATCATCTGAATGTTGCAGAAACTAAGACTCATCAGACCAGGCAATGATTTTCTGGTCTTCCCCTCTCCAGTTTCCTGTTCTTAGTTGACAGGAGTGGTACCCAGTGGGGTCTTCTGCTGCTACAGCCCATCTGCTTCAAGGTTTTATGTTGTGAATTTAGTGATGCTTTTCTGCATATTTTGGTTGTATCAAGTAGTTACCTGACCAGGTCTACATTTCTAAATGCACTGAATTGGTGTCATGTGATTGGCTGATTAGATATTTACGCGAACAAACATTTGAACAAGTGTATGTGACATAGTAGCAGTTGAGTGTAGCTGTCTCATACTTTTCTCTAGCCTGCACTGTATAGAAAATTATATAACCTCTATCATATTTTCACACGTTTCACACAGGGCCAAAAAGGGTTGGCTAACTTTTTCTCTTAATAAATGATATCCACCTTTAAAAACTACCTTGAACTTTGATAACCCTTGTATTTACTCAGGTTATCTCTGTCTAATATATACAAATGCAGCATATACAGAATATACTGGAATATAAAGCACTACAAATTCTAAAATAAAATAAATAATTTTTATATTTGTGTAGTCAGATTTGTCTTGTGTCCATTTTACACCTCAAACATATGATTTGAAATTGTGAATTTAAACAGCATTAACAATGATGCATTTATTAAGGCAGTTTGTTTAAAAATATATCAGTAGCTGGTGTGGTGGTGATTAACTTCAACTAGACTAAGGGGACTAGAGAAATGGGAGTGTAGAAGATGAGCCAGAATAGATTCTTGGCTGGATCATTTGATGATGCCTGAGCTTAACTGTCTAAGAGGGGATTAAGTATGAGGCCCATACATATAGCGCCTACATAAATGATTGCAGGGTTAATTGCATTGTTCTGTGCCTTTGGGTAATGGACTGTATTGAACTAATGATAAAGCATGAGCTCCAAAGCTTTTGGTTTTTGCATCCCAGATTTCCATGCTTCTCTGTCACAGCTCTTTCCAAGATAACCTAATTAAGAAGAAAATTCACTCTTTTGGTAATTAGCCTACTAATAGTTATTACATATCTTCCAATGAATATTATGGTAACGGGGTAGTGCATCCAAATCTTTTGAAAACCCCCGCTGTGGCACTATTCCAGTGCTACAGAAAGTCATCATGACTACTGTATCTACTGTGGAAAAAACAACAACAAAAAAGGGAGATATTTTTCTTTCTTTCTTTCTTTCTTTCTTTCTTTTTGATTGTGCAGTCTTGTTTTTGAGACCTGGGGGGCGTTTTTCACCTGTTCACAAGTCATTAGACAGAGAACACTAACATTAAGCTATCCAGTCAGGATTATAGCTGAATCAATCCATTCAGCAAAACAAATAAAAATATGATGCATTATACGTAGTAATGATATCACAGAGAATTTCTCTATATAACTGTATATAATTTTAGTATATAATTTTTAGTATATGAAAGTATATGAAAATTTATATGAAAATATATATGAAAATAGTCATATACTAAAATTATCTATTAAATTGTCATATACTAAAATTATCTATCTATCGATCTATCTATCGATAGATCGATAGATAGATAGATAGATAGATAGATAGATAGATAGATAGATAGATAGATAGATAGATAGATACTGTATACATATATTATGATTGATTGATATATTGACTGATTATCCCTCTTATAGTACTAAAACATCTTTATTACATTTGAACTAGTCAATGCACTACATGTACATTCATTTATTCATATGATGATTAAGAAGAAGGGCTTCTGTGGCAGACATAAGTGGATCATTATCAAACCAGAGAAACATCAACAGAGTAATGAAGGGCACTACATCAGAGGTCCAGCAACAGTTCACAACCTCAACAAGCCCCGTGCTGCAGTCTCATAATGACTACAGTGTTTAGTGAAAATGCTAATCGGCTGATAACACGACCACTTTGACTGTCTTTTAATTAGAGCATACCTAAACAGAGTGACCACAAAAAAATAACCATGAGACTTTTTGAAAAGCTCTTAATTGAAGCTCTTATTAATTAAGAAGCAATTCATCTTTAGACTTTGAACAAGTTGCCTTTTCACTTTCTTACTTATGCTTCCTTTTACATTGTAAATGTTATGGACTTTTTGTCTTTTACTGAATAAAAGGGGAACAAATTTTTAAAAGCTGGTGCTGGCATTTATATTTTATGTCTCAATTTAGGGTAAATAGTTATAAAAGCATTAATATACAGGAAAGTTCAAATAACAATAATGTGTTGAGAAGAAGATAAGAAGACCAACTAAATGCTGTAACTGTCAAAGTACTTCAATCGCACAAAGGAATTGGAGGCAGGAGGTGTTGGAGCAGTAAATGGAAGGGTTATTATGGCAGATTGTGGGGCCTAAGCCTTGTTGCCTCTCCACCTGCTCTCTGTGCTTTTTTTTTATAGTGCACAGAAAGCCTCCTCACCTCTAATGGCAGTTTACAGAATGTTTTCCCACAACCAAAAGTGTCATAATTTGCTCTAACCACCATAATTATGCCATTTATTTTTTTTTTAGACATAAACTATATTAAATGGGAACAACAACAGTATCTCTAATTATAACTTGTAATGGTTGTTGCACAATAGCTGTGTTTGAATTGTTGCTCAACTACAGTAAATTTCACCCTCAAAGCATAAGATGCCTCCAATTTTGCGAGTGTAAACGAAAACAAGGACAAATATTTCACTTCTGACAAAAGCTGTAGACAATCAAGGGAACAAAAGCTGCAACATTGTAAGTGTGTTGTCTACAGTCTTACAAAAGGTCATTTTTAAAGCAATTTAAGAGTTAAAGACTCACTTGAATGCTCTTTGAAAAAGGTCAGACGTTGCTATTTTAATCTAATTTACCTTGAGGAAATATTCTTGATTCTTTAATTTTCCAAGAAAGAAAATCAGCGTTATATCATCAACCTTTGTTTCACTTAAAGGACGATGTGTTAATGTTTGTACACATATTCTCATGGCTGATACATAAGGTACTCTCTGCAAACTACACACCTTTCCAATTATTTGGGTGTTAAAATTCAGACAGCAAGTTTGCAAATTATTTCTTCTCCTCTTGTGTGGCTTATAGAGCACTTAGTCAGCCATCCTGGCTTTGCTTCATTTAGTGGAAAAATAAACATGATGACAAGCATGAAGTATATCAGTTCATAAATATAGTTTGACTGTAAAAATAACCAAGAGGGTGTATTCAGTGAAAATGGATGGATGGATCAATGGATGGATGGATGGATGGATAGGACTTGTAGACTCTTTTCCAAATCATTCTGATTGTGTATCATTACCCATATAAACTATTGTCTTCCATCAACACTGAAATTTTTGCTCTTGTTAAAGACAAAAAAAGAGCAAAAGAGTATTAAGACAGAATTTATGATTGTTCCTTTAACCGGAAAAAAGTATATAAAATATTTCATATAAAATGATGTGCTCTGGTAATCATTAACACATGAAATTAGCCTTCAGGGTGGGTCTTTTACAACAGCTCTGCATATAACTCACAGTTCTCACAGCACACTAGAGTAAATGGTAAATGGACTGGTACTTATATAGCACTTTTCTACTCTATTTGAACACTTAAAGTACTTTCTTACTACAAGGCTCATTCACCCATTCGCATTAGTGCTTTCTCTATGCCGAAGCATCTTGCCTAACATTCACACTCCAATGAATGCATGAGGAATAACTCAGGTTTCAGCATCTTGGCAAAGGACGCTTTGACATGTAAAGTAGGGGAACCAGAAAACTACTGACCTTTTGATTGGTAGATGACTCATGGCTCTATCTGTTAAAAAATAAATAAAACTATGACAGCACCCTCATTCTGACTTAGAAAAATAGGTGGTTGTGTTTAATTCTTTTGCTACTAAAGAATGATTTTAACCCATTTAATCCCACTGGCAACAATTGTTACTGTTTTAACCCCCTATTACATTAACAAAATTAAACATATTGTGTGTATGTGGAAGTCTAAGGAGTAAAATGCATGGACTTATTTTGCAGGGAAACATTTGGGATTAAATGGAAGTAGTTGTGGGATGAAACTGGTCATTCAGAGGTTGACTGCTCAAAATCCTCAACTTCTGGGCGACAATTTCTGATTGCAAGAAGACAGCACAGGTGCCCTCTATGCAGTAGGGGACTCCCCAAACCAACTGGTTGTGTACTGTTTATATTCCAATATAAAAGCACCTATGTCATTCTGCACTAAAATTGTGATCCTATAACAACCACGTCACTATTTGACCTCAACTTGACCTCATCGAATTACAGACTAATAGCTGACTTTCTCTGTCTTGTTGACATTTTATTGCTGTCTTGACACACCAAAGAAGCATTTCAAAGGCAACAAGATTGCAAGTTCATTGCACACAGTTGCAATAATTTCTCTTGTGTCACAGTGTCCATCCACTGTCACAGTGTGATTGTAGCATTATTGCTGATGTTGACCTTTGAGTTCTAAACATGACTCCCACACGCTTCAAATGGAATGAATGGAAACCACATTGCCTTCACAACTGATTACTGAACATCTTTCATCAGCCACTGCTCTCCCAAAGGCACTTGAAATGAGCCCGCCTTATTTGCATGATAGTATTGCCTGAATGTTTCTGTGAGTATACCAAAGTGAAACCAGCACACTGTGGCATGAGACAGAGGGACATGGTGGTGATGATGGTGTTTTGGGGGAGTGGGGCTAGTAGAGGAAAGCTGCAGACCCTGATGAATACAAATAACATTAAACATTCATGTTACCCAACCTTTTTATCTGAGAGTGCTGAACAAAGGCAGTGCTCTCGTCTGGACAGCATTATATTAGACCAAAAGATAAATGCATGCATTGAACAGTGAGAGAGAAATTCATCACAGTGGTTCACCTTTTCAGCAGCTAAAAAAGTTTTGTGGATGAGTCTAGTTGTTGAACAGTTGATATAAAATAACCAAAAACTCTGAAAAGTACTTTCTCAATAAGTTTCCCACATACACACAATTTAAGGCTGTTGGGTTTACTACATTTGCAAATGTAGGGATAAATACAATAAACTACAAGCCCAATTTCAAACATTAAAACAGACTACAATTTTTTAAAAATACTATATAAATATAAATATATATATATATATATATATATATATATATATATATATATATATATATATAGTTTTATATTGTCTGATATATATATATACCTTGTCATATTTTTCAGCACACAGTCTCTGTGGCTTCGTACTAGAAGCCCGTAACAAAGTAATTGCAAAATGTCCCTACACCTGTATTTTTTAAAATGCCACTTACTTTTTGAGCCTTTTGTTGTTCCCATCCCAAATGTTTCAAAAAAAAAATCTTAAAATCATACAAATTCTTCAGTTTAGATATTAAATGTGTTTACCCTGTTCTAATGTGAGTAACATATTGTTTTGTTCCTATTTGCAAATCATTTCATCGTGTTTTTATTTATAGTTTACATTTTTGTAATTAGAGTTGTACAAGCACAACATGAAATGCAGTCTTCATTTACTATATTCAAAGTAGCTGAATCTCCTTTATGCAAATTAAGCCAGTTGTTCAAACTGGTCTATTGAGAAAAGGCCTGAAACCAAATAATACCAGTTTATAAAACTTAAATCAGGTTTTTGTGATGATGAATGTAATGTTCCAACAGCACTTTCTCCTTTTTCTTCATGTCGTTTGCAGTTTTCTGCATGATCACATATGTGATATACCTTATGTGAGCCTGCTGGGAGACACGCTGACTGCGCTCTGCACTTCATACAGCAAGCCACAGAGAATCAGAGCTCAGTAAGCCCGAGTAACACCCATAACAGGCAGGGGGCCTTTATACATTTCTTGATCCCTTATTCTCTTCCCATTTGCTCTCCCCTCCTCCTGCCATGACGGCACAATTAACCATCAGACACACAATAGGGGCACATGTCCCCCACAGCCACAGCCAGCTCCCTCAGACCTGTACATCCTAATAAGGATTAGGCTAGAAGTTAACAATGAATGAAGAAGTCTTTCAGGAGCCTCTAATTCTATTCTGCCCTGTGTCACTTTTCATATGAGGTCTTTCACAACTGTGTGTTTGAACATAAGGTATAATCCTCTTAAATATCAAAGGTGGACAAATCATATTAATTTAGACATTACTTCCCCAGGCTCAAGAGCACATTATTCACTCGACACAGACCCCCAGTATCACCATCTGCTCTACTCTGTCACCTGCCACTGAGTGACAACCGAGTGCTCCTCCACTCAACTTCTTGCCTTTTTCCTCCATCTGACTTTAATCCTTTAGATTTAGTTCTTTTCAGTAACACTCTGATAATGTGGAGACATGATTGATGATCAGGACGTAATTATACAAATATTTGATTCTGCGGATTGCTCCTACCAGTTAATCAAAAACTTTTGTGAAAAGTTGAATTTCTTTTGATATATTATCTATCAAAAGAGAAAATGACTTTGTCACGGGCTCTGGCAAAGGATTTAAACCATCTTAGAAAAAGGTTTACAAGTATGTTCAAAGGATATGAGAATATGTGGCACACTTGATCTGATGAACACTTGAACACATTATTTATGTTTTTACTTTCAGTGACTATTTCTCTTGCGGTTCTGTTAAATTAAAAGATTAACTTAAAAACATATTGTTTATTAAATATTGCTGAGCTTCTTCAGCATCTTTTACAAAACCGCAGACACTATGTTATCCCTTAGATGATTTAAAAACTCCACAGATCCACTTAACTGATACATTTTCTTTGATTGCATATGTTGGTAAAACAGGAAGGGATCTTATTTGAAAATTGCAAACACCTGCTTCGTTTTTCCACTGTTTAATAACACAGTATACATCCAGCCTTGGTACATGTTTCTTTCTACAAGTGTAAGTGAAAAATGGTCAGAATCTGTTTCATCCTTTAAAGAAAGTCACAGTATCAGCCTATTAACTTCTTCCTTCCTTGGAGTTATATCTGTTCATTTGTACAACTTCAGTTCCACTTGAATTTTATCAGCCTTCTGCTGGCCTCTTTCGTGGAGATAGCGTATACATTCTGACAAGAATTAGCCTCAGACTAACCGATACGGCTCCTCCCCAGAGAGTTCATGGTCTCATTCTTTACTTTTTTCTCTTCTCCTTTCTTTCTCACTGCTGTCTTCAGTTGGTTTTCTCTTCCTTGTCACTCACCTGTCTGTAAGACATCAAGCAATGCCTTTGTCTGACAGACAGCTGCTAGCGATGTCTGATGGAGTAATTTGCAACAAATGTACAAAACACGACTGATGAGAAAAATGTCATCCGAGGTAGTGGTGAACACTAGAGCACTGTGGATGGAGAAGAGAGGTCCATTTCCATTCATCACAAGTACTGACAGATGGTCCCAGTTCTCATTTTCCATCTTTCTGTTCCAAGTCCCTCAGCTCATTAATGTTCTACATCCTCCACAGGTTGATTTATTCTCTACTTGAATGCAGTGCTTACCACCACTTGAGAAAACAACCTGTGCATTTAAAGGTGTTGGAGCGGTTTTAAAATGCAACTGGAATTAGAGTGTTATACTACATAATGCAAACAATCAATATTTGTAGAACACAAGTCTTCATTTTCCGCCCCGTCGGGTCATTTAAAGGGAACTGGAGCAAACCATCCAATTGTAATTTACATCCGACTCTGTCCAGATTCATTTTATGAACTCAGCACAAAAACGAGGGAAATTTGTATTTAGGTGATTATTTCTTTGTTGTAACAATCGTTCTTGGCAATAGATTCTTACACAATGGCAAAGCCTGTTTATTTCCCCTTAAAATGTGAAATGGTTTTCAGTTTGTCATTCTGTTTCTCCCTAGTTGTTGTCCGACCTTCTTTCCTGTGTATCTTTGCTGATTTCATGAAGGCCTGGTTTGGATAACCACATGTTTTAAGAGCTTTCTTTGCATGTCTGTGTTCCTTTTCTTTGCCTTCTGCCTCAGATGGAACATTTTGTGCCCAGAACATTTCCTCTTAGGCAGAAGGGAAAGAAAACAACTTAACCTTTTTGATATAAAATGGTTTTTACTTATTTTATCCCATCATATCTCTGTAATTTTTTTTTAAATTGAGCTATGTTCAAAGAATGTTTTATGAGATCACAGTGACCTCTAGACATCCAGCTGACTTCCACGTGAATATTTCAGAAAAAAAACAATACCCTCAGTCCACCCTTTATATACTGCATCCTGTGAATGGGACAGAATGACATCCGAAAATGCTAATGCTTCCTGACCCACCTGTTGCTGGCACAGAGGCACATTATAGGTGGAAAAACCTTCCAGGAAGTAATGGTGAAGGCTACGAGGTGCAGGCAGGGTGTTTGACTTTGTAACACTCTTTGGTGTAAAAGGCTTGTCTGCGTGTTTGACCACAGCATGCTACGCTGTCAAACATCTTTATTTCTGGGGTACAAAAAAGCAGTTACAGGATGATATCGGCTAGCACTTTCCAGGGTGTCGGCCACAGATGGAAAATTGACTTTTCCTTCCAACAACATTTCATCTGTTCACACATTTGTCGTATCCGATACTGGACCGGACAAGTCCATGGGCTCTGATTTGGAGGTAAAGGTTAAAGACAGAACCTGTATGATCTACACTGCCTGCCATGTTTACATCACAAAGCAAAACCTGACTGTATACCAAAATCAGCCACATAATTTGTATTACTGTATGCATGGGGGGAAAAAAGCTGGAATCTGTAAGAACACTGCAAGAAAAACTTTTGAAGCTCTGTTCAGATTACATTAACACTTTAGAGAATCATTTCATGCCAATCACGGATTATAGGGTTCAAAAAGAGAGGCTTCTTAGTTTTTGGTTGCATGCATGAAGAAGTGTATCAAGGAGGAGGTAAACAACAGATGTAGTGGAATAAAGCAGTCTAATCCTTTAGGTGAGAAATAGAATTAATAATTATTTTAGGAGATTAATAAAAATGGAAATCTTCTAACATATAAAAGCCACCGAATTTAGATAACCATGAAATGCACTGTTTCTTTTTCTTACTTTTCTTTTCTTATGCCTCATTTGTATTAAGGTATTTTCCTCTTTAGTTCTTTATGCAGCATCAATCAATTTGATGTAGAGCTTCATCCACACAGTGTTCCTAAATTAATGGGGTTTATTCTTGAACACCTATCAGAACAATGTTTAAAAAGGGGGGGCTTTCTTAGTCCGTATGCCTCATTTCTGTGTGAAAGAGTTCTTGGAGACATGAAGGAAGAAAATAATCGATACACTACACAACACTCAGAATCCAACACTAACACCTTAACTAAAGGTTTTCTTTCAAAATTTCCCCTGACCCTGAAATGACCATGTTCTGTTATTGTTGCTTCATCTTCACTGAGGGGCTAAGAGCCACACAGAATTGATTGTATCTCCACAACATGGAGATGGTCATTGATCTTATTCTTTTTTTTTAAAAAAAAAAGAAAAAAAAAGAAAGAAAAAACGCTTTGTTTAGCTGACATCTGTCTTTTCTCTCATGGTCAGGATACCCCAAAGCTTTATGGTGCAGGAAATCAGTGGGCTGCTTGATTACATTCAGTGTTTCAGCAGGAACACAAAGTACTGCTGCTCTTTGGAAAAATGCCAAAGACTAAATCTACCATATCAGGTCTGTAAAATTCAGAAAGAGGTTTCCCTACAGTGCCCCTTCCTTTTCTTTGCGGTGAATTTGATGGTGATCTCTGACAATTCCTGACTGTGGTTGGGGTACAGTGTCATGCTTCTTTTATCTCTCATTTTCTCCAGAGAGTAGAACCAATAGGCGTACTGCGCCAAGGCACCGATCACCACAGGTCCTGTGTTATTAACTGAGGTCAGATGTGAAGAATCAGTGATTCTCACACCTTCTTCCTGTCACTCTCTTTAATTCTCACTCATTCCTCACGGGAACCGAAAGGTTTTGACTGATCAATCACCTGCAAATAGCTTTATTGACAGAGCATATGTAACATCTGCATTGATGAGGCAGTTTGGACAAACAGTTGGCATGGTCACATAACACTCAAGCAAGTGAAGTAGTCTCAGACTCAGCTCTAATCTGTAGTAAAATATTAATGAATAACTGTGGAGTTATGGAACCTTAAGCAAATGAGTAGATTGGGACAATGTTTCAAAAATTGACCAAAACAGTGAGGAAATTATTAAATACACACGCTAACAGCTCCTCCAGTTTTATTAATACATTTTTAATAATGCAAATATTATACATATTACACATTATTCAGTCTGCAAAAGGATTAAATTATGTGTAAAAGGGGATTGGCAGTCTTCTGTCAGGCTCGGCACCCAGCAATTTGAATTGACAAAATTAGATGCCAACTCTGTGTTATTTCAGGCTGGTCGGGCAGGGAGGGAGCAATAGATCCAAGTCCTGCATTCAGCTGTACTGTATTTTATTATCAGCATTAGTCAAGAGGCATGATGCACTGGGCTGTGAACTCTGAGCTGTGATCAGCTGTTCCACTCGGTCAGTCCATTAACACTTTTCTTCATGCATTGTCCTGAATCTAACCGCCCACTGTCCCTCTGGCACTCGGGCAGGCCAGAGCATGAACAACTCTGATATAAGTTGCGTAATATATAGATAATATATATGTAATATATCTAAGCTATTATATTATACTAGTGCTACCATTGGTGTTTGGTATTATAGTGAATATTCCTTATCGCCTCATGATGTGTGACTAGTTAACTAATATGAAGAGAGGTCTTTTTTGTGACCTTGATGCTAAGTGAAAACCCAAGAGCTGGGGGAAATCAAAGCAGCACACTAACATTGCAGCGCTTGAAGGTATACGTGACTCAATTGATTTGATTTGTAAGCTCTTCTACTTCTTTCTCCTCAGATTTATTTGCATGATAATGTGCAAGTGTACTAAAGAGAAGCACCACACGCCACGCGTGATCAATTGATAAAAAGTCCCTTATCAGACATGCACTCACACTGCTGTGTACTCTCATTCTCATTCATTTTGTAAGAATCTCTGTTAATTGTCCTTCTCTGCCGTGTGGCCTTTATGCAGCCACAAACATGAACCCACAAACGCACAAAATCTTTAAACTACTCCTCTCTCTCTCTAGGGATATTGACCTTGCCAGCTACGTTCTGGTTGGCTGCATTCTGCGCCGATGTTGGGTCTGTCAGAGGAAATATACAGTCCTTGGCTGGAACCCAGGTGTGCTCAGGCAAACTGTTAAATTTGGTCATTACTCTTGTAATAGTGCTTTTATGGTTTGTTCACATGGGCCATGTGCACAACCGCCTCAGCAGAGCTTTCCTGTAAGGTCTGCAGACAGAGATGAAGGCATCCTTTCTCAAGAAGCTCAAATTAAAATAGCTTCCTGTGTCCACGTATGAAGCACCATGACTATAAAGCAGACATCTAAACAGCCTGTTGCAGAACTGAAAGATCTATCTATCTATCTATCTATCTATCTATCTATCTATCTATCTATCTATCTATCTATCTATCTATCTATCTATCTATCTATCTATCTATCTATCTATCTATCTATCTATCTATCTGTCTAATTTTGGATGTATGCATGCTACAACATATGTACGTCTGAATTGATTTGTAAGTGTCAACTCAACTAGAGGCAGGACCAGGAGGAGGGAAAAGCAATTCTAACGGCTTTTTGATGTAGATAAATGGCGTACAGATGGCCCACTCAATATATTTAAATGAGATATAAAAATCGGGGAGGGGGTGACTGCAATACATTGATTAGCCTACCAAGCAGACACGTTTTCACTGCTATAATTCAAATGTTTATATGATTTGATAAGTGCCCTTAAATATCATAAAAACGTTTGTAATGCTGTCATCAAAAGTATTTTAAACAAACAGAAATTACTAAATAAAAATCTCAGCACTAAGATATCTCTATAAACATGATTTTCATTTGATATAAAAGTGTAATGCATTAATAAGAAAACGGTAAACTGTTACAACATAAATGTACACTGACATAATGGATAATATATTTGTTATTGAAGTTGTAAAACCCCTGTCTGTTTCAATTTAATGTCTGAACTAAATCCAATACTTTCCATTCATCTACTTTGTTTTAGGGATTAGCTATAGGGTAACAACAGTAAAAATACTCAGTTATGTTATTACACTGTAGAGGAGAGGCAAAGTATTGCTATGGCAACATGACAGACACACTTGTCATCAAACATGTAATGTTTTCATCATTGTCCTACCAATTTGATTTACTAATGTCTCATGACTCCTCATGGGGGTGTTTATCAGATTAAAAGGAGTGAAACTGACACAAGTTAACCAATAGTGCAGACAGCAGAGAAAAGCAAATCTGAGAGATAATCAATTGACTTGACACATTATTAAAATTTAACATTAATGATAATAAACAAATGCATTTCTCCAATTACACTGATATCATGATGTATGTATGCAGTGTACATAACATCACAATCCCATTCCAGTCACGAGAAACAGTATTTTACTATGAGCTACTCATTTATTTCTACCCTGAATGCACTGATACTCACCTTGATCAGTGCGATGTAAGTTGTTATATTACCATGTTTTTATTAATGTGGTACATAATTATGGCTAACATAATACATGTTTAATTACATAAATATTATTCAACAATAACAGTTTAAAGAATTGAAAAGTTTTAATTTGTGTGTCATTAAAACTTTTCAATGGCAATACCATGAAAATACTTACTTACTGGCATAACATACCATCTGTAAAAGGTTTCCTGAAATATCTGTTAGTCTTAACCTATAACTCTATTTTTATGTAAGTCATGTAGTCTGTGATCTTTCTGCTTTTTGTAACTCTACCTTGTGAAGTTGAATGACGACTCCTGAAACAGAAATTATCGAAGAAAGCTTAAGTCGGGCTGTAATTAGGAGATTTTGTGCCGTCGCGCTAGAAGAGATCAATACAAAGATATTAATATACAAATGAATATAAAACCATCAAAACACAAAAGATAATGCAGGGAAATCCACCACTGAAGACAGCCTTGGGTGGTGGTATTATGACTCTCTAAGATGCACCAGCCTAGACTTTTTATGACTGAAGAGATAATCCTCTTCATTCAGCCATCTCGGTCTGCAGACACTATCCTGAAGGTAAGAACTGCTAACACATTCCAAACAATACTGTCCGACAAGTGTAAATTGTATTTACCCACAGTTCACCTTTAACACTGGGCTGCAAAAGAAGCCCAAATGCGATTATGCACGTGAAGAATTAATCCCGAGATGAGCACAGGGTAATGTATGGTAATTATCCAACAGGATATTCTTACGTAGCGATTAGCATATCTGGGAGGCCAGACATGGATGGGAGGGCAGTCTGAGAGGAAGGAAAGGACACAGCTGCTGATAAGAAGCCCAGATTTCTTTTTTCTATGTTGATGGTCTGGCTACAGGCAGTGACTCATTCTCCCCTTTGTGTTTCTCTCTATCGTATATACGCATATACAACATCAGATGAAAATCTGAACAGTTGGATGTACACAAGCACTCACAGACTGACAACGCACCCATCATAGCGAATGCTGGTAAAATAAAGAAGGGGAAATGCTGGATATCTGGGAAACAAATGCTCTCAGACACTTACAGTGTGCTTATTTTGCACTTCGGTTTATAGTTTTATAAATCCAGCTTACAGTTTATGCCAGCAGCATGGTTCAAAAAGTTTAAACAGGGGCGTGTTTGTTGTTGTTTAACCTGCATTTTTTATGCAAACAAACATGCCACTATCATTTCTCATGAAGACTTGTTGTTTTCATATGTGTAGAATGTGGTTTATAATGGTCTTGCTAAAATATGTAAGGTCTTCTGTGAAAATGATATCATCGCTCAAATCTATATGCATTAAAAAATGGTAATAATGGTTCCTTTACTGATAAAATTAGTCATGCATTTCCATTTGTACCACCACAGATGCTTGTCAGCTGTGTATTGATCATTTTATTTTAGATATTATTATTTATACATACTATTACATTTATACAGTTATCACTTCTCTATCCATTTTGTATGAGTTTGGGACAAGAGAATGCAGCTTGGTAGAGTTTTAGCTTCACTGTCAACTTCAAGTGAGCCTCAGTCCAAGTGATACTGATTTAGAATTGTCATCCAAATAGAAACATGATGAAATCTGAATCGTGAAATCCCCAAATTCTCAAATTCTGTCCAGTTATAAAAGGAAAAATGTTTGTTAAATTGTTGAATTGAACCAACATCATTATTATTATTATTATTATTTTATTTTCATTTTTTCCCATAACATCTTTTATGCCTCTTAGCATCCCCCAGCTTTTCATTTCTTCACTTCTACATCTTCTGTTGTACCAGTAGCAGTATTTATGAAATCTGAATAACAGACACAGGTTTCAACCCATATTTTTTTTTTTTTTTTTTTTTTTTGGCTGCCCTCTAAACCCATTGCATAATGTGACCATGAACCACTGTATCAATTCTGGGTTTGGTATTTAGGTGTAATCAGCCATGTAGGACACCAGTTTGCTGAGAAGCACGGGCCTTTGTGAGATGCCCATCTGTTTAGTGTATTGGGACAAGCCCAGTCCCACAGAGCTGCTGAAATGAAAGGGGTGAGTATGAGAAAGCCCAGCTGAAAAGACATGGGTGGGCGGCTGCATCAGGGCACAGTCTGTCTAAGGCACTCCTGCAGTTCTGTCTTATTCTAATGCAGCGTATACGAGTCCCCTGCTTGCATACAACTCAGAGATCAGAGACTGACAGATGCACCATGGGAAGCAGACTGGGATGTCTGATGCATGCATGCGTCCATCCTTTCATGCATGCGGTGTCTGTGTTCTCTCACTCTCTGTTAAGCTGTTTAGCTAATATTTGCCTATTGACTTGACAGTGTACATATTACCCTGCCTTGGTGACCTCTTAGCAGGACATGTATGTGTATGAGAGTAGATCGATTCATACAGTGGGCTCCCCCATCCTTGTTGTTAGTATTCAGCAGTTTGGCTGAGCAGGGTGGGAGCAGGTGATAAGCTGCTATAGGCCAGTGAAACCATTCCAGCAAGAGTTGTGACCCTACTTCAGCAGGACTGATTATATCTTTCCCAGGGCTGCTAGGTCTGGCAATCGAGCCTACACAACAGCCTGAAACATATCACCCCAGACTGAGATCACAGCAGCCATGTTCGAGATAATAATAGCCAGTGAGCAAACAGTGGGAATGACAACAGCGTTGTTTTCAAAATTCTGTTCATCCTTTAAAATGTGCTTTTGATGAGTTATATTTAAAACTGTACATTCCTGCATCTTCATGGCTAAACCAGACTCCTGTCACATTTAGAAATGTTTCTGTAAACTTTAGATTAAACATAGCTTTAATCGGCTTCTTTGGCCTATTTTTAAGCTAATTTAACTATTTTATTTATAATTGTACAATTTCACATGATGAGTGCACAGACAGTTTTTGATAACCTTGCACCTTTACAAACACAAGAGCAAAATAATAATGGAAAACACACACACAAACCATTTTTCCCGAGCAGCCTGGAGATGTGGGGCAGGTGACCTGCTTGTGAGAGACTTGCCATGTGTTGCATGGAAAAGAGAGCTTTTGGTCCTGTAGGTCCATATGCCCTCAAGCTCCAACAATCCTCCGTCCACTTCCCCCTTAGACTTACACACAAGCATGCTTCTCTCTATCAAAGCAGGCTGCACCCCCACCCCCGGCGCACGCTCTTGATAACTGACAGCAGCTGCATTGATGAGCACAATGCACGGGCCAAGGCAGCTCAGCTGGCCTCACTCCCCACTTGACACTGGTTTGACCTCTGGCATGTGAGTCTTCCTCCCCGAAAGATGCTCTTCCTATAGCCTGACACAGTCTGTCTATCTCCTTTACCCACACTCACACAGACAGAAGCACGACACACACCCAGAAACGGGTGCATCCTGAGGTTAGCTGGGTCAATTAAATTCAAACCAAGGATAAATGATTTGTAAATCATGTACAGATAAGGAATTAATGGACAATAGAGTTAGCAGCAGTGCTGCTTTCATTTTCACGTAAAAAAGTACTCACAGCAAGCATCCGTAGGTGTTTCTTCCAATGACCCATAGTAAGGAAGTAATTCTCAAGCAATCTTTATTTCATTACTGCCTTTGAAAAACCAAGTCACACTGTGCTTCACAGGTGAACATAAAATATAATACCAAAAGTTGCATAACTGGTGAAGCATTGAGAAAATAAACAAAGATTTTGAATAAAAAAGAATAAAACCATAGTTTCAAGGAGTTGTTATGTACACTTCTTGCCATATACTCATACATACTTCCATATGCGCACAAGGAGCATCAGCAGTGTATCCAGTACGAGTGAGCATGAAAGGCTTGTAATAGCTCACCTCCCTAGGGGACTGATGACACCAAGGAAACCAAACAGAAGCTGATGGTATGACAGAAGAGCTGGGGAGGGCGTGCTCATCGCTTCCCCTCCACCATTGTGCTCCTTTACAACTTTACAAAATAGCCTTTTAATTTGCTGCAGCGTCTGGGGTGTCTGAATTGTGCCAGCATCAATCACCATCATCACCAGGGCCGTAGGCACTCCGTCCCTTGGGCCCTCTCACTGAACGGCCCCTGAGGCAGATCACTCTGTCTTCCCTCATACAGGCTAGGTTTCCCAATCTGTGCGATTGCTTGCACTACCTCACAATCATGCAAACAATGTGATGCTGTTTGAACCCTAACATTTGCTCCACTCGACATCACTCAAATTTTGACCAGCCTTTGATACTCCAGTGTTGTGCATGAGAGAAAAAATCTAAATACAAATGACACTGGCTTGAGCATGAGATTTCATTGGTTAGTTTTCACTGGTTTTTACTTTAAGAAAATCTATCAAATTTCTCTTTTCCCCCCAAAAACCCCAAAAGAGAATATTTACGTTACATTAATATATATATAGACTCATTTTTCTATAAGGCTTCAAGATTTGGCTTGGGAAATTACCCCCATGGTGGAAAATGATATATCAAGAAAGTGCCAGGGTAAAACACACTTCTCTGGGTTTGTTTTGGTTTTTGTTGTTGTTGTTGTTGTTTTTAAGTATTTGAGGTTAGTTGGTTAAAACTAGAGAAGGTACTTTGACAGAAACTGATAATAAACATTTTTTAAACTGTTTAAAGATCAGTGCTTCATGAAACCTGGCTAGTTAGGCATGTTAGGGATAGAGCCTGATACAAAAACCTAATAATACGTCCTCCTACATAATGTTCAGTTTGGGTGAAAATGATTCAAAGAAGTGTTGGCTCAGATCAGGATTTCCTACGTGGTTTACTAATATACATGCATGGCTAATGGAAAGGTTCTTATATAGTGCTTGATATGTGTTGTACATGTCTTATTTACTTTTTCCAAGTCCAAGTGTTTTCTATTCAGAATTGGGCTGCAGCATTCTAACCTATCAAGGTGAACTAACAAATAGACATGCCTTTTTAGTAACAGACTGCAGTATCGTGATTGGTTGTAGTTTTTATTACCTTAAAGCGTTGCAGACCTATATAGGTTTTTATGTTTCTATCTATTATATTAAGTATGTTGACTCTACATGTAATGAAATGTTCTATATAAAATAAAACTGACATTGACACTGACAATTATGTAGACTGAGACAGCTTCTCTTTGTTGTTCTAATAAATGTCAGCTGAGTAGTGTAAATGTTCAGTTAGGCTGTTGAGCTAAGTTTCACTACTTTGGAATTGTTCTTTTAAACTAAGCCTGTCCATCCATATTCTCTTCTGTTTATCCTTGTCAGGGTCACAGGGGTGGGGCTGAAGCCTATCCCAGCTACCATAGGGCAAGTGGCAGGGTATAGCCTGTCCAGATCACCAGCCTGACGCAGGGCTAACATAGACAGATGCACAATCGCACTCACATTCACACCTACGGGCAAATTAGAACCACCAAATAACCTAATCCCACTGACTGCATGTCTTTGGACTGTGGGAGGAGACGGATATCCCCCATAGAACTCACACGTACACGAAGAGAACATGCCCGCTCCACACAGATAGGTCCTGGAAAGGTGGTGGAGTGGAACTCAGGACCTTCTTGCTGTGATTTATTGAATTCATTGACAGATGGACGGTTGGCTAGAGTCCATCTCTTCTTAACTGAACTCTTGCCACGTATAATCCCTGTTCTAGTGCTAAGGCCAGGCAGTTATCATGATGTCACTTATGAGCTGTTCTGACTGAACAAAGCAGACCATTAAGCACCATTCAGCATAGGTACCAAAATGGTAAAGTTATCCCGCTTCACATTAGGAATCTCTTTAATCTGCAGATATGCTTGTCATGCCTTATTGTGTGCTGCATAGTATTTTCTTTATGTCTGTCACTTCCCATTCTGCCACTGCCTAGTCAGTTTTAATTGACTTTAATTAGCATCTAGTAATTAATTTTGTTTTCTACAAATTATTTGTATGAGTGGTCCCAGTGGGTGGCCTCGTTCATCTCGTTAGGGCCAATTAGCTGCAATTAACAACCACTAATGACTTGCTTTTTTCATTCCAAAACAAACAGTGCACACCCTGGCAGATTCCAACGCTGCACAGAGACCTCTTGTGTGTATAAGTGGTGCTGGGGCCAAATGATGGGCCAGGCCTCTAATCAACACCTTCCCTGGAGAAACCAAACTCACTAAGGAAACATGTATCCAGCTTCCAGCTTCCCTCTGGTCTTTTTGTTGTCATCCACTATTACACCAAAGCTTCTGGGAGCAAACTTACTAACAGAATAAACTTATGAGAAATCTTTATTTAGTTTAACAGTTCAAAACTTGTGAAAACAAATTTATTGTTGAGTGGGTGCTCATTTTTGCTTTTAAAATAATAATAAAAGTAATAATAATAAATCACATAGTTACAGTGCCACTGAGAGACTGTCCTTTCTGCACTGTGACTACGTCTTACTTGCAATGTTTTGACGCCATCTTTGTATATGGTTCTGTGTAAAGTGTAAGGCCTGGTGAGTGAATCAGCTGATAAATTCATAATTTAAAACACATCCTCTTAATTAATCAGCATTTACAGTTTATCAATAAGACCACAGCCTGAAAATAGTGATAACGATTCACGATATGCTACAAATCTGCTTTATGCACACAATTCTAGCATTAGATAGGCCCTTTAATCCCTTAATTTTAATTCCGTACACTAAGTAAATATGTACATAGTTTGTTCACTGAATCAATAATAACCCCCTACTCCCCATCACAATTCTGCTTGATTGACTGGTTGTCAATAACTGAGATCCACATTAGTTGTGCTAAAAGCAGAATTTAAAAGTAATGACTTTAAGTGTCAAAGAAAATGTGGAGACGGTAACGTTGTAAGTCAATACAGTGGACTCTGATAAAAATGACTGATAAAATTACGAGTTGTAAAACGTCAGGCGTGATGTGACCTTGCTCAAAAAGAAGAAAAAAGTCAAGAGAAAATCCGAAGTGTGGCTTTAAAAACTACATTTTTTTAAAAAAAGAAGAAGTTTTTTTTTTTAAATCTTCAAAGAATATATATATATATTTTTTTTTAGCTCAACCTACATGTCGGGACATCGGATATCAGGGCCCAGCAGAACCCGAAGCTTGTATGAGAAAATGCGCTATCTTCGTCCCCAGTGTACCAACATGGTGAGATAGCATCTATAAGAGGCAGCCTATCGCCACAGATTATAACCATTAGTGTTCCCAGTCATTTCAATGCAATGAAGAATAATGCAGGGCCACAGCGTCGGTCTGTGTGAAAAGACTGTGTTGAGCACGTCCTCTCCCCACAGCCTTCTGCTGGGATAGACCTGCTGATCATTTGTCACCTGCCACTGATTCAGTCAGACTTATTCTCCGGCCTTTTCCAAAGGAAATCATTTATTCACGTGACATTATCACGGACTCTCAGCACTCTATTCTACAGAGGAAATGTATATCAGTCATAAAAAAGACTATTATTGTAAAGTGAACCACTTTCCTTATTATTTTATATTATTTATTCGTAACTATAATTTCTTTTAAATATTAGCTTGAGCCTTTCTTTTTAGTTTGCGGTGTTAACATTAGACATCCGTCACTAAAATCTGCTTTTAGAAAATTTATTTTTAACAATTTCCAAGAAATAAAAAGACTTTAAAACATATTGAGGTTTCCTGTAGTTTTTACCAACACATTTCTATTTCCTTTTATTTTATTTTATAACCATGATGCTTCACCTCTGTAACTTAAATAGTTATATGTGGCGGACTGAAATGAAATCCCCTCATCCTCCACCCCTGAAGCTGACGTCACAGGTTTGTTAATAGGCAATAGGCTGAGCTCCGCTAGGTGAGCTCATTACAGCGTCTCTCTCAGAGAGAGCTCGTCAGAGGCAAAATGGGACACATATGACCACACTAAGCGCACAGACAGCATTTTATTGTTGTTCGTTCTTCTTCTCTACTTTAGCCAACTGCGGATTTTTCGCAGTGACTGATTTTAATATTTATGAATAGCTTATTTTTTTTATGTCCTTTCCCTCCTGAAATCGCACACCTCGGATCATCTTCACGGCCCGCTATGATCTCCAGTCAGTGATTATTATATATACATATTTTTTTAAATACCAGTTTGTCTTCAACTGCTGATCTTTCATTTGGAGCAAAAGACTGAATTTGGATTGTTGCCCTGTGGAACAAAAAAATCAAACAAAAAAACTACTTTTACTCTCACTGATGGCGACCTAATCGATGCGAATAATTCGGATGAGCTGGATCTTTTGGATTATATGCACTAAAGCGAATCCATATCTAGGTGAGCGGGACGGAAGAGAAGAGGAAGAGTTGATTTCGCACTCGCACACTGGAGCGGGAATAAGTCTAGACAATGCTTCAGTGTGCCAGCTGTGAAAAACCTATTCTCGATAGGTTCTTGCTCAAAGTTTTGGACAGACCGTGGCACATCAAATGCGTCCAGTGCTGCGACTGCAAATGTAGTTTGACAGAGAAGTGTTTTTCTCGAGAAGGGAAACTGTATTGCAAGAATGATTTCTTTAGGTAAGAATTGACAGTGTTTGTGGTTTAGTATTTATAGAAAAGGTTTGGGGTTTTTTTTTTAGTCAGTTAAAAACAGGTTAAAATGTATTCCAGTGGTTGCAACTAACCATCTGTTTTTATACAATGGACACGCCTGTCTGCTTTATTTTATTTCCTCGTCTTATCTTTCTCTTCTCTCTTTTCGTTTAATTCTCGGTTTTCTGTCTTCTTTGAAAGTGAAGCTAACCCTAACTGCTCGTGTGATTATTATGATGGAAAATATCTTACAATTGTACCTAATATTTGTGTTTAGCCTGTTTAGTTAGACAACTGCATTTTTACTTTCTGTTCAAATCTTACAGTTGTGAAAAACCGACTGTGGTAATTTCACTGACTACAACACACTAAGTTCCCGGTAGTTTGTGTTGTTTTTACAAAACAACACAAACTTGCCAAAACTGGGCCTAAAGTCAGAGCAGGTGTAAAGGTGTTCTCCTAGATTAAGACCAACATATCACGTCTGTGCTGAAACTTTTCCCTGACTTTGGTTCTCCCTCTTGAACAGGAAATTTGGAACCAAGTGCGCTGGATGCGCGCAGGGGATTTTACCCAGTGATCTAGTCCGCAGAGCCAAGAGCAAAGTGTTTCACCTGAACTGTTTCACCTGTGTGATGTGTAACAAACAGCTGTCCACCGGAGAGGAACTGTATATCCTGGACGAATTCAAGTTCGTTTGCAAAGAGGACTATGAAAACAACTCTGGGAAAGACACAATCCTCCTTTCAGGTGATTTATTATTATTATTATTATTATTATTATTATTATTATTATTATTATTATCTAGTGTGTTTTATTTATTTTTAAAAAAGATTCCTGAGGTGCACCTTTCATAAATATTTAGCCTAGAGTAGTGGCATTTTCTGATTGTCTTATTCTGATAACAGTAACGACGTGCAGCGATCCAAGTCTGTCTCCGGACTCTCAGGACCCGCAGGACGACGGGAAGGAGTCAGAAAACGGGCATTTATCGGATAAAGACACGTGCAGCAACGAGAACGACGAGCAGAGCGCCGTCGGAAAACGACGCGGGCCTCGGACCACTATAAAAGCCAAGCAGCTGGAGACCCTGAAAGCGGCTTTTGCGGCCACACCGAAGCCCACCAGGCACATCAGAGAGCAGCTGTCACGGGAGACGGGTCTCAACATGAGAGTCATCCAGGTAAAAGCAACAAATATAGAAAAAGAAAAAAAAAAGCAGATAACTATAAGTTTACTGTTTTTTTTTTTATTCATACACAGACTCACACAAAGTGACAGTAACACAATCACCAAGGCACTAGTGTTACAGAGAATAAAGCCTTTGATGTAGGCAACTCAACAAAGCAATGTGGCTGGTGGCGCTTGCAAACACCCACGTACAATATATGCTCTGCTGATTTTCATTTTTTCCCCGCCTCTCATTTGGGGTTTTCCTTAATCTGTGCGCCCAGTGCGTCCCTAACATCACAGAGGACTCATGATGCCCATGGGCATTTTAAAAGGCCCCCTAATAATAATAAAAAAAAATCATGTCGCACGGATACATCTTGAATGCTAATTTAAAAATGCTATAAATTATTTTTTTAGTGACCTAAAAAGTTAATTTTGCATGTTTTTGTGTCTTTTCTCATCAACTAAAACCTTACCCCAATTTACAAAGACCTTGTCATTATTTTGGGTTGATTTATTTCTAATCATCGTCGTCCAAATCATCCAACTGCAATTTGTCGCCCTTATTTCAAAAAGCTGTTGGCCACACTTCATAATTCATGCTCTTTGTTTTTGAACTGCTGTCTTAAAGGTTTGGTTCCAAAATCGGAGGTCTAAAGAGAGACGTATGAAACAGCTGAGCGCTCTAAGCGCTCGGAGACACGTGTTTTTCCGCAACCCGAGGAGAATGAGAGGCCTGGGAGAGAGAGTGGAACCAGGAGAGCTTGGACACTTTTCTTATTATGGAGGTGAGCTATATAAAATAATGATTAAGATTTAGTGTTTTAAGACTGTCACATCATAAACAAACAGATAAATAAGCAAATAAGGTCCAAAGTATCTATGCTTCTTCAGGTTGATGCATTAGCTGTAATCAATAAAATGAACCTTCTGAACCAATCTTATAATCAATGCCGTTTTTGACCACATTGTAAAAATTCAAGATACATAAAAAAGCCACTACTATTCTTTCTTTAAATTCTGACACAATGTACTAATCCTTATGTTCATATGAGTGCAGAATATCCTGGTGAATACTATGGCTCAGGAGGGAATTATGAGTACTTTCAAGGCCCACCATTATCGCAAGCACAGACTCCAGCAGACCTGGGCTTTGTGCCCTCCACAGTCCCGGCTGGCACCCCACTAGGAGCCATGGACCACCATCATCCTGGGCACCACTGTCCCGGAGAGGTTCAGTGTTTCTCTGATACATTATCTCATCATCCCGTGGACTCACCAAGTCCGGAGCCCAATGGACCAAGTTCAATTCACAGCATCTCCAGTGAAATGTGTGGCCCCAGCACGCCCTTCACCACTGTTTCTCTCAGTGACAACGGATACACCAACCAGCTGTCACAGCCCTCTTCAGAAATGAGTGAAGGCACTGTTTGGTAATCAGGCTAAGACCGAAATACTACAAATGCAGTTTGAAGGCAAACCCTTAACTTTATTTCATATATCAGCTATTTATTTATGATTATTTATTAATATTTATTTATTTATTGTATTTCATTATGCTTTTTTTTATTTTTATGTTGGTTATTTATTGACGGGCCACGTATTAGATAGTTTGGAATAATCTGTGCGAATTGGCTCGTTAATAGGTTCGCAGTGCTGGGCCTCACTGACTAAGCAATAAACAAATACATTAATACTGCTGAATCGTATTTTAGTGTTTACAAAATCTTTTCTGTCATGTACAGTACTGTGCAAAGGTTTTAAGCACATTTGATGCTTATATTCTTTATCCATTATACAAGAATATCAACTGGCCATAAGCCCATTCTGTATTCAGTTTTTTGGCCCATGCTAGCTGGAATAGAAAGTTAAGAAGATGGATGTATGGATGGACAAGGCAATGGATATCCCCAAACATTCCCACAGAGTCCCACAGAATAAAGAACTTCAGTGACAAGAACTACAAGGAGTTCTGCAAGATGCTATGGCCCACAGAGATCCCTCGTCTCATTATACTGTATTTATATCAGTCTAAGATAGCAAGAAGCGATGGAAACAACTGAGACCAGCCTAAATGCAAAGAAGAATTGTGACCACACATTCAAAATGGCTGGGAGAAAGAAAAAAAAGAGTACCCTGATAAGCAATGGTAAGTGCACCCATAAGAATTTGTGCTTTTTAAAGGAAAATGGTGGTCATACTCAGTATTAATTTGAAACTTTTTTTCTGCTTAGTGCACTTTATGATTTTGATATGTTTAAAATTTGCACAGCACTGTATATGATGAAACTGACCTTAAAATTCAAATGTGAACTGTGTGATTGTATTTGTTTTATCACCTTTCAGTGTTTCAGCCAACTTACAAATTCCAAGTATGAGTTTGTGTGTAATATTCATGTTCATGTATTACACATGAACCACCCGCTGATTACAGATCATGAACGTGATACTCTGACCAAAAACATTTCTCAGGACTGCGGAAACATTGCATTGTTTTTTGTTTCGCTACACCTTTCTTATGAATAATTTGCTGTTTAGCATGTGTTTGCCTTCAAAGTATTGCCATTTTAATCTGAACATTTACATGAGTAGAAAATGATTTGACTGTGACATGATATGAGTCCAACCTGACAGTATGTATAATAATGGGCAATAATGGACGGAAGAGTCAATTGTTTATGTGACACTCCAGTGTTCAGAGGGTTGATTTTGAGTTGTTTTAAACATCTTCATTCTGGCATTTCATTTAATGCCAGAATGAAATAAATGAAATTAAATGGCAACCCATTTAATGCTACTATTTCACTATGCTATTTTGCATACCTCAAAAAATACTGAAAACACAATAAACTGTTGCCAAATGAAAGGACATCACAAATCCTGCCATTTCAGTTGTAAAAAAAAAAAAAAAAAACCTCTAAAGACTTAAACGGCTTTTGTCTTTAAAATGTCAAATTATTTATAAGATAGTATTTCACTTTTCCACAGACAACTTTTTTTCCATGAGATACTTGACCTTTCTTATCCGGTTTGTGAAACAGGCATCACAATGCTGTATAATAAAAGTCCTATTGATGATTGTTATTTGTTTATCACTTTTGGGGGAAATGATGGGAATTCCTTTTTCAGTCTTTCCTGATTTTGTGAATGTTTATTGAACAGGGATTTGTTAACATGTATGTAATCTTTTGAGATTTTTAAATAGACCAAAAAGATTACCAGAGGGAATCCTTTTAGTGTACAAATGTGCATTTAAAATATTTTTGTTGTCCTTTAATAAACGCACTCTTATGGAGTCTGATGAAGAAGCCAAAGTGTCAGCAACTGCTTAAAAACTGCTGCAAGATTAGAAATAAGTTCTAAATAACATCAGCAATAATGCGTAACCGCTAAAAGAGTTCAGCTCAAAAGTACTTGTATATTTATAACAGACACTGTAAATTTGCTTAGCTTAATCTGTTACACTGATTGTGAAGAGCTACTCATTGTCATAATTTACGGTTTTTGCCATGACACTGAGTGCTCACTGTTCTGCTAAAGCGGGAAAATTATGACTAAGTGAAATTCTAGGAGGAAATACAAAACGTCTCTTTGAAACTTTACTATAGATTCACCAAAATCAGAGCGGTTGTGCTAATGTGTTTATAGCAACATTTTCTAATTGGCATTGTCAATATATGAACATCTTCTTTTCCCCGGTTATGTTCAGTGAGCCTAAGCGACATTTCAAAGACACAATGTTTAAGTAGAAAGTTATCAACTCACATTACATACTGTATATATGTTGGTTTTTCCTTGTGTTATGCAAAGGAGCTTCATAAAATCTTTGGCACTTGTTACTTTGCTAGGTGTTTTCTTGATAATTCAAGAGCTGCAAGCACGTATTTGGATTTGCCGGCAATAAACAATGAGCCTTTCTCTAATGCCAGCTAAGGGCCATGTTGCAACATTAACAGGCTAATGACAGAGTGACTATTTTCAAGCCAGGGAAAGGTGAGAGCATCATAAAAGGGGACAGGACGCTGCATATTGGATCAGTAAGCAGTGAAGCGGGAGACTGAAGGAGCAGATCAGTGGAGCTGATTGGGGGAGGGGTAGAGGAGACGAGCAATGTCACAAGGCATAAACTGCAGGAAAACATGGGAATGGATCATCCACCTCCTGTGTATCTAGAGGCATGTTTATAAGTTGAAGATTAGATTTGACAGTGGCTAACAAATGTCAATCTGATCCCAAAATATTATAAAAAGACATATGAGAAAATGTGGAGCTGAAGCTGGAAAAGAGAGTTGCACAATTGTTAATATGGTTTGCATTAGACTGATGTGTTTAAATCTCAAGAAAAAAAAAAGTTCAGTCTCCCTTTTGCTTTACAACTTTGCGAAATGTTACCGTAAAAGAGTGACATTCAGCGTCATTTCCCCCCAAAAATTCATAGCAGGCAACTTGTGCTTTTAAACACTATTAAAACGATGTGATAAAAACTATGGACTTTGACATAATGGGGAAGGTTTTTGGTTAACCAGACACATGTATATACCAGCTTATGATGATGAGCTTAACTTAAGCAGCTAAAAGAGCTAGATAACATCCTAATGTTCAATATTCATCAAGTTTTTTTTTATAAATACGTGCAACTTGTCAAGGTTAGTATCAGTGTTGCCTGCTGCTAGTTGGTAAAGTTAATGGTAAATGGTATTTTCACTTATGCTTAACTTCCTATTCACCCATAACCCTTTATCAAGTGTAGAACCCCATGTAGTAACTTTATTTGCATCATAACAATGGAGAAAAACCCCCCAAAAGAGTAAAATGTTCACGTGATATCCTCTAATAACACTCAAATTTTGAATTATTCAGTGAAAATCCTATAAAAGATTGAAATTGTTCCAGTCATAACATTTTCCTTAGGTGAAGAAGTTTAGGACACTGATGAAGAGGCAGGTGGTAGCACAAACCTGAACTCTTGACCTCTCCAGTAATATTAACTGGTGGCAGAGTTATGCTACTGGGGGTTTGTTTTCCTGGTGCTGTTTGAGTTTGTAAAGGGAATTCTCCCTCAGAATCAGCGATTGAATTGACAATGTTCCAGAGGGCAGTAGGGGCTGAAACATATGCTATCCCCAACTGAACACCTGTAGAAGATTGTGGCCCAGTGTACTGTTCACCAAACACTAAAAACACCAAATGAGAGAAGAATAGTGTTGTAGTAAGGATTCTGAGAGTTGCAGAAGCATTGCCAGGTGCACTGAAGCTGCTCTAGCCCAGCACCTTACCTTTAATTTGTTACCTGTCTGTAGCAATGTACAGCTACTTGATATAGAAATGTAATCCTCAGCAGAGAATGCTGCAGTGTGAGGGCCCTGAGATGCAATCCAGAGTTTATTTATGTCATTTAAATGTGCTCTCGTGTCATTTCAGCTTAGTATGAGAGATAGTACTGCTGTTCTTGCTGGCCTGCTCTGCTCTCCCTTGTACTGTGTGTGCAAGAAATTCTAATCATGATGGTGAACTTAACATCAGTTGGCCATTCAGTGTAATTTGGTAGAAAGTTTACCACTTAAAGCATGTCTGAAAATGCCCCTAATACACAATATTATATTTTTTGCTAATATTGATCTTTGAATTCTGCTAATTAACTGAAATTTACAACATTTACACGTTCCTGTTTGCTGTAGCAGATAATGTTATGCTGGAAACGTAATCCCTATAATCTCAACAAAATACCTTGATGAAGAGAAAGATTTGCAAGTCAAACGTGAAACCAGCAAATCAATTAAAATCTCGCTGACAATGAAAGAGAGAGAGAGAGGGGGGGGAGGAATAAGACTTAATTGACCTCTAAGCATTGATTTGTGCACTTACCTACCAATTTAACTGCTTTCACAAGTGTCCTGAAAAAATAGCAAATCAAGCAAGCAATCATGGAACCTGGTGTCCAGGAAATCTGAACTGTATTTTATATATCGGGTATGTTTTATGCACAAAAGAGCTGATGGCTAATTAGCTGCCTACCGCTGACTAGATGGACTGTTTGACTCTATTATGCCCTGACACTTGAGCTGGGTATCAGCAGCTTGGTTAGATGCCTGCAGCTATAGTATCTTTATTGTTCTTCACAAGACTAGACAACGTTCTTAGACAGAATCAGCATAATTTGTTGGACCAATTACCAAAAGTTTTTTTTAGTCTCTTCTCAAGGAGCATAATACAGTGACCCATGAAGACTTAGCGTGAACAAATATAACTATCTTACATTCTGTGCATCAAAATTTAAACACCTGAAAACCGATACCGAAAACAATAAGATAAATGCTATCATGTACTAATAATCTACTGCAATTTGAGATGAATCCTTCTGATCCTTATTTGATTTGAACTTAAATTTAGTATTTTTCTCATTGCTGTTCTTTTTAGCCCCTTTCTCAATCTAGCCCAATTCACAAATTTGACTCTTTCTTCACTTTATGCTTGAGGCTTGGTACTCCAGTTTCTGCATGAAAATCATTCACACATAGAATTTTATAATCAATGCCCACAGTAATAGGATTCCTCTGGCCATGGGCAATTAATACAGTTTTCTCCTTTTTTCCCTCCTTGCGCTGATCTCAAAGCTACGAGACATTGGCTTCTCCTCATTTACATATTTATTGCATTGGACTCAAATCTGGCGAGTGATTGATGTGGAGCCTGCCTTCTGAATTTTTAGCGGTCTATTATTATGAAAGACATGGAGGGGGGCTGCAGCACGTCAGTGTAATTTTGATTAAAGTTGAAGAGGACAGAATCACGAGTGTTCCCCACCTACTCTCTTTTCCTACACTGCTTAATCCGTGAGGCCAAGAGCTGATTTCAGCCTGTTATTGAGCCTGAGGAGTCAACCATTCACAAAAAAAGAGGCAGATTCACTTGTTAAGATTTTAATCAATGTGTCACTTGCTCCTAAAGTTAATGACAATGCGATTATTTTCAGTTATTAATGGGTCTTTGGAAAACTTTTTGTTTCCCCTCTTCTATTTATTTTGGATCATGTATGTGGCTGTATCGTTCAGAATAATGTTACGAGCAGTATCCATCTGTTCATGAATGAAATAATAAAAAATGTTTTGAAAGCATGATTTTCCTCTGCATAACAAAGGCTTTTGCACACTGAATTCCTTCAGATTGCTTTGCTGCACAATGCAGACTGAGACAAAGACATGACACTGATGGCTGATCAGATGGTAAGCTTGTATGCTCAAGTGTGAAAAACTCTGCTCTGCATATGGTATATGTGCATACGTGCATGTAATGGGGTGCAGTATGGAGGTGACTGTAGAGCAGTTCTCCAGCTCCAATGGATCAGTTTCAACGTTTCATCTAATGTTTGAGCAAGTTTGGGACATAAAATGTTTCTTGTTTAGTGCAAGCTATAATAAACAAGTTATAATAAAGTAGCTAACATTCACTCCCATTTTTTTTAATTAAATGTAAACTCAAACCTTATAAAAGTTTCAGTTCAGGCGAATTTGCCTAAAATCAAAAGCAACCCTCCTTCTCTCATCTATACTTACACCAGCACTCATCTGGAGGCCGGACAGATTCTTGAGAACTTAGATGGCTTTTATCAGTCTGATTTAGAATTAGTAAACTAATGCTGATACATGACATTACTACAACTTAGCTTGTCAAGCACAGGGATTTCACTGGTTGGCTGCCTTTGTCCTTCAGAGCCAAAGGACGTGCATTATGAGATGCGGTAAACCAACAGTTCCATGTGGAGTTGGCTTTCTATGGTCCACTGATATGCCCTTAATGTATGCAATTTCATGTGACATATCTCTCAGATGGACTCATTGCTGGACTGGACTGATCTTTGCATTCAGCTAAACAGTGCATATCATAACCCATAATGAGTGCCACACAATACACTTCAGTGCAGGCTGTCTTTACTTGAACATATTAATTAATGCATCTTCAGTTCTGGCTTGACGGGCTTTCAGATTCTTTGATGGTGCATCTTGTACTAGACTTCATAACGTCAAATCAGCAACAATAAGTACACATTCCTATAGTAATAAGATAAGGTGACTAAGTCACAAGGAACCTACAGTACACATAGTTCTATAAGTAATTCATTAAATGTAATTAAATTACATTAAATGTAAATCTGTAATTGAGTAATTTATACTTTTTAAAGTGTATTTACTTATATTAGGCTATCTGTGTGGTGTACCTTTTATAGTGAGGATTAGCTATAGTTGTGCATACTTATTTTGGTTCAGAGTTTCTACTTTATTCATTTGTTCTTTATTTTATTTTGTTCATTGTTGTTCAGTTTTCCTTTCATTTGATAGCTTGTTGGCAAAAAAAACACAGGAAAGTAAAAAATAAAAAGAGCTTCATTTTGTATTACAGTGCATTCTATGGAAGTATTAATAATAATAATACATTTTATTTGAAAGCACCTTTCAAAACACTCAAGGTCACTGTACACAGAATAAAAAGCAACATAAAAGCAAGCAATATTGTGAGTCTTGTGCTAGATGGTGTGAAAGGAGAAAAGTTTTTACTTTTGCATTTATTTAAAGCTTCTTCAAAACAAAGATTCAAAGAATAATAAAAGCAACAAATATGAAAAGTTAAACTTAAAAATCATAATAACACAAAACAAATTATAAACAGAAAAAAGAAGGAAAAACTGCCTTAAAAGTGAAAGAAAAAATGTGATAAAGACATTAGCAGTTATACAAAGCCAAATGATAAAAATGTGTTGCCTGTCTGAGATCCTCAGGCAGGGAATTTAGTAATTGTGGTGTCCTGGCTGCAAAGACTGGATCACCTTTAGTGACTAATTCTTCTAAGTCTTTAAAAGTCTGTAGCAGATGGCGGTCTGTGGAATAACTGTACAGATGTTCGACTTTCCAAAAATTCAAATACACCGTGCATCTAAATGAGAAGCTGGGCATCCAACAATGTGTGACTTATTCATCACCTGGAGAATCTGAATATCTGTACAAATTCAACTGCAATCAACCTAAAAGCTGGTTAGATTTCAGTCTATAGCTCAAAGCGACCAACCAACAGGCTGAGTAGACTACAGAGCCCTGTAGTCAGAATGGCTCAAACAATTATGTTTGTAGTAGCATTTGCTGAGAGACACGGTAACAGTAGATAGCATCTTTTTCCCGTCCCAACCTTACCAACACGTCCAATATACCGTGAGGATCTATCGCTGCTTCCATATTTTCTATACCAGTTGATGACCTGTCACATGTCCTACAGTGATAATTGTGATGTATGGCCAAAGGTGCTGGACCTCGGCTGCTGACCTTTCCACAATCTCATACTGGGGAACCTTTACCATCGACCTCCTTTGCCCCTCCCCATTTTCCACAGATCGTATTCCAGGGGCTCCAACCTTCCTCTCCCCTCCTCCTCAGCCATGTACATATTGTAGTTGGCTCGACGTACGAAGCCCGAAACACTCCAGTGGTTCCATGAATGTTAATGCTGGGATAAAGGAGCAGAGGAGAGGGGAGGGAGGCACGGTACAAGGGACAACTTTACCTGGCCTGTAATGCACAGCTATATGAAGCTTCTTCCATGTTACGGTTCATATTGATTAAGCCATGTTTTCCTTGTTATAGTATGTGTGTGAAATATTAAGCGTGTGAGCAGCATTTTCAGGAAGAGTCGCAATCACACTCCCCAACCATGCGCTGTAATAATTTCACTTTTGTATACGAAATGTAAGGACGACTTTTTGCTATTTGATCTTTGTGTAATTTTGGTGCAATCAAGATTTTAAAAATTTGCTGCTGATGTGTGCCAAAGTTCACTTCAGTCTTTACCAGGCTTGGGTACAGAGGAAATGCCAGCATTATGAAGTGACAATCACACAGTGTTGCAAGCTTTTACTCCTGCAGAGGGCTGAAGTGCTGCTTTCCTGCCCTCAAAAGAGGTTCACAACCTCTGTATACCCTGCATTTAAGATGCTCTAAATCATTTATTTAAATATTGATCTATACGTGGATTTGCATTTCAGGAACTGAGTTTGCGTTGAGACACTATCAAAGATTACAAATCACAAAACCTGGGATGCATGGGGAAATATCACTATCGTTCTAATCTCACTATCATAAAACTAAATTCAAACAAAGCCACCAGAGTGACACAACAATGTTTTACTTTCTGATATAGGTTCAGCTTCACTGGAAGTTTCAAGACTGCATTTATATTCTCATATGCATTATTCACAATATATAGCACTGTGCAAAGTTTGGAGCCACCTCTCATTTCTTCATAGTTTATTAGAAACATGGGAAATATGTGCAATATGAAACAACAAGCATAAATGGAAATACAGTATAAGTGCAAAAAGAGACTGAAAGTCAATATTTGGTGATGCTGATAGTGCTCCATTGTGTGCTTTTGCAAAGCTCAATTCAATTCAAATCAATTCAATTTTATTTATACAGCTCCAAATCACAACAACAGTTGCCTCAAGGTGCTTTATATTGTAAGGTAGGCCCTACAATAAGTAGCAAAGTATATTCTGAGTGTTTTCACTGGCGGTGATGTAAAAGTATCCAGGTATGCTTACTGCATTAGCAGTGTGCTTGGGATCATTGACATGCATAAAATGAAGCAGCTGCCAATCAATTTTGTATTTTAATGATTTCAAAATACCATAAGTTTTGACAAAATCCTCAACACCGCTGACTGTTTTATAAATGGCTGTAGACACTCACTGCTGGACCGCTCTCCTGAACACTTTTAGACTTAGTGACATTTTTAACTAAAACAAAAACTTTAATCACTCAATAAGATTTGTTGCCACTGATTTTCAGTCCAGTTGTGTCCAGCCTTTCTTCCTTTTCCAAGAATGGCTTCTTGATTGCTACCCTTCGACTGAGATTATTTCCAATTGAGACTTCACAGAACAGTAGATGGATCAGCTGAAGGGCCAGATGCATCTCTCAGATCTTGTGTCAGGACATTTCTGGATCTTTTTTCATCATATCACAACTTTTATCTTAGGCCTGTTCCTTCTTTTCTCCTCCACTTGTCCAGCTTCTTAAAACTGCACCCCATGGTGTGCAGTGTGTCTTTCCAACAGCATTGTATGATAACACACTTTTTAAAATTGCACATGATGCACCGTGAAATGTTTTTTGGTTTTTTTGTCAGTTATTGAAAAAAAAAAAAATTTTCCTCAGTGTGCCTTCAGTATATGACCTGAAGTAAGAGAAACAGGTTTGAAACCAACATTTATTTCAATACCGTAGGGGAAAAAATTAATTTAAAAATGACCAGATACTCATAAAATTGATAGCATTGTAGTGCGCTGGCCTGTTATAAATTTGCAGTATGTCTGAAATGTAAAAAGACAGGCAAGAACGCAGAGATGAGATGAGCTCTTCAAAATCCTCTGCCTGGAAAAAAGGGGAGAACAGCTGGGACCTGGCACTCCCTCTGTGTCTGTCTACTCTTTGTCATGGCCAAAAGACTCTTGTTTTCAGGCAGTAATCAGACAGCCCTGGGGCTCTGTAAAGACCCTGTTCTCTTTTCATCTCAACTGTTGCATACACCCTGCTAATTGGAATCCTGCAACTGGGTCACAGGCATTGTCTCTCAAGTGCTGTCAAGTCATTGTGACGCGTGAATGTGGAATTATGGTTGTCTCTGATGCATGATTGAGTCTTCTCATCGTAATGCCTCTTTTTCAGTCTCATCACAGATGTGAATTTTTTCCCCCTTTCTTTCACTAATATTTCTTTCTGTCCCCTCCTGTTTTTGTCACATTTTTTTTGCGTGACACCAGAAGTCACTGGGGTTTGTCATTTGGGTAAAGATGAATATTTAATTCAACTGTAGTAACATTTAAAGTGCTCTTCTTTATTTATTTATTTCCTACAAAGCTACTAACTATATATCAGCAGATCCGGTTTGCATCCTTAACTAGAGAAAGATCATTACAAGTTTCTGTCAGTTTCACCTACTGATCCTCTTCCCTCCAGTGGCTGACGAGGAACCTGATTTCGCAGTTTGTCAGTGATTAAAAGCAGAATTAATCGGCCTAGCATGCCACTACAAATGAGCAAGAACCCTCTGGGAGACCAGCAAGACCAAGCAAGGCACATTTCCAATTATACTACCAAATGAATCATTTCTTTTATTGGGCCGTCTATAATTGTGGTGGGTATTGGGTGCATGCAACTCAATTTGTCTTACATATTTGTTGGTAACATGGTAATAGAGTTGACAGAGCCAAGGGGATGATATGAAAGAAAGAGCCGGAATAAAAAAAAAGAAGAAAAAAGGGGAGGATGAGCTAGATCCCTCAATATTTGTTTGATCTGCTTCATCCTCCTTAATACTGTTGAAGTTTAAAAGCCAGAGAGAAAAATGGCACTTTAATCATCTGTGGATTGAGGAATGGGAAGACTATCATTTTCAAATAATCAGAAAATGTCTCTCCAGAGTCACAGACTTTGTTCTGACTACTGGAATTAACGAGGCTTCCAGTGATGTGATTATCAGTCGCCGGAATCATCGATATAGAAAAATAATTGACAAATTAAATTAGCATAAATTCTTGAAAACAAGACATTTGTTAAAAAATAAATAAATCAAAAAACTTTAAACTAAGTTGGGTAAGCTTTATTTAAAGTTGAAGTTACATTTAGAGCACATCGTCATCAGTGGAGATTATTTTCCGTCTTCAATTAGGAAACATCCAGTTACTTAGAAAGCAGCTGGGAAGCTTGTCAGTACAGGTGTCAACACACACACACAGAAAAGGCACAGCAATAACTATGAAGCCATTTCACATTGCCAACATTGGTATTCAGCAGTGCATTATAATGACACAATGATCCAAAAGTCTAAATTTAACAATGTAGTGCCCTTTAGCTGTTGTTATTATTAGCATTATGTACTCAGTGCCTTACAACAGGTTGTCTTTCTATCATAACACAAATACAGTGGAATATGTGATTCAGAAGACTGGTTTAAATGGTAAAAATAAACAACATTTCATACACCAGACATAAAAACTTCAGCAACAGTTGATTACAGTTAAAATGTAACGTATATGTGAACAGTAGCTTTTATCATTTCACAGACATTTTTACAAAATTTGGCCATTTGATTGTTAATTCAAATACACCTCTTTAGAAAAAAAACTGAAACTCAAACAAATAAAACATAAATTTAGAACAAGCTTAACTTAAGACTCAACAGCTGTCAAAAAAAGAGGAAAAAAAAGATCTTTCTGAGCAAGCTTACGTTTTAAACTCCGTCTAGTGCCATTATCATTTCGTATTCAAGCTTTCGTCAACTCTCCGTGCGTTACTGTTTGTTTCACTTTGTGCATTTATGTTTGCACGTATGCTAGATGCAACATTTCAAATGCAGGCTTGATTCTGGCTGCAATGTAAGGGAACAGTAAGCACTAAAGTGCCTCTAAAGCAGCATTTACTGTGTGAAGGGGACAGCTGTGGTTTTGTTGTGAGGCGAGCTGCCCATTGCTCACTGCAGGGTAACTGTGCAATAGTTGGGGTTTAAAAGGGACCTTTCTGCTGCTCCCTGCTGAGCTCCCCTGTTCAATTCTGTCTTTGTTCAGTAACTAAGTGCTCCATGCTTAGGAGTGTAAAAAAACCCTTTCTTTCTAACTCCTCTAGCAATGTGTCGCCACTGTTGAGCTGGTCATCAAAACGCTTGCAAATCTTAGCAAGCGTATGTCACAAACCTAGGTGTCTTTTTAAGAACAGCGTGTTTAATTTATACTTGGGAACACTCCAGTTGAAAAGCATGGATTATCATGGAAGCATAGACATCCTCTCGAGTCATCTGTGTAAACTCCAAACGTATTATTAAATTAAATTCACTAGATATTTCTATATTGTCATTCTTTTAATTGCACTTCAGTACAAAATACATGAATTCATCTTAAACACTGGCACATGTGTACTGCCATTTACAAAATGTTATAAATGATGTCAGTCAACTCATGATTACTGAGAATCATTGCCAGCGGTTCATTAACAACGTGGCTGCTGCCAGGGGTCATCACGCTGGCTCCTCTAGCCTCAATCTCCAGATCAGGTTGAACCAGGCTCTGTTTAGGTCTGACTATGGCCTAAGCTGGGCTTTAAGTCAAGCATGGGCAAAGACAGGCCCCCACTAGGAGGATGCTGATGTCTCCATAGTGGACAGGATACGTACCACTTCTGCTCTCTGAGTAGGTGAGATGTGCTGGGTCATGTGCACAATAGAATCCATGGCAACCTCTGGATTGGCTTGAACAAGGCTGGGAGAAAAAAAAGAGAGGGAAACAAAAGAAAATGAGCCTGTCAGGTGGGCGAATGAAGGTTAAGAAAGGAGAAAATGAGCTATTTAATTCCAGCACTCAGCAGTAGTTTGCGCTGTTGCACAGCTTTGAATGATCACCTGCGAATCTGCTTGAGGATGTGGTCTCTGCGGATGTACTTGATGTTCTCGTCGATGACTGATCTTGCACCCTCTTCTTCAGCTAGCTGCCTCTCCAGCCATGCCACCACTTCTTCATTGTTATCCCACAGATAGGCCTGCAGAACACAGAGAGCGTTAAAGGACAGAAAATGAATCATTGTATGCAGCATTTAAGCATATATTAAGCCTGAAAATCCCACTTTTTTCATGATGCAACAATAAGTGGAAGTAAAAGCAATTAAAAGTTACACACCATATTAAAAGATAAAATTAGCAAAATATCATGAATCAACAAATAAATATCAACATCAACAACAACAAAAAAGATGGACAGGCACAAAGTGGGGGCCTGATGTCTTGCTGACTGGACCTGATGGAAAAATTAGTATTCATGAGTGCTGGCATTTTCTGTTCCCAAACAAAGCCAGGCTGGAGGGCTTAGTGAAGATTTGGGGGTTTAATGGGCTCTTGCCTTTTTATGAACAGTCCTGCTTGAGGTCCACAAGAACATTTAACGCCCTTATTAATCATTTTTAATCTGTTTGCTTTTAATTAAGAAACAGCGTGTTGCTCTCCTATCTGCACGTGCCAGGGCTGTGATTAATTGTGGCTTAAGACAGCCAGTCCTGATTAGGGTAATGTATTAGCTAACAAGAAGGCCACTTCTTAAGAGATCTCAAACACTGAGCCGACTCCTGTCACCCCAGCGGCTGGAGCTCTGAGCCTTAGAAGCAAGGAAGCACAGAAGGAAGGAAGGGAAGATGATGACTTTCACAGAGTGATACACAATGAGACATTACACAAAAAAAAAAAAAAAAAAAAAAAATCTAACATGAAAGGCACTGAAAAGCAGAAATGTCTACAATTCTGTGTGGTTGTGTGGACATGATGAAAAGGTTCACTACATGACAGATATTTTGTTATTCCACAATTCTGGTTTCAGTCTACTGTGAAAATAACTAGAATTTACCAGTATTTTAAATATTCAAAGTTTTTATTTTGAATGAATTCTACACGATCCCCTCGCTCCCTAAAGTCAAACTTTAAAATTTATGAACCACCACATCCTTCCATATTATCATACTTTTCACTCAGAGCCAATACATATTGAACGATTTTACAACAAAACCTAAAAACGGCAACAAAATACTTTTTACCTTTACAGCCCCCTCGGCCTCCACAAACCAGCGGCGCAACATCGCCTGGATCTGCCCATCTGTCAGCTCGCTGTTGGCCACCTGGATCTTCCTCTTTACGGTTTCCTCCAGCAGCAGACGCCGCAGACGCCAGTAGAAGAACTGACGGGATGTCTGCCATTCTAGGATATCCTGAAGAGGCAAAAGACAAGCACCTAGCGTTACAAAGAGCTGGTATCATGAAGAGCTACGTTTTAATCCTGCTGAATGCCAATTTTAATGTGGAGCATTGCCTTCTGTATCAAGTGAAGCCAAAGGTGTGGCACTCAGGTAGCACTAATTAAGTAGACCACTGTATTACCTGGCTTAAAAACTGTCTGCTTTGGCACAAATGTCAATGAATTTATAGGTTTCATTCAGCCTTAATAAAATAAAATCTAATTCGACACATTTAAAATGTAATTGTTGTAAAGCGGATTGGAGTGTTAATAACACATGCTGTTCTTCACATTACAGTGAACTGATGGTCTGAGGATGTCTGTTCTCCTTTTCCGTGCTAGTATACTTTAGAATAGGTAATAATCCTCTCCTGTATATAGCATGTAGGGCAGGAAAGAGGGGAAGAGAAAAAAAAAAAAACACCCCGACTGCCATCCATCTGTAAAACACCCCTCTGGTCATGTGAGCAAAGTGTGTATCTGTGTGTATTTGTATGTGAAAGATGGGTCTGTGAAGGCACAGAATGAGATGGGGTCTGCCTAAGGCTGCTCTGTAGTTGCTAAGGTGATAGACCAGGGTCATCAGAAGATAATTATAAGGATGAATCTCGCAGCCTGTTGAGACCAAACATTATTCACTAGGCAGGTGCAGCAGCAGCTAGACTGATACTCCCCTATGGGCTTTTCAGGTTATTCACAGACTACACCTTCATATGTGCACACGTGATAGCGTTAGCTCTCACCGTGATGACCCCCTTCTCTTGCATGCGACCTGGGGTGTCATGGAGGTCCGCAAACTGTACAGCCACCTGATGGTAGATGGGCAAAAGAAACTCCTCACGCTCCTTAAGTTTGGTTTCCAGCTCTTTGCGATCAGGAGGGCTCAGCTCTGGGGTTCCTGTTGGAATTTTCAGAGTAATAGCATGAAACATATTAGGCATATTTCACTGGATTATTCTAAAAAGTTGAATTTAGGGATCAGCAATCAAAAGTGCATGTGCTTATCTACATTTCTGAGCACGTATAATGTAACTATATTTTCTGTTTACCTCTGTACTATCAGCCTATATATTTTTTTATGCAGGCAATTGCATGATAGTCCTGTATTTGCCTTTTGGTATGATATACATAAACACAGGTTCTCTATGAGAATGTAGTTGGGAATCAACTTCTGCTAATAGTGTTTTATTCTAGCACCGCCCCCAAACCCTCACTTCTGTCAGAGCAGACAGATGAGCTCCCAAAACCCTCACAGTAAACCATCACTATGCCGAAAGCTCCAAGCAATTGCAGCATTGGTCCAAGGGGGAAAAAAAAATCAATAGTCTGCATGGGAGAGACAGTAGAGCTAGTGATTAATCTGAGCAGGTTGTGACCGACACATCTCCCAGGGGAATGCAAAAAAGATGACACAAAATCAAGAATGACGGGGAAAGCATATATGCTCACACCTTTTGCTTCTCCCTTAAATGAAGGTAAGACCAAACGGGGAGGAAGAGAGATAGCCCTAAAGAGGAATACTCAGATTTCAAGTGTGGGGCTTACCCAATTTTTCAGCCAAGCCCATGTAGACTGGATCTACTCTTCTCATGGTCTTGACCAGATCCTTCCTTCTAAACTTGATCTCGACTGTCCCTTCAGGCTCCAACACACCACCTCTGGAAACAGAAAGGATTTAAGTGAGGAAAGACAAGGTATTAAAAAAAAAATAAAAAATTCTGCCTCCTTTTCTCCAAAGCTCACCGGCTGTCCTTGTCGGCGTACATCTCCATGTGCCGGGGGTTGATGGTGGGATCTATAACGACCCAGGAGCCTCCTCTCAGCTCAGCCTGCGGGGGGATATAAACCAATACTGGCTGCTTGTACTCCCTCAGCCCATCCACAATGTAGGCCCCGAATTTCAGCACTTGGTCATACATATCTAAAGAGGATAAAACCATATTAGATGAAGATAGGGTTCAATCACTAATTGGTTGGTGACTGAGGCAGAAGTACCTTTCATCCCTCCAGAAAAGCCCCTCCAATTGGCAAACACAATGAGAGGTAAGCCCTCCCGGTTTAGGTCCTTAATGGCCTGAGCAGTTTTGAAAGCAGAATCTGGGAACCACACCTGTCCTGCCTGTTGGATGAGCTAAATATAAAATAAAAACGAAAGAAGCGGTATCAGTACAAAGGTGTCTGTGAATGTGTTGTGTGCCTGTTCATTCTTGAATATATACACACTCAGTGACCCTTACCTTAGCCTCAGAGTCTAAATTGGCTGGATCAGCTGGGATCGACAGTTCCACTGACCTGGTTTCCACAGCAACAACTCCAGTCGGTATCCCACCGAGTCTGTAAAGAGGCCATCCACTGTTAAAATCTACAAAATACTTTGATATGATTTTTAAAAGCTAATCAATTTTTTTTGTTTTGTTTTGTAAATCAATAATGTTTAGTGACGTGTAACCTGGTTTTATTTGGGACTTACCTGGCTCTGCCTACTACTACACTCTGAGCCCACGGCTGCATGATCTCCATGAAAGAGCCATGGTCGAAGAAGCCAAGCTGCCAGGAACCCTTTGGAGCTTCATTGAGAGAGAGCAGAATACATGTAAATAAAGGCAAAAAGTGAAGTTAATTAATGAAAAGTCTAAATGCAACACAATCAGATCCACTTTCAGAAAGCATTCTCTCTTCTCGTGATATTTCTAAAATCCCTAGCTTTCTTCTGTGTGCAGACTCAGCGTGTATATTCGCAGGATCTGTCATCTTGGCACCGCCCGTGATAGATGACTGTATAAGCAGACTTGCTCAGCTCTTTTTCTGCCTGTACACCCCAAGAAACATGCCCAGCCTAAGAGGTTACCATTCAATTAAGCTTGGCCACTCATCACTACCAGACGTTGACTGGCTTCCCACACGGTTCCCCGATCTCTTTGCCATCCCAAGCAGTAATTACACTGATGTGGAACCTGCTCAGTCCTGACCTGCAGTGTAAAACACACTGCATCAATTTTGGTGCTGATCTGGCCTTTGGCGGCATGGTGTTAGGCTTCACTGTTTCTTGCTTAGTTTCTTAATAGCCTTTCTCTTGTAATGAATTATTTCAACCTTTAACTCTTAGGCTATCAGGCTGAAATAATAAATCTTTATATTTACTTTAAATAACACGAAAGAAAATGTTGCTTGACTTTTTAACAACTGCTGATGAAGCAATATTAATGATCAGTAGAGGAAAAGTGAAGTGTATACATTATTTTTATAGTCAAAGCTTATATTTGAGAGCTTAGATGCTAAACAAATCACTACAGCTTTTTTGACTATGTCCAGAATTATAACATCAATAGCATTAATAATTAATAGGATGATTTCTAGTAAATAAAACTGAGCATTTAATACAGAGTAACAAAGAAGCTACAGTGAATAGAAGGTCTGCATTTTTTTTAATACACACTCTTCAAATATTACTTGAGAATTGATTTGCTAGTCCAAACTTTTTCATAATCAAATTTAAATACGTCCACATTAGGCACTCACTCTGACTGGGGCGTCCTGCCAACATCCAGCGAGGGTCATAAGGAGCCTTGGTAGGTACAAACTCTACCGGTCGATCTATGGGATCCTTGGCATTGAGGATGGGCACTGGGCTAGATTTACACTGAGGAAAAGATCACTCATTATGATCATGATATCACATTATTAAATGAAATTGTACATTACATTATTATATTTACATACGTTCTAAACATCGAGCTGTTACCTTGGGCATGTAGGACAGCCACTGCAAAAGAGTGAAGACTCCCTCAAAGTCATCGCAAACAGTGCAGTGAGTGACACCATTGTTGTGCATGATCTGAACTCCACCGAGTTGGTTGTTGGATGTATACACTTCTCTGCCCAGCACCTAATGTAGGAAAAGGACAAATGTATGGATTTCTGGGGAAATGTATTTTATTTTAGATCAGGCAACTAAAGAAGGCAATGTTTCAAAACCTGAAGCATTAATTTCCTGCTTAATTGAACAGAATGTGGATTTACCCTTTAAAAACTAGTCTCAAACTAAGTCAAAATACTGTTGCGCAACACTGGCTGACAACAGGAAGTGTTGTAAACAAGTTTCTAGTTTGTGTATCCAGGTTACGGCAGCCTTGTCGATACCCCTCTTTCACAGTAGTCACATTTTTGGGGACAGCGCCTGCTTCTCTTCATAGCCGATTTCCTAACACATTGCTTGAATTAACACGTCCCTTTCTTAACAAGAAAACCTAATTCATTATACTGGCTTACATCCATTTCTGGTGTGCAACAGAAACCAATGTATCTGTATACATTTAGAGCCACCAAACTTATTTTATCTTCATGTTGTTCCTTTGCCAACCTGAAGCCATAAAATCTCACTTCCAGCCCACCCTATTTTCATAAGCATCTCAGAACAGGTGGCAGGGCCCTGACATGCTTCTATAAAAATCAGAGAGGAGCTCAATCCCTACCCTCAGCTCTCACCTTTTCAGCCATCATTTACTTTTTTTATTACCATTAATGGTTATGTATCTGGCTACAAATCTAGGGCACTCTCCTAAAGCTGTCAGGAAAGCTGGCTGCCCCAAGAAACATTGCAGTCACCTTGACATACACAAAACCCCTGTGCCTCTGGCCATCGCCAGATTCATTAAGATTCCACTGCGGAGAGAAGAGGAGGAGACAAAGGAGGAGGAACGAAGGGAGATGATTGGAAGGAAGAAAACGAGGCACCAAGTGGTAGCAACAGCTCGCTGGGGTATTTGTGCTAGTAGTTACTATCCATTCCCCATGAAAATAGGAGTTCTTTCCAGCAGTTAATGAAATGATGATCTCTGGGTGGCAGCCTCCTGCTCTCTATTAAGTTTCAGTTAATAGCCATGAAGTCACATGACAAATAAGCAGGCCAAAAAAAAAAAAAAAAAAAAAAAATCTTAAATCAGTGTTGCTGGTTAAAATCATTTTCTCCAAATAAAAACAAAAAAATGTGTTGCTATTCATCACCTCTATATTGTGGACATTTGTCAGTAACCATTATTGTGATGCTGCTCCTACAAATGGAGCAAAACAGTGGGACAATCTAAAAACAATTGAGCTTCCAGCAAATAGATATACCATCATTGGGCCATTTGCATAGTTTGTCATGTTGTGAACTGTCATCCAATTTGAAATGAAATCATCTTAATGCACTGACAAGGACAGAGAATGGGTAGCAAGCCAAAAGGAGGCAGCGATGCATGCAGACACGCACACAGACACACACTAATCAAGTGTATACAGGCGAGAAAAACAAACAAACAAAAAACAATCTGCATCAGCAAAACTTTTCATTCTGATTAAAAACAAATGATATGGGTGTCCTGCACTGCAGCCTCTGGCATGTCACTCTATTTCTATGCAAATACAACTTCATGGTGCGCTTTCAATTATTCCACTTTGAGTGGCAGCCAGGCCTGTGGCTGGGATCGGAAAGGGAATCCCAGTAGAACACAGCAAGGCCGAGGGAATGAGCTTCAAAATTGCTCAAACAGGGAGGGGGGAACAAGCCATATAAACCGAAAAATAAAAATAAAATCATCAAAGCACACACTGTTTTCTGTTACATTTTTTTCATAATTCAAAAAAAAAAAAAAAAAAGGACGAAAAACACAAAAGACCCATTTGACCTTCCTCCCATATTAGCTGAAAATTTTAAAAGTCAACTAATGAATATATATTGGTTTGCTCATTAAAGCGCAGATGCATTAATTATATGAATTTAGAAACAGCTCATTTGGTGTTCACTCCCCATTACAGGAGAAGCAGAGTGCAGATGTGTACAACACAATCATGTTTTTCTTCTACAACAGCAGAAAGGCACCATCACTGTATTCTACTGTATCTAAATTACACAAAAATGACCCATTTCACCTTATTGAGGGCTCCAGCTCCAGTAAGGATGATGTGGGAGTTGTCCACTTGTATCGTCCTCTGTCCAAGCCTCACCAGATAGGCTCCAATACCTATGGCTCGGCATGTGACCTAGAGGACAAAACAAGTGCAAGACTTCCAATAAGCAACCATCCAGCTTTTCACGTCTTTACATACAGCAAGTCTTTCTTCTTAACAGAACATGCAAACTCAAGGCAAAGCAGCAGAGTACATATATGAATGTGTGTTTGCACACAAGTGCGCACTTGAATCTTACCAGATTCATCGTGATGATCTCCTCGTAAGCCAGAGAGGATTCTCCAGCAATCATTCCCGACCCTCTCAGATTCTCCACACCCAGCCCTTCATCTTTACCTATAATGTCAGTGATCTTGTACCTGCGTGACAACACATACATTCACTCAAATCCAGATGCGATGACCCCCTCTTACCTTTGTCTCCATCTGTCACATCTTGTGTTTGAAGCTTGAAGATTACAAGCTTATAAAATTATATCCTCACATACAAAATTAACTATTAATGCATACTTAAAAAAAAAAAAAAAAAGTACCTCGATTCACCCTCATCCTCCACATGTTCGCAATGCACTGAGTTTAGAGCTGAAACCTTCTTGTAATCCTGAGGTGTGAGGTAGAGATACTTGAAACCCTGTAGGAAAAAAAAAAAAACATGCAAATGAAATAATGTCGACAGCTTAAAAATTGACAAAAATGAAGATGCAGGAGACAAAAAGTCAGGAAACTTTTTTTTAAAGACAGAAAAAAAACAAATAAATAAATAATTGAGAGAACAGATTAGTCTCAGAATTTCTATACTACACCTTTAGTAAAAAAATAAATACTTAATACATAATAATAAACCTTCAAATGCAAATACACTGAGATAATGACAGCAATTCTGAAACAAAAAAAATCTTTTAGAATGATGGAAAACTAAATAACTAAAACTTACTAAAATAAGTATTAGGAATATTATGATATTCTCAATAATTATCTACAAATAGTGATTAGTGGATTTCACTAATCAATTCTATACAAATTTAAATTAAAGTTTAAGTATAGCCTAATGTCTCTGAGACTCTGCTGGCTGACCTTGTAAGGATCAGCTGGATCTTGCCAGGCCACATGAAACATATGTCTGATTTCCTCTGCCAGACCGATGCGGGCACCGCTGTTGGCCGCAATATAGAGTCGGGGGATGCCACTTTCCCGAGCCATCTCTGAGGCTCGCAGGAACAGCATGTCCTCCTGGGGCCCAAAGGAGCCTATCTTGTGTGTGATGTCATTGCTTATGACAATGATCTCACGTCCTGCTGGGTACTCTGGGGTTCGCAGGGTCATCCGCCATGCCACCATACCAATCTGGAGAGATCAAATAGGGAAACTTTAACCCAATAAATACAGAATATCTGTAAGTATTAGAAATAAATAAATCACATTAGCTGCATAGTTGTTTTTCTGATTTTGAACATGACCATGTTCGCTCAATGGTGGAATAAAAAGTGTGAAATCCTCCATATTTGTTGATTCAAGACAGAATCAGAACGCAGCTTTACATCCTTGGAATAAATAGAAGTATAATATATACAGTCATCTATTTATCTATACTACCATCTTTATTGCATCAGAGCAAAAGAAAATGTGTACATTCTGAAATAAGAGGCGAGTGTGTCAAAAAATGTCAATGTCATAAATTCCTGCTTTTCAAGGTTTGTTTTCATGCTTCAAGCTTAAACACGGACCTCGTTGCCCCCTGGCAGTCGATTCATCTGTACCAGCTGACCTTGAGCATCAAGAACCAGCTCTGTGAAGGTGAGCAGCTCAGAAGGAAGAGGACACTGAGGTAAGTCGGCATAAGCCTGACATGAATGCCACAGCTTTTTCAGAGCCTGAAGATAGGATAAAATAGGCAGCATGTTAATATGTTATTATTTAGTACATCTAAGCAGAAGCTAAATATAATAGGCACGTTTTTGTACAGTACCTGTCTGAACATTTCTGGAAAGTCATAGACATAGGTGGTGCCCAGAGATTGTGCTTGGAAGCGTTTAGACTGCAACAGGTCTTTGGTAACATACGGTGTATTGATGAGCATGCCATGCAAGGGGCCCTGCTTGTCTCCATATGCTTGGAACATAATCTGGAAAAAGGCCAGAAGTGGTCACTTTAGTGATACAATGATCTCTTCAACAACCTTGGCATTAAGATGAAATCAAGATGAAAACACATGACAGAAAAAAAAAAAACAACTAAAAAAAATGTGATAATGATTAAAAGCACTTCTCATAGTTACTGGACATCAAAAGAATTCCTCTCATGTAGCGCTCTCACTATGTTGCAACTTTAGTATGTGTTATTACTTCATTATTTATCCTCCCAACAATATTACATTTTAATGCATGAAATGAGTACAGCTAAAACACTTCGAGCTGTCACTTTTGTTGGTAACCATATAACAGTCTTCACATAAAAAACAAACTGTGAATCTCTTATATTATGGAACCATTAAAGCCACCACAGAGCAAACATGAGAAAAAGACAAAAATAAGACATGAAATGTGTTGAAGATGACAGAAATCTTCCTTCATTGCTTCATGTAGCGTTCATCTCTTCAGCACTGCCTTACTACTGAATGGATGGCCGTGACCACTGAAAGATGAATGGACGGCTGGATTGATGAATCTCGCATATCTTACCTGAGTTACCTGAGTTTAGAAAAAAGATATTGCTAAAAGAATTGTCCAATGGGCTATGGGCAAGACACCATACTGGATCTCTACTCCAAATAATAAAAACTTGAAGTTTCTATTATGATATATATACAACTGAGAAATTTACAACAGAGTCTGGTAAATTGTACTCTACAAGCTGAGGTTTCCAGGAAGGAGCTGATGCCCTTTACCAGTGAATGGACAATAAGGAGATGAGATGGATGATGTATGAGTGCCCCACCTGTCGGTCTTTGGGCCCCACCTGTCCCGTTCGGGAATCAGTGACCTCCTTGTAGAGGCTGATATCCAGGTAGTAGCCAGATTCATTTGTAAGGAAGAGGCGGATGGGAATTTGCTTCCCCGTTGGAGTCAAGCGGATGTTAATCTTCAACTCGGCCTGCAGGACTCGAAGCTTCCACAGACGGCTGCCGTAACGCATCACCATGGAGCGCACAGACTCCTCGATCTGAAGTTCACAGGAAAAGATTAGCAGGAAGCAAACACAGTGGCAGTAATTTACTCTGTCAATCAGATATTTGTGGGTAATATTTTCCCAGACCTTTGATGGGTCCATGATGACTGTAGGGACAAAGTTGAGGAAGATATGGTTACAGTCAGTTCGCACAGTTGTGTTGTTGAAAGCCACCTCCAGTTCATCCATAGCTTCCAGCAGCAGGCGCTCTGCTTCATTGTGAAGGTATTCAAAGGAGGCCTCCTAATAAAAGAGGAGGAAAAAATAAATCTCAACAGCATCGAACACGGCAGAATTTGGGGGCTAAAAATTAAAGGCAAAAAATAGAAAGTTTCTCATCCAAAACCCAGCTTGTAATCTTACCTTTGTTACCAGATCAGAGTGGCGGATAATGGCACGGACAAAGAAACGGTAGTCTGTAACTTCTGTGCCCACCTCCACTCGGGCTGCACCCAGATACAGGTGCATCTTGTGATTGGCACATGGAATGGCAGTGAGAGCAAAATTCCGCATGCGGTTGAGCTCCAGCTGGAATGCTAATGCAGGCTCTAAATGACGATAGATCCGGTCCTCCTCAAACTATTGAGACACAGACAGGATACAATAACAAACAGTAACACAGTCCTGCAGAGACAAGTTTGTTTCAATATTTTACTGAGCACCTCAGTTTTTTTTCTTAACTAGCACCTCTAACATTAACAGACACAGTTTAAATTGGCAATTTCACGATTGCTCAGTTGGTTTAAGTGTAAAAAGACACCCATGAGCCACACACTGTATTAAGTAAATTAAGTCATGGGCAATATCAATCTCAGAAAGCTGCTAATGGGTGTCATTTCTCTTAAATGGGGGACATAATTAAAGAGTTCATTAGTTTAATGAGTTTTAGTCATGTCATTGTAGTGAAACTATCAGGAGTAGCAGAAATGAAGAGCCATCACTGACTGCAACTGAATGAAAGTTAACACTGCTTGGAACGGGTGGTCAGTCTGTTTTTTTTCCCTAAACAGGCTGTTTCATTGTCATGGGAATAATCCAACATACAGGTGCATTAAATACACAGTATATTCATCTTTCCAACAGAGGTCCCTTCTCCATAGGCTCAACATCAATTTGACATTCAAGCAAAAATACATTTTATATGACAGTGATGATTTGGATTTGTGTTATGTGAGCACCTACCTTGTCCCTGGCACGGAATGTGAAAAATTTAGGAAATTCCCTCTGTGTAAATAATCATAAGACAAAGAAATAAATGAATCAAAATGTTGTACATAACAGATTACATTTTCTATAAAGACAGCAATTCTGTGTTAAGAATGACAAATTAATTAGACTTTCACCAACTGTGCCTAATTACAGCAGCTCAAAAAAGCCATTATGGTCTTTGCTGAAATAGCTATATGGAAAGGAACAGTCACAATTAGGACCTTAATCGACACGCAGGGGGCCCTGTGTTCTTTTACTGCGATAATTTACCTATCAAGAAATCACTATGTATTCACCAAAGCAGAGGGCTAACATAATAATAGCAATGGGCTCAACATATAAGCACCCATTACATTCTAATGCATAAAACATGTCCTCCTTTCAGAGATCTAGTGATTCTCTGAATAATGCCTGGTAGGCCTGTCTGATGTTATCACATGAAGTCTCCCACTTGCCAAAATAATGCCAGATGGATTGGAGACACCCTCATCACATCACAAGCTACATAATAATCAGATGACTGCAAAAGTATACACAGTGTAAACCTTCATAGCTATGATTTAACACTGATTGCAAATGACCCACTGCAATATAGTGAACTGAAGAAAAATCTTTTCAGAGTGAGCATGCATAAAACAGTAGTGGCCACAATGATAGGGACATCTGTTATTATGACAATGACTTTGTCTTTTCTATTCAAATCCCTGTCATCTTAATGCAACTGGTCTCTTGATAATATGTCAAACTCTGCAAGACATGGTACATCACAAAACTGCCACAGCTGGGGGTTCAAACTCTTATGTGGCTAAAATGTGTGGTCCCATCACTAATAGGGCATTTCCATCTAAAAATGATGAGCTCACAATCTGTGTGATTTATTTAAGCTGGTATAACCGAGCTGAAAAAACAAAACAAAAACAAAAACCAAGCAGCTGCAGGATGGCAAAGATTAAAAAAGTCTGTGCTAAACAGAATTAGTGTATGCATGTTAATACACTATCATTAATCTACCTCCTGTAGGTGGCGTTTCCAACAACATCTACAGTGATATTTTGCACTTCCTATGTAATTTGTGTTGGTTGTGAAACAAATGCACTGTTGACGACAGAATTCTTTGCCTTCCATTACTTACATGAAACCTTTGGTCCACCTCACAGTTGACTTGCTTCCTGAAATCCTGTCATCAAAAATGCAGCAAAAGCAAGGCATGCAGAAGGAGATACAGAGACAAAAGAGGAAAACCAGCTAAATTTCAAATGCAAATTATTACCACAATTACTACAGTATTGCCACACATAACAAATTAATAAAATATTAGTGATAACAAAAAGGTCAGATGCAAGCTCAGTTTATTTCTGATATTTTGGTACATGCGGTTCAGTAGTGCCGAACTGATGGCATGCAAGGCAGCTGATGGTGAAGATGGATGGTTTTCTGAGTTTTACATTTTAAAATTAGAAGCCTCACCTTTTGAGCCACGAGGAAAGTCAACCTTCGGATGCCGTGTTCAAACAGCAGAGATTTCTGGAATAAGAAAAAATAAATAAATAAATGAATATATATATTTATAGTCAGGATGATAAGAACGAGCTAAGTCATCTCATATATTCTAATCCATTTTCTTAACTGACAAGATACAAGGTTTTTGCTGTAGATGTCTCCCACCTTTGACTGAGTGAATTCCCGGAACATAGCTGCCAGGCCATCATCATCAATGTCGCTGTCAGTCTTTATAGCAACATTCAGGATATGGATAGGCTCATCCTGGATACTCTGGGTGACAAAGCAAATACACATCTAATTCGAATCCTTAGTTATAGGGGTCAGTGACAGGCTAGTGACTAGTACAAGTCTGCCCTCTTCACCTTGTTGTCCTCTTCACCGTACAGCACAGGATTGCCTCCTTCTGGGAAGGTTGGACTTTGTGGAGGAGAGTCAGAGAAGCAGCTCAACATATCCGTTATGTTCCTATAAAATATTTAAAAAATAAATAAAAGCGATTAGTGATACTTTTACCTCCCAATAAAAAACACTCAAGTTTAGAATTCTTTTACACAAGGACTGACTTGGTGAACTCCTGGAAGCTGCGGAAAGCCACCATGGCTCCCATGCGCTGGCAGGGTGGTGTAAAAGACGTGTCAAGCAGAACGTCGCTCACACTGGCCATGTGCACCATGCCGTAGTGATTCAGGTTGGATGAGAATGACATCCTAAGGTGTAGACAGAGAAATATTAAAAAAGGCTCGAATGTTAAAAAAACAAAACAAACACAAAAAAAAAAAACAAGTAGTAACAAAACGCCACCAAGGAATGAACATAGGAAAAGAGCTATACCATAGACAAGGACATTTAGATATATCCTGTTACGATAACATCGCTTTGCAGAGAACAAGAAAACGTAAAACCACCAGAATGACCCCTCAAGTATCCAAGTTTCATTTTGATGTGTGTTAGTCCTTTGATTGTAAGCAGGCAACCCCAAAGTTACAGCTTGTATAAGCACTCGAGAGGTCTTATGTGTCAAACCTTTCCACAGTATCCAAATCTGATGCATTTTTCTTCTTAGCATTATCATCCTGTGATTCGTTTTCTGGTGCTTTAGGGTCCTGGGGTTTAGTTTCCTCTAATTTAGTGTCCATGACTTTAAGATTTTCCAGGACTGAAGGAAACATTTTCCTGGCAGGACAGTCAGAGGTTTCAGTTTTGGAGATGCGTACTAGTATATGATTTCTACCAAAATTTTATGTGATCATCTTAAACTATATGACATACATAAGTTATCTTAAACTTGCACAATACTGAAGCACATACACACAGCAGTTAGATACAGAGCAGTCCTTTCAACAGAAACGGGCACCCATCAGTAAAGACATTTTTTGGCAGAAAGGTTGAATGCCATAGGCCATGCAGATGTCAGTAAAATTAAATTACTCTGCAATTATCAACCAGACTAGACCAAAGTTATTAAATCTAAACACATAAAACAGCTTTATAACCAACAACTAGATAATTAATCTCAACTTGAATTACAGCTTTATTCATCCAGCTAGCTAGTCACCGGTAGTTGATGCAATTAAAAGAATGTTTTACCTGTTTAGAGTGGGGATGTTCCCTCTGCAATCAAATAACATTGATTATCAAGTGGTTAGTGACAGGCATCAGAAGGAAGACATTTAAGGTGTAGCAATGTGTGCATGTGATTATATGTGTCCCTTAACATATTTTTGCACCAGGAACAATCAAATTATTCTGTGACTTCACACATAAAAAGATTAACGAGAAACACATCTGATGAAAATGCAGCCAATTACATTTGTATCCTTGGTGCTTTGTATGTGTGTGTGTTTGTTTGGGGGGGGGACTGGAAAATTTCATGGGTGGAGTTTCAGAATCTTGTATGCATCCACTGCATATAGAAACGGATGTAATGAATGGTAAAATTATGATAAATAACTCTTTCTCACAATAAACACACATTTTGCTACTTAACTGCTTCCTCTACACATGCATCACGTGATCACATGAACAAAGAGCGGATCACGTCACTCTCTCATGCTGTTCTGTATGTCACAAATAATGATGCAAAAATGAAGGTTAATTTATACACAGTAAAACACAAGCATGCGGATGGATGAGTGCAAGGATTTCAAAAAAATAAGCACTACTTAGTAACCACAAGCAAATGCATTAACACAAACAAAAAATACACAAAACATGCAATCACACATGGACGAACTGAACCCAGCTGCTGAAACTGAGTGAGTGCAACAGAAATGCCACAGTACTGTGTCTGTTAAAAACCTTTTCAAATACTGAGCACGTACAATAACTTCTGACTTTTTTTGTGCCAGATGTTTTCTTTTTCCCTCAGAACTTAAGCAAGTGCACGTGACTTGAAACTCTTGATTCTCAATTGCTTAATTGCTCAGTCCTGTTTTAACAAACCAAGAAAAGTATTTTCAGTGGTGAAAAATACCTTCTTTTTTTGCACATGACAACATTTACAGGAAAAACAATGGCGAACAGTGACACAGAGGTAGGGAAAAAAAAACAAAAAAAAAAAAAAACAGGGACCGTGGATATAAAAAGTGCACACATCCCTGCTGGGGAAAAAAATAATGAGACAACAATAAATCATTATAAAAATTCTTCCCACCTTTATTGTGACCTATAACTTGTACGACTCAAGAGAAAAACAAACCAATCTGTTATGGGGAAAAAAATGTAAACATAAAAAATGTACAATAAGCTGGCTGCATAAAAATGCACACCTCTAAAACTAGTACATTACTGAAGCACCTTTTAATTTAATTGTGGCATTCAGTTTTCTTGAGTACACAGTTGTCATCAATTAGAGACTCTCGTTAACCTCGCATAAAGTTCAGCTGTCCTAATAGGATTTTCCTGACATTTACTCAGTCTATGTCTATACTATGGGCTAGTGTTGCAAGACTGAAGCCTATTCTGACAAAGAAAACATCCATACACAAGTCTCCTAAAAGCTTGTGGGAAAATGTGATACGGTCTGAAGGTTGAACTTTTTGGCACAATTTCATACAGAACGTTTGGTGCTAAAACCACTCTATGCATTACCGTACTTAAGGTGAAGCACGGTGTTGGCAGTATCATGCTTTGGGGCTGCTTTTCTTTAGCTGGAAACTTAAGTGTTAGTGGAGTGGACAGAACTCAAAACATTTCTACCACCAGTCACAAGAAACCCTTCAAGTTTCTTGCAGACAGCTGAATTAAAGGTTGTGCACATTTATGCAACCAGCTTATTATGCGGATTTGTTTCTTCAATTGAATTGTACAGGTTATAGGTCACATTAAAGGTACTAAAAGTTGAGAATTATTTATTGTGGTTTTAATTTTTATTTCTCAGATGCTTGCCATTTTAACTAGGGTGAGTATGCTATTTATATCCACTGTACTTAATAATAAGTATTCTTTATCTTTTAACAGTTACAGTATAATAGGTCATGAAAATTTTGTGCAGCCATGCTACACCTTCACTTAGGATTTAAAAAAAAAAGAGATAATAAAATGTTGTAGAAAACTGTAAGACAGGAAAAAATTCAGGTTCCTCTATTTAGAAACACAGGCATAAGCAGCAACTGCAGCACATCATTGCAGGTCCTGCTGCTAACACGCAGACTAATATTATTATTGTTGTGTTGTCACCTTGCAAGCAATTTTGATAAAAGCTAACTTTTAACGGAAAATTCAACATGAGAGTATGAGTAGAATTACTGATGGCACGGCGCCCTGGGGGAAGGAGGGGGTCAGGACAGCAGAATAGTAATGCACATGTACGCGTTTCAGCTATTTTCATGAGCAATACCTGTTGGGATGTGAAGTGGGAAGCATGAACTGAAACTCTACTATACATGTGTTGTCCTTCAGTTGTCGATGCTGAACACTGTTGAGCTCGTAGGCGATGTATGCTCTCCGAACATACACCTGACATTATTGAAGACAGGCAATGCTGGTCAGATATGTGAAGTGCTTGTAAAGTTTGTTCAACTTAAATTCAGAGAAACTGATTAATAAACAAGACTCTTATTCCTCTCACCTCCAGGGCGGCCATCCTGACTACCTGATTACTGTGGTAGAAGAAGTTGGGGAGAACGTCAAAGATGGATGTCTCTGAAAGGATCAGTTTCTAGAGAAAGAAAAATAACAAAGAAAAAAAAAAAAAAAGTATAATCATACACCTTGGACATTTTGTCTGTTGTTTTGAAACACATGCACAGCCACAACTACTGCTCTTGCCCTTTAATGCTCACCTGAAGGTTCTCAATGCAGAACTGGTGCCCATACATATCAATGGCAGAGAGAAAGATTGACTCCACCTGGTTGTGTCGTAGCTCATAAGAGGGAAGGTGGGAAGCTATCAACACCTGGAAGAATAAGATAAATGTGCTCTTCAGGTATAGCACAGCAAACAATACTTAATTATGCTTTCCTTTACATTTTCTGACAGTGTCAACCTTTACACTGTTTCAGCTACACACTTTGTTGTGCTAATGTTTTACTTTATATTTATTTTTAAAGAAATTTTCTCTCTCACACAGTGGAGAGCATATAGTGACATCTGGTGGGAAAATACTAAATAAATAAAGTCTGGTAGTAAGTTACATTTATAGTTGTGTTGGTGTTTCTGTATTGCTCAGCGATCACAGGTGATTCTGAGTTTTGATGTTGCACTTTGACAAACAGTTACTTTTAATAAAACAGCAAAGAGAAAAGACTTCTCTCTACACAGACTGTCAGAGATGTATGGATGAATATTAGCTATTGCATTACTAAAATGAGCAAGCAAGATACAACTACAAACTATGACATTTTGTTTCATACTGTGTTTACAGGGCACATTACTGCTCAACAGAACAATCACAGAGTTTAAGGCTCATGTTGCTGCAAATTATAGCAATATTATCTTAAAAGTGCATGTCAGGCTACGCCAGAGGTTAAAAAATCCACAGTCCAACCAATTAGGCATTACCTGAGCCAATCCACAGCCTCTGCCACTTCAAAAGTAGTACCACAAGCTTTTCAGCTAAACAAACAGGCTTTTAGATCTTTTTTTTTTTTTTTCAACTAACTTCTTTTAGGTCCCGAATAGTAATTCTTCATTGCTGTACAGTTTTGTTTTGTTTTTTTTAAATTTTGTTATTTCATTGTAGTATGTCAAACAAGATTAGGAGTTCAACTCTGACCTGCCGAGCACGCAGTGCCACCTTTGCATTGGTTGTCTTGCTGAGCTGGGTGAGTTCAGTCAAAATGGCCATCAATTCATCAGTTAGTGTTGGATCACGGCCACAGAGCTGGTCCTACATGGAGAAGAAGAGGAAGAAGAAGAATATGATAAAGACACGACTGCTGAAAATCACTTTTTCATAGAGATTTCTAAATCAGTAAGAATGGATACTTACAATCAGCATAGTAACAAGTAGGTTCTTCTTGGTGACTTGAGCATGGGAAAAGATATAATTGAGCACATTGGCCATGTCACCCTTGTTTTCCTCACGCAGTGCAAAGACACACTTATCATAGTGTCCTGTTGACAGATAGATAAGAGCGTTGGTAAAAACTGGACAGGAAACTTGAGGTTTAAGAGCACCATCAAGTGGTGAGAATATGCTAATGCAATTTTTCTGCTATCCAAGCAAGAAAGTGTCAAGTCACTGTTTCTCACCATTCTGAAACTGGATCTCTACTTTTAGATATTGTCTAAGCAAGTCCATCACGACAGCCTTCATGTGACCTCTGATGCCGCTGCGGTACCTGTTAGACACAAAAACATTCTGGTCTTACAAGAAAAATGTATGCTGTTGTGCAGATAAAGCACACAGACAAAACATTTACTTTAAACCCTAGGATTAAAACTTGATGATATTAAGATAAAGAGTATGTTGCTCACTTCTGCACCAGCTGAACAATGCTTTGTGTGTTCATAAAGAAGACTTCTCTCTCTGATTTCTTGTTAAGAGTAGCTGCATGGCTGTCCAGTATGTTTGCAATCTGGAAACAAAGGAAGAAACAATAAGCATTTAATCCCACCAGCAGTGGAGACTGATAAGCATTTAATCCCTTTGGCACTGACAACGCGTTCCTTAACAAGTGTGTGTTACAGGCTATGTAAAGAAATTTAAAAGCTACATGAAATTCTGGACCACAAATCTATTTGTCACTCACACACACCCGCACCTAGATATGGTACTTTCATTCTGCATGAAGCCACTGGGCTCATTGTTTTCAAAATACATTTTTAAAAAATGGTCACATGAAAGTGGGCTGTAACTGTATAAGAAGGAGCTCAGGTCTGAAAAGCTGATAAGGTATGTGTAGTAAGAAATATGTGGTTCATGTGCAAGTGTTTGTGATGCACCTGCTGGCTGGGGAACTGGCAAAGCACAGAAGTTATGTTGCTGGCATACTGAGCCATCTCCTTCTTGATGGCCTTCTCCACAGCAGGGGGGATGCGACCTGAAACACTCGTCATGATGTCTTGAAGCTCCAACAGTGGTAAAGAAGGATCGCGCATGGTTTTCATTAACCTTTCCACCCATTCTTTCAACTGGGAGAGACACAAGAAGTGTGTTTGTCAGAAACTGTTCAAGACTAAGCAAAGTAATGCTGGTGTGCACACTGGTGTACATGAATTCTTACCTTAGCACTGAAGAAAGGCTCAGGTAGACAATAGCCATTCATCATGTGGACAAGATGACCCAGTGTGTTATGGAAAACTCTGTGCAGCTTCTCTCCTCTCAAAGCTACTGCCTGGATAGAAGGCAGGGTCCCTGTGTAGAGCTCAGCCTGTGAGACAATACAAATACCGATTACTAATATGTCACTGGATTTTTAAAATACATCAGAGTGTCAATGGTGTGTTCTAGTAGGAGGTAGAGGTTATAGTGTGAAATAAGCAATTCTTAATCCACTGCTTAGTTTATTCTCTGCTTACTTGTTGTGTTAAGTTTTATTTTTTTTTTAAATTTATTCGATTTAGGTAATTTTACAATTTCTTGGGAACTCTACTGCTGTTTTGCTCTTTGCTTCACCATATGGGTGCAATATAGACTCATGATGATGGTGAGCTCAACCTCATTTTGGTTCATTTGGTTCCTCATAGGGCTGGGTATCGTCACTGATTTATAGAATCGATTCGATTCTGATCCACAAGGTCCTGAATCGATTCGATTCGAATCTGGGAAATTTTTCCTCAGACAGTCAGAAATATTATAATTCAGATCAGTACATTTACATATTTTTGTATCTATAAAAAGGAAGCTGACACTCGCAAGACTTTATCAAAGGTGTGAGCATCACAGCAGATGCCTTTGTGTCAAAGTAGCTGAAGATAAACACAGAAAAACATGAAGGTGATTTTCCTGGCCTGGGATTTTATAAAAATATTCTGCAGTACATCAAAAACGAAAGAAAATCATTAATCAACATATGAACATTACCTCTGAAGTTACAGAAGTTTTATTAGAGACACGGCCAAGCGTTTTGCATTTTGTATAATTTTAAAAAGCTTAAATTTGTTCAGAAGCCTGTTGAACGGCAGAAATTAGGTTTTCTTTTCGGAAGTAAGTAAAAGGAAAAAAAAAAAAACATCGGCCGACAGCGCTGTAAACAACGGTAGACTTGTGCGTAATAAGCAAGCATAGATTTCGGGGATAGACGGGAAACTGTTCTTGAAGTACACTGAGAAAGAGAGAGAGAGAGAGAGAGAGAGCTGTGCATGAAGTGTGATTTTATTGTGGTGGAAGCAAAACAGCAAAAGTCAGAGGAAATTCATGACGATGTTTTTGTGAAGCGTAGTTTGGATCTTCTTTTGCTGCTGGTTCAGTCAATATTGTTTGGAGAGAGATAAAACTAACAGCTTAAGAATCGAGCGCAAAAAGGGCGTAAACACAAAGCGCGGACCCGCCGAAACATCAGAATCAGCGAGCTGTTGGCTTTCAGCCCCGACCGTGTCCGTGCCGTCGGGTGAGAAAGGCGACATCTCACTGATTCTGATCCGCGGGTCCGCGCTTTGTGTTTACGTCTTTGTGCAGAAGCCATGTACCTGCTCTCATTTACTGTTTTAAATGTTTGGTGGTTGTCAAAATTTTGTGACGTTTCACCTGAGATTCTGGAATTTTGGGCAAAATACATTTATATAAAAAAAAATAGATTCAGGGTTTTAATGAATCGATATCACGTTATGCAAGCCAGATTCGATTTTAATCGATGAATCGATTATTAAAACCCACCCCTAGTTCCTCATTGGTTTGCTATGGCAGATAATGATATGTAATTATAATACAATGGTAGAGCAGAGAAATGCTTATAGGCTGGATATTTGTGTGTGTGTGTGTGTGTGCGTGTGTGTGCGTGTGTGTGCGTGTGTGTGCTCTCTCATGTCTGGGGGTTGTTCAGGTACGGCTTGTAGAAAGCAAGCATGTGTGTCAGTGACGTATCTATTCGTCTTAGTTTGAGACGCTTGTGCTGGAGTTTAACATTCGTTAGATTTAATTGTCTGTCTGTCTCTTCTTGCACATTGGTTCCCCTCATATAGCTGAACATTCAACTCCATAAAGCGATTAATCATTAAACGCAACACATGCATATTCAAACTAATACTCAGTGTTACCAAGACACCTGCTAAGATACTTTTCATGGCCAAATGACATCAAAGTTAAAACCGATGCTCTAATTTAACCTGATGTAAACAAAAGTATTACATTAACCGTCATTTTGCATTATACAAAATCCTACTTGCTGCACAGCAAATACTGTATCTGTGACAACAATAAAGTGGAATGATGAGACATAATGTACCTGCTGCACTCTGCTTGGGTCATCCAGTTGCAACTTGGCAATGACACAGCCAGGCTCCAATGCTGCTCCAGCCCTCTTCACATAGTGAATACAACCAGACTCTGCTGCAGTGAGGGTCATGACCATCTTCATCACCTGTTTATTTGCAAATAACCATAATGTATATTTACAGATTCCATCTTTATAGTGGACTGCACACAACTAACCATTAAACTAATGTACCTCTATTTCAGCGTAGCACTGGCCAGCAAACACATGCCCGCCATCCTCAATAGTGTACTGAATGAGTTTTCCTGCTGAAGGAGACCGCAGCAGCGAGGGATCATTTTCCTTCTCAAAAACACACGTCTTGTTCCCAATTGTGATGCGATACCTGCCAACAAAAAAACAAAAACAAAAACAGTGTTAACAAACCAGAAATTAGAAGATTTCAGTGTCATGTTTTATCTGAAGATCTTAGCGGTCTCAAACTCGCGGCCCACGGGCCATTTGCGGCCCACGTCACCTCTGCTTGCGGCCCGCATATTGATGTGAAGAAATATTTTTTTTTAATTATTATACGAAAAATGATTTAATACGACGGCAGAGTGTTACAGGGATGGCCCTTTAAGACTGTATGAGCGTGAGGGAGGGAGAAAAAGGAAAGTCGAAAAGTACGAGGTGCTACCGAGCAGAAACGGGAGATGGAAGCATGTAAATATAAAAATAACTACTGCAGCCAAAAAGAGTGCCTGACGAGCCCAGTAAGCTATTAAGACTCGGCTTTACAATGTGTTCGTGTTTTCCTCCGAAACAATAATGTTCTGCTGGAGCAGCCTTTCAATGCCTCTTTCTGTCTCTCGCTAGCAAAGTTGACCCAGACAGTAAAGCTAGTTCCCGGCTACGAGCCCGACACGGAACCCAAAGTATTAGCCAGAGGTCTTCTTACCACGGTTCGGAGCCGCAGACCTGGCCGAGGTAACAAGAGAGTGCAAACATGTTGAGGGATTGGCTGTGTTAGTTCAGTGAGATTTATTTGGAAAGAAAACTATTTTCACTTGCAGTCGAAAACTAATGTGTATGCTTATGCCTGCATTTTTATTTTGTTAAATTCAAACAAAATTGTAGCAAAAGTGCTTCCACGTGTCTGGCCAGAAAGAGCTGTTTATTTGGTAGTTCAATGAAACTACTGTACTATACTGCTGAGTCTTCTGCTCGTCAAATACATTTCATTGCAATGTTGACCCTGTGCTAACTTGAATATGACAAATGAAACTGAAAGGCTTCAAATAGTTGAGAGTGAGAAAAAAAATTGCGTTCATGTTTGCAATTTTGTCTTGTTACACAATATTTGGAATTAAATAAAACAAACAAAACACTACATTTTAGGAAATATTAGTGGGTGTTTTCGTGTTTGTTTTTTTGTACTAGGACACTAAAGTGGCCCTCCAATGAGATGACGGTGCCAGAAGTGGCCTGCGGCTCATTTGAGTTTGGGACCCCTGTCTTAAATGAATAAAGATTTTTTTATTCATTTAAGATTAGAATAACAATAAGAATATTTGCAGGGGTTTTTTTTTTTTAAATTGCTGTCCTGTGGTAAACTTACGGTTACAATAGTAACAATTCTTTCATACAGTTAATGGTTTTGTTTACCTGTCCACCTCTTCTTTCATGTACGTAGTGTAGCTGCTTCCATCATATGAAAGCAAAAGACCTCCATCACTAAGCCGATGGACATCCACCTCAGCAGAAGAATTGTTCATGATGACCACATAGGAGTTGGGAGACTGACGAGTCACTGTCAGAACGTACTTAGTACCTTCATAGATCAGCTCCACATCCACAGTGTTGAGCAGCGTGTGTGGCGGTAGCACCTGCCCCCTGGTCAGAGAGTACAGTCTCATGTTATCTATTCAAAATGCTGTTTTTTTTTTAATGATTGTTTCTACTGCGGCTTACAACAGATTACAACTCATTTGTTTGTTTACATATTAAATAATGGGCAAAACTAATTTACCAGTAATGCTTCTAGACATAAGAAACAGTTCAAATTGTATCTCTGTTGTTAGCAGCCTATTTCAAAAACAAATCATCTGTTCCCATTTCTTTAGCCAAATCTATGAAAAATACCAACAGTATGCAGTGTGCCCTTAAAAAAATGAAGAAACTGGACAAATGGTGGGCCTAAAACAATTATATATATTTAACCTCAAATGATCCTCTACAGTTCTCTAAAGCCTCATCAGAAAGTGTCTCAGCATTGCGATGATCCCAAAGACACTGTCAAAGCAATAAAACCATACGTGGATAGAAAATGCACACAGGGGTACACCTTTAGTCATTGACTATCATCTCGACAGAGAATGGAACAAGTCTGGAGAACGATTCCTGAAGACTACTTCAAGAAATGAAAAGAAAGCTTGCCTCAGTGTGGGCAGGCTGTATTGAAGACTAAAGGTAGTGATACCAAATATTCACTTTCAAGCTCATTAGAATAATTTTTGCCTTATATACTGCATTCCTATGTATGTTTAAAAAAAAAACCCACTGCACACATTTCCCACATTCCTAGCAATATATATATAAAGGATTGAGGCTAGAGAATTTGTGCAGTACTGTATTTGACCATATATTATTTGCATTAGATTTTTACCTTTCCAGAGAGTGCAAAAAGTTGGAAACACTGTTCCTGAGATTAACATCTGCCACATGCAGTGCACCGCTCACAATTCCCAGCATGGTATCAGGACGCTCCGCCTGCATGTAAATTACACTTTACAACTTACACAAAAACAGTCATGCATTACATGCTGTGGATATCAGGAGGATAAACCAAAGAGACTATCATCCCAACATTTGGTTTTATTGTGGTTTCAGTGCAGACACTAACATATAGGTCAAACATTAAATAACCTGTCATTACAGTTAAGAACATCCATTGGCAACAGCTGCATAATCTCCACATACCTGCATCTTCTCTGAGATAAGTCTGTCCAGCCAGCCTGTGTCGATACTATTGTGCTGGAAGCTTTCTGTCTCCAGCAGCTTAATGAGGTATTCCACTGTTGTCCTGAAGTCACCCCTGATAGACAGCTCCTTAAGCGCAACCACCATGTTTCTAAAAGAAACCATAACCTCTGTTTAGACATTGTACAGAAATAATCCATATCGGTAAGTGTATATAATAAAATGCAGTAAAAATAATAAGAGCATGTTTCTTAATTCTGAGTATACTCACGAGATGGCTTCTTCACGATTCTCTCCCCATGAGAAGCAGTGCCCAAACTGGGAGTCGGCAAACTCATGCAGCCCTCCAGCCGCTGCAACGCTGAAGTAGCCCCACACATTCTTATTGCTGCGGAAATTCAGCTCTTGCACTGTTCCAGAGCTTGGCTTGAAACCCTGCAATCACACAGCATAAACACAGTGATGCAAAGTGGACATTCATACAGTAGTGATAATAGTACTTGTTGTTTAAAAAAAAAAAAAGAAGACTGAAAAGTAATATCAGTCACACAATAACGTCAGCAGATATGAATCGTTGGGTAACCTTTGGCTGGAAAACTTTTGCACAGCAGGAATGAGTGAATCTTACCTCATCTGGGTTCTCACTGGTGATACGAGCAGCAATGACATGGCCCCGTGGGGAAGGGGCAGTTGACAGAGCCTCAAAATCAATGGGAGAATCCCCCCAGGGCTGAACGCCATAAAGCATTCTAATGTCTTTGATCCGATGAAGAGGAATGCCCATAGCAATCTAACAAAGAAAGAAAAAAAAAAAGGGGAAAAAAAAAAGGGGAAAAAAAAAAAAAAAGAGTATTATTAACGTAACACATGGTGATCATAAACTAGCATGGAAAACTGATAACAGTCTGACTAAATAGCATATATTAGACCATGATTACTTTTTCCCCCATTTTTTAATAAAGAACCCACAAAAGATTTCTTTGTCGTGCCTATTTGAAGCTTATCAATCCATCTTTCAACCAACCAAGATAATGAGCACTGAATCAGATAGTGTGTCACTCCCAAGTAGCACCCAATCAGCTTGCCTACAATGCCCTCGCAGTCCTTCAGCTTCATTGCCACTGACCTATTTACACACAATCCTAAACACTGCAGAGCAGACCACGTGACCCATCACTGCTACTCCGTGATCTGCTTCAGTGTTTCTGCACATTGCGCATTTGCCGTTGGTTGCCATAGCAACCAGAGACCCCATCATAGCATCGACCGAGGTGAAGCATGCTTATTTTTAGAGTCTGTGACTGTCCTGTAGTGGACAATGTGTATGATGTAACTGTGAGCTACTGAATAAGTGAGACCAACCTGCAGCTGGGCAGCAGGCAAGTTGACATCAGCCACCATCTCAGTGCACGGGTGTTCCACCTGTAGACGAGGGTTGAGCTCCAGGAAATAGAAGCTGCCATCCTGGCTGTAGAGGTACTCAACTGTACCAGCACTTACATAACCCACCATCTTAGCCAGCTTCACTGCACACTGAGAGGCGAGAACAATTCAGGTTAATTCAAGCTTGAAATTTGTTGGTACCGATTTCCATTTATCAGTGCAAGTGATGCTAGAGGGGGAATACCTTTTCCATATCCTCAAACACATCAGAAGTCGCGATGGTAGCAGGAGCCTCTTCTATAATTTTCTGGTGTCGTCGCTGCACAGAACAGTCTCTGCCAAACAGGGAAATGGCATTGCCATACTGATCAGCCAAAATCTGAACCTCCAAGTGACGGGCATGCTTGGCTAGCTGCATGACAAAAATGGGCGATCCTGGGACTTCTGCCTGGACCTAGAAAAGATAAAATATATTCTTGAAATCGTAGAATACATAAAATACCACCGTACCAAAAAGCAGGAAAAGCTGTACATGTTCACTTACCTGTCTGAACAGGTTAGGGAAGTCATCAGCAGAGTTGACTTTACGGATCCCTTTTCCTCCACCACCTTCAGAGGCCTTCACCATTATAGGGTAGCCAATTTTCTCTGCAGCCTTGTGATAGAAAGAGATGTTAGAAAGAGTGCATGCAACACTCATTTTCCATTATACACTATTAGGTGAATTGCTTACTTTCATGCCATGCTCTACATCCTGGACGCAGCCGAGCTCATACAAGTCGTGAGGAACGTTGACGACCTTCTTCTTTTGGTTATTCTCTGGCCAGTCCACTGTCAGACCTGAAAAAGAAGATCCCAAAATGTACTCAGCATAGAAACTTGTCAGTGTCACTGTGCATTGTTAATATTTTATTTCATCTGAAATGTTAGGAACGTTGACCAGCTACAATATTCAGACACCAGAATCTATGACCTACCTGTTCCGCTCCAGGGCAGTGTTGGAATTCCAGCTGTCTGAGCCACGATGGAGGAAGCAATCTTATCTCCAAGCGCCCACATAGCCTGACTTGGTGGACCTAAGAAAAGAGAGAAGAATTTTAACACTTTACTCTTACGTTACTCTGGCAAATGAAGAACAGGTGATGGTCAACAAAGTGACCCTCACTCCTCACCCATGAAAGCAATGCCATGCTTTTGAAGGAGCTCTGGGAGTTTGGGGTTTTCTGAGGCATGCCCCCATCCAGCCCACACTGCCTATAATAAATAAAACAATACAACACCAGATGATAAATAAAAAAGAAAAAAAAAAGAAAGAAAGGTAATTACAGAAGAAACTATTGAAAAATATTCTGGTGATACCTGAACTGGTATGCGTTTAGCAATGTCTAGAATGAGCTCAACATTGGCATAGTTGTTGTTATTAGTCCCCCCAGGTACAGGCACATAATGATCTGCCATCTTGATGTACTCTGTAGGCACAAAAAAGATGACAAAACATGAACAATTATTCTCAGTCCTGTCAATAATACCAAAAAAGGCCAGTCATATTAGCTATAAGATAGTTAAAATGTAACTAAAATGTGTGAAATAAAATCACACATTTTAGAATCATCAGAATCAGAATCACATACTTTATTAATCCCTAGTGAAATCATGTCGAAATGTATGTAGAAATCATGAAGTCAACATACCTGTCTCAAAAGTCTCAAAATTTGCTGAAGCTGGTACCACATACAATGAGTCTACTGTTTGGGGAAACCAAACTTTAGCTCACCTGCATTGGCCTTCAGGTCTTCTGGGGTCACCATGACGACAAAACGGATTGCCCTTTCATTGCGAAACATTTCATAGGCCCAGCGGCGGATGGAGCGCATGCATTTCACTGCTGCAATGCCATTGTTTGCAATGAGCACCTGAAAAAGGAGATCAGTTACTATTGTTAACATAGTCTAATCACGATATAGCAGGAAAGTTATGAAATGCACATACAGTGAATCATTTGACTGACATAATATCACAATTTAAACTTGAATCTTTTCATGTTTTTCGTTATTATTGCAGAGTTTATAAATGAGATTGAAATTATTGTCCCTATATAACAAGTTGGGGTTTTTTAGAGTTTTTTTTTTTTTTTTTTTTTTAATCAGAATTTCTTACCTTTTCAATGACCCTGTTACCACCAAAGCGTGTGACAAATTCAGCAGGAGAAGCAACAGTGAAGTCCCTCTGGAGGTCAATACGCCTGCGATCTCGTCCTTGTTTCACCAGGTGCAGGCCTGACATGCTTGATCTGTTTTAATTAAAAAAAAACAAAAAAAAAAACAAAGAATATAAATATAATGTCCCTTTGGTTATACAGCTTCTGGATAAGTTGGTGAAATGGTCAGAATGTCTAACCATAAATAAAAATCTATGACAACAGTAGGAAAAAAAAAACCCCAAAAACAAAAAAACAACAACCTAGAATCAAAATAATGGAAGAAATTGTTAAAAAGAGTAGAATTTCTTGTTCAAACACATTTACATGTTGGGGCAAGTGCTTCCAACAGAAACTGCAGAGCCCTGTAAATCAAAGCTCCACCCAAAGAGGAAGAGTTGGGACAGTTGGGTACTATGGGTGGAGGAACGTGACAGGGTGTGGCAGAGCCTGGGCCCGTTTAGCTGGCTGGCTTCTATATGGCGGGACACTGGATGGTTGCATCACTGTAAAGATCTCGACGTGGAACAACTCTGTCCAGATGTGGAAGAGATTGTGTGTGTGGGGGGAGTGGGGGGACGGGGCGGCATAACCCCCGTTCATCCAGTATTTCCAGTTCTGACAACGGTAGTGTCTCCCAGTGTCTTTCGGTTTACCCTCATTGAAACTGATCACATCAAAACCAGCCACAAATAAAAGTAAACTTGCTAATTATGGCACAAAGAAAGTCAGCATGCAAGAAATGATAATAATTAATGTCCCAAGTGTTTTTGCAAGTAATTATACTTAGAGGTCATATACACATAAAAACACACGCGCACTGTTTTTTTAAGATTTCTTTTTAACTTCTATTTAAAACGAAAACTTTAAATAACAAAACACAGGAGATCAGGGAGCCCAGTAGGAAAAAAAACAACCCCCCCCCACCAAAAAAACAGGATTGGCAGAGAGGCTAAAAACTACTATCATGAATAGCTCCTTTCAAAAGTTGTTTGGGAATTCCTGTCTGTAAAAAAATCATTTGACCATTTTCCAAAAAAAAAAAAAAACATTCTGCAGTCAAGATGACTGCTCTCCAGGACAATCTCACACATTGAGGGCACAGAGGAACCTTTAGGTAGAGTGCAACTAGAAAAACCACATTTTTCACAAGTTGCTCAAAGGCTTATGAAGCCAAGGAAAACTACATAATCTGAGCAGAGCATGCTGCGTGTTATTTTAGACTACAGATGCTGGCTAGTTTCACAAAGACAGCACAGAAAGTTGCAGGATCCCTATCCCTATCACTCATTTGCTATATATAGCTATTAGAAGGACATTTACAAATGTTTGAATAAAATGTATATTTCTGTTGCATTACCATTTAGAAGCCAGACAGACAAAGAAGGTTTAGAGGCTAACCTTAAATTGTGCATGGGACCATCGATGTGGTCGGAGCCCATTTCATAGGTGCTGTCCGAACTCCCGGAAGATGGAGACAAGGAGCGAGTCTCCTTCTCGTCCAACTGCATGTCCACCTTTCCTTGGTTTTCATCCTCTGAGTTCTCCTCTGACACAGATCCCACAATGAAGCGAGAGTGCAATTCCGCAACAGCCAGAATCTTCTTGGCAGCACTGTCCTGTTGTGCCATGGTCGGGCGACAGGAGCAGGCTCCAAACACTGACAAGAAGCAGAGCAGTGGTTGCAACAGTTATAAAGGAGCCACAGAGTACAGTGTGACACAGATTGCTTTGGCTGGAACACAAGGCTGTTTGTCATTATTGCAAAAGTGGGTTACATGAACTTAAGTTTCTTGATAGTGCAATTGATATTGCATCATTTTTGTGCACACTCTGGAAAAAAATGCCACTTTATTATCTGCCAAAACAGTTGCTTAGAATAAAATATTAATAACAAAATATTAAACAATAACACCTGAATGTAATGAGTGCTATATTGTCACCAGCGATCATATAGACAGAACCAATGAAGCTTTATTTAGGCAGACAGCCATATAATCAAATTTGCTATTTGCCAGAGTTGCACTGTAATCATCAGTTGTCCTGTGTACACTTTGCATCTGCTATTTAAAAGAGTGGACAAAAGCAAAACAATTAAGACAACTGCTTGATTAAAATTCCTGTTTTTCCTCAAAACCCTAGCATCTGCTACAGTAATACTGACATTCCCTTTCTTCTCCCCCTTGTTAATTTACCATGAAGGCTCGAAAAAACGTTAATTAACAGCCACGTGCGGAAACGATAAGACGTTACTTAACTGCTATGTTGCTGTCGCCCTACCTGTCCAGTTGCTACAACTGTTAAAAAAAAAACCCACCTGTCAGAGCAAATGGAAAGAGTAGACTCTCGGGTAAGGCACACCTTACCTCTCGGCAGGCGCTTGCGGGACCAGAAAAACAAGCCGAGCACCGCAAACAGACACGCTGTAAAAGTGAGCCAGGAGAACATCACGAAATGATAGCTGTGTTTAGCTTGTTAATAGACCCATATTTCTGTTTTCCGCAATGAACGTTATTTAATGACATAACTTTAGCTCTGGAACCGCCTTCTAGAAAAAGAAAAATAGGGGGGAACAAGAACTAAGGCTGAGTCGACTAGTTAAGGTTACCTGTTCGGTGAAGGCTAGCTTCTTTACCCAACAACCCCAGATAAGCTGAGGCGCAGGTGCTAATAACGCTAGCTTACCGGCAGGCGCTAATACAATTATAATTCCACAGTAACGGCACTAATACAATAGCACGGACTGTACTGTACTGGCTACCGGTGTACTGTACTGCAGTGTGGGTGAAAACCTGGGTGCAGACGCGAAGTAATAAGAGATAAACACTTGCAGGTATGCTAGCGACTCACCGGTGGAGATAAACCGACACGTAATCCTGAAAAAAAGTTGAATTAAAAAGATCGATAAATTAATTGTATCTGCCAGACATCTCTCTTTCGAGTGATGATGAAAACATCACATCATGATGAGGTCACACATCACCATCAGATGCTTAAACAGCAGAGAGTGGGGTGATGTGATGATGCGCAGGCAGGTTATTCCTGGGCATTGACCTCTGACAGCAGCTTCCGCTATAGAACTAGTTTAGATAGTAAAGACATCACACCCAAGCCGGTATATTAACGACTTCAGCATTAGGTGTTCAGGCTGTCTATCTATTCTTCCGCTTATAAGGGAATGACGTAAAAAACAGAAAAGATATTGTATGTTAGACGTTATGTACAACTTGTAATTAACTGTAAATTTAAAAAAAGAAAGAAAACGGTGGAGTCAAGATAACCACAGTTGCTTCACCAGCTGAAATCAAACGAAACGCTAGTGTTTTTGTAACAACCATCCAAGGTGCTCGATAATATATCTGCTGAATTCTTATGATTAAAAATATATATGAACATTCCAAAAGCAGAAAGAAAAAAAAGAAAAGAAATAATGTCTTTTTGCTTTTGTTTTTTCTTCTATCCAGTCAATATAATAAGGTCTTAGTAATCAAATATCAGTAAACGACACGTTAGCGCTGAATCCTTTCTGTCTAGTTCAGCTAGATCTATGCTGATTTCGCTCGCAAAGCTCCAATCAAATTGCAGTTAATCTGTGTGGGCGTGTGTGGGCAGTAGAGGGCCGGGAAACACCCGGAAGAGGTGGTGCTTGAGCATGTGCTGTCAATGTACACAGCTACATATATGTAGCAGAACTGAACTTTCGTTGTTGAGTAGACTGCGTGCAGCTGAAGCATGCTGTGAGCCCGCTAAGATGAGACTACATTTAACAAGTCTGTTGTACACTTCTTTCACGACGGGTAGTTTGAGGACTACATATGCAAACTGGGAATGTCAAAAATTAAGAAAAAAAATGCGTCCAGTGTGCAGTATATTAAAGATGTTTATTCATCACTTCAGTGCAGGCAAGCGGAGTGTATAGACTGCAGACGATGTAGTCAACGGAAGACTTATTTCATATCCCGTTTGGCTCACGTTAGCTGTGTCGTTTGAAAGCTGAGAAACTGGCCTGTCTGCATTCAAACTGGTTCCGGCGAAATCCCACTTCTAATCACAAACGAGAGGCAATTAGGATTGATCATATTTAAATAAAGAGACTTGAATTCAAATATTCTCTCTGTGAAACTGTTTTACAAAGACATTTATTCAAAGTTATGCTCATACTTAATGTGACGAATTAAACATTGATTTTTTTTTTTCCGTACTCGTGTGCGTGTAGGACAGGTGGATAGCCACGTAAAAACGCTTAAAACTTTGTGTATTCATATGTAGACAGTAACAGCTTGCTGAGGTTTCTGATGATATGAAAGTGAAAATGCAGGTCGTCAGGTTAAGAGTCCTAAAACTAAGCCCTAAAAGACTGAAAGAGAATGAAATCAAATTAGAATATACCAGTGTTGAATTAAATACCAGCTCATTCAAAACGTGATTTGGTTCATTAAATGTACATCTTTTAGTTAGAGTCTACACCACTTTAACCCAGTTGTTAAAATAAAACAGGATACCTGTGATAAACTATGACAGTTAACCTTAGTGAAATACCCTCGATTACCAGTTTACATCAAAGGTGTAAATATATTACTATTGCACCTTAGATCCACTAGGTGGCTTCAGAGGCCTTAATGTGCAGCCACCATTCACCACTCAAAGTGGTTCTGAATTTATGGGATTTCAGCAGAAGCAACGTTTGCCTTTCTATTTCTTGACTTTAACATAAAGATACATGCCAAAAGCTTAATTTACATTAACAAAAGCTTTTAAATTGTTTCCATGTTAAGTGAATGACTGCATCAAGGCGATCTCATCTATTTAAGCCATCTGTGTTAACATTTTTATCTTAGCTCATAGTGATGATAAGGATTGATTTAAAAATCCAATCATAGAGCCTGCATTGCCTTCTCTTGACACAGTGATGTTGAAAAACTGAAGTATTTGTAAGTTAACAGTCTTTTAGCTAATATTCTCCACACTGTGAAGTTTGAAATAGATGCTTCCCTCCCAGTGTTCAGAGTAGGTTAGCACATGCCTCCAGAAACTTGATATTTCAGTGCACTGTTGGTCTATTTTAACATAACCAAAATTATTCTTTTAAGTATTAGTAGAATTAATTAGTGTAATACTAAACATGCAAGTGACAGGACTAAATATTGACACTATCGCAATCACAAACGAGATTTAGGATTTTTTTAAAAAACTTTCTTTTTTCTTTCTATGCTTTAATAACTTAGGTTTGCAGAAGAAAAAGAAGCTCTAAACATTCACTAACACACAAATGTATTAAGAAGACTTAAGTATTCCTTTTTTAAGTCTCAAGACAACTAGTGACAACATTTATTTTGCCATTTGTCAGTGTGCCCCAGCAAACCTCAGAGTAAAAACAGTGTGAATCATCTTGTTTGAATACACAGTCAGCTATCTACATTTGTTTGTATACATGCAAATAGGTGTGTCCTACACTGATATGACCTTTTTTACACTCTCCCAGTATGATTTAGTGTCTTCAAATTTGTCCCTGTCATTAAACGCCAACTTTACTGTCACCAAGTGACAGTGGTTCAACTTTATGTGAACCACTGTCACTTTACAAATAGTGTCACTGTCCAGCTAATTTTTTTTCACATGGTTGAGCTAACATATGCCATAGACCTTTATCCTTTATCCATTATAAATTTGCAAATGCTTTATGACTATTGTAATGCTGTGTGCGGACAGATGTAAAATATGCAGGCAGTAAAATGAGGGCACTGCAGCTAACGGTCCAATTTAAAATCTGTCTCTTGTCTTGCCAGTGTTTGTTCCTGGAAGGGTGTGGGTGTTGGATGAGGGGAGCAAAAGTGCCAAGATGTGTTGCCACAAGAATTTGTTTAGAATTAAGATCACAAGTTCAAGAGCTCCCCTTTTCTTCTAATGCATTTGACTGTGACTTAAAATAGAAGATGACAAAAATGTTCTATATGGTCTAAAGGGCAACCAAGGCCACAGTTGCCTAGAAATCAGTACAAAGAAGGATGGGTCATAAGGAGCAGCCGCATAGGCTGACCTTTTCTGAAATAGAAAACAGAAGTACAGAAATAAAATGTAAAGCTTTTTTAAAAAATAAAGTAACTACATAAATAAAACTGATCACCATTAGAGAAAAAAATAAGGGAAAAATCCCTTCTTAAATCAATATTAAATATCCTGGCATTTAAGAACAATGATAGACAGCACCACATCCAAAAGTTTTTTTTTTTTTTTGTTTGTTTGTTGTTGGTTTATTTTTACGAAATGTAGGGTTGCAATGCACAACAACTCACCAAAAGATGACCCCGCCCAAAAACAAACAAAATAAGCAAATTAACGTTAAATAATTCAGTCAAATATTACAGATTAGAACAACATTTTTATGTAAATTGTGAAAACACACACACAACACACAATATACTTGCATAATTCCATACACAACATCACATCTCCTGGAGATTTCTTAAGTGCTGGTTTAAAAGAAGATAAACAAAAAGTCCTGAGTTTTTTCAAGCTCACTGCACATTTTTGGTATATCAGAATGTGAAAGTGTGAAACAAATATAAAACATTCTGAAAAAAGGCTTCATTTAGTCACTTTCTTGTGAAAGAAATGCAAGAGAAAAACTATTTACACATTTACATAGAATAAAGCAGTAAAAATGTGTTTTTATTTATGTTTAAAGCACATTACATCATATCATCCTCTAAAGAATTCCACCCCGGGCACCGACTTTTGCATAGCACATGTTCTGGGAATTCCATTGAGTAGCTTTTAGTAGAATCTAGTACAATATTTATTTTAATTATTAAATTAAACATGCATATCCAAAGCTAGTATAATATACTGACTGTCATTGGACCACCAAGTCCGTCTTTATTAAATTTATGATAATATGATCAATTTAAAGAGAAGCAAAAATATAGACTTTCTGCCAAAACATTTTAAATGATTGTCATATGTGACTTCACTTGTAGAATAGTCTATTATGGAGGATTTGGTTTATTAGGTCTTATGACTAGATAGCTGTTATTGTCAAACACCAGAGTTGACTCTCGCTCAGATTGTAAATATGATCTACCAGGCAGTCTGGATGTTAGCAGATTTTGGCTTGAGGTGATCGATGTGGGAATCTGATAAGGGCTGAATCGCACCCATGGTCGAGAGTTGCTGTAACGTTGGTTTCTGGAGTGCGACGAGGTTGCAGTGCAGAATGAAAGGGCTGGTGTGACTGAACCTGGCGCTGCCATGTAGCGGTATGGGTATGAGAAAAGTCCTCCATAGGGTGATGGTGAAATCCCCTGCAATAAAAAGTAGAGTTGTTAAGATTTGTAGTACAGATCTTGTCATCTTCCTTTATATAAACAGCTCTGTAAAATTAAACATTATTAACCAGCAACTGAATACATCAGATTTGTTTTGTCTTTAACTCATATTATGGAGGAAATCCAAGGTATTAGGAAAGGAAGTCAATAAGGGTAATCAATCCAGTCCCATTAAACAACAAGAGGATTGACACCTATGCTTTACTTTACACTGAAAATGACCTGCACACTATAAAGATCTCTAAGCCATTCATAAAGAATTCACAAAGGCTTATAATGAAGTACCACTACTCAAGTAATACATTCCAACTATTGTTTTACTTAATTCAGTAGTTGTTTAATGAAAAACTAGACATTCATTGTTTTTCATATTGTATATATTCATTTAATATTTTTATATTTTGTTTCAACACATAATACAACAAGTAGTGATCAAAGGTTTTTCTGTTTTTTAGTGGAACATCGGTTTACAAAGAACCTTTGGTTCCTGAGCTTTTTTTTTTTTTTTTTAAATTATAACATGAAGGCTTGTAGGATTGCACAAACAGTAGGACAAAACATAAAGTAAGATCTAAAAGTATGTTCTCCAAATTACAAACAGAGCTTGCTATGAAACATATTGGCATGAAACATATAACTTATTTCAGCTTTACTCGCTGAGAGTTTCTTTAACTGTAAAAATTCTGCAGCTGCCCAGTGTGAAGTCCTTTGTTAGTGCTCAAAGACTTTAAAGATGCTACTGAAGTTAAGTAACTGTTACTGCTGTATACAGCACTTACAATTAAATGAATGGATGAAAATATATTCATTAACTTAATATAGTGAACCTGGGGAAGCGTACCTGAGATGCTAGCATTTGCTGTGACAGTTGACGTTTGAACGGAGCTGAAGAGGTGATGCTTTCAGAAAACAGGCTTCCATTTCTTAATCCATTTATACCAGATGAAGTGGGAAACATATTCTCCATACCCATATTGGAAAAAACCTCTGGCTTCATTGATAGCTGTCCAGATTGAAATGACAAAGGTGTCCCAAGCCTATTAGAGAATTGGCTGTGTGCACTTGAGAAATCCAAAGTGGGTTGCTGACCAGCACTAAAGGATGATGCGCTCCATGACTGTAACATCATAGGCACGACCCCATCTTTGATTTCACTCATTTGCTCTTCTAAACCCATACCTATAGAATGTCTATCACGTGAAGCGCTGCTTGATGTTCTTGCTTTTGTTGCATCCTGTTTGTTCTTTCTGAGATCACACTTGCTCCCCAGTATCTCTTCACTTCTCAGACTTAAACCCAATGTGTGTTCTCTCCTGGAGCAGCTGCCTTCAGCGTTGCAGTCATCTAGTGGATCAACGTCTGAATCACTGAAAACGTTGGTCTCGTCTGTGAGGAAAAAAACGAACACTTCAAACATTTTGAACCATGAAGAAAACACTGTCAGACACTATGTCATGGAATACTTTGCAGTCAAATTGAATGAGCCATCATATTATTAACCCATGTGCTTTTGAAACACAGTTTAAAATGCTTTGTTAATTTTGCATCAAATAAATATTTTTTTTTAAAGTAAAAACAAAAGCAGATCCCCAAACTACAAACAGCAATTATTGGCTTGAGAATATGTCATTAAAAGGAAAACACGTACTAAAAACAAAAGAAAAATTTATGCAAGCTGTTTCAGTGTAGTGACTATGCAGTAGATCTTAAGTTAGATTATCACTTCATGAACACAGGTCAACAGTGGCTGCCTAATAACATAATGAACTCTAAATGAACCCACCTTGACAAGTTGATGTGGACATCAGAGGGCTGCTTGTTAGTTGTGGGGAATAAAAAGGCTCACTGGTACTGGGCTGCTCATAGGAATCATCAGAATCAGCAAAGTCCTGGTCTGCTTTGCTTTGGTTTCCATTCAGTGAAGAAATGTTTAACTGTTTATTTCTGGGGATCACAAATCGAGATTGCATGAGACCATGCACATATGTCCTAAAGATGTATTCTGTTTTCAAAATGTATACCTCTTTTCACGTCTCCCATTTCCTGTATCTCTGAATCCTTTGGCAAAGGGATTGTTGTCAATTTTTAGTTGTGTAATCTTGATGGAAAAGAAGGAAAGGTCTGCAGATTAATCAATCCAAAGTTCATTGTGCAGTGACAAACAGGCACAACAGTAGTACACACTGTATAATCCATGTGGATATTTGTCATTTGTGTATGAGGGGCTAAAGGATGATGTTACCTTTTCATTTTGATAAGCAGTGACAGCGATGAACTCTGTCTCTGGGAAAACATAAGTCCGGAAGGTGCTATAAGGAAGCTTCATTATGTCATTCGCCTTCACAATATGAAATCTGGGTTGGTACTTGTGCATGGAATTCAAAATTGTCTGCAAATTAGAAAAATAGAGTTGGAATTACTGGTATTTGGGTAATTAATTACTACAACTACAACCATAATAAAAGCTTTAAAGTAGTGCACCCAGTCACCCAGCATAACCATGCGTAATGAGGAACAAAAGCAACTTTTCAGTGAGTGTTACTTACAAACCCATGTTTATCGGACATGTTATTGGTGAGTTTGAGTTTATGAAAGGCAACAGGCTTGCTCATCCATTGTTCTCCTTTAGACGGACTGTCCGGGTGGATGTACATGCGCTTTGGCATCTCTGGGTCAGCTTTTCCAGCCACCATCCAGCGGGAGTTGTGAAACTTGTAGCGACAGTCGTCGACAGCGACAATGTCCATCAGCAAGATGTACTTGGCTGTTTCATTCAGCCCTTCTACTTGCACTTTGAAAGGGGGAAACATCCTCCTGATAGTTAATGAAGAAAAAAAGAAATTGTTGTATATGTAATAATTAACACTGTTATTTTTGTTTTTTCGTCTCTTTTTTCTCATAGAGCTTCTAGTTGTCTATGGAGGTCCCCCCTTGTGACATTTTTTAAACTTCCGATCATCAGCAAAACTAGATTATTCGCTGTTTTTCCCCGTTAAAGCGTGAACATAGCATTTATGCGCGCTTTTACAGGCTATTTGCAATAAAGCTACATTTGAAACGACAAAGACACTACACAAAATTCTCAGTAGACTACTTAAATGCGCATTGCACTTGCCTTCCTGATTTTGTGATAACCATTTCAGTTCCTATTTTGTGAAATTCACTCCACAAGTTCTTTGATTCCAGCGTAACTTTCGGGTCCTCGTCCAACCATTCTTCTGGCTCAAGTCTCTTCAAGGAACGTTGCTGAACGGCCTCATTTTGGCACCCCAGACCTGCGTGCAGCCCCGCGTCAGGGGGTGCCTGCTCTGACAGAGACTTGGAGAAGGACGCGACGTCCGGAAAAGTCGGCGCGGCGGGAAAAGAAGGCTGTGCGCTGGTAAGGAAGGCTGACAAGGACAAGGCACCGGGTCCGCGAATTTGGAAAGGATAATAAGCCATGGGAACAACGGCGCCAACTGCATTTCTCAGCACAGCATCCGATCAGAAAAGTCCCAGCCAGCCCGTGCAGGTTGCAGGCGCATGGCGTACATCCAAACAGCAACTCCGATTTTAAAAGTTTATGAATTGTGTGGCATGATTGGTCTTACGAGGGAATGCAAAATTCCCCACTCTTAAAATACTGAGACAGAGGTAAGAATCCGCTTGTAAATCGCAAACGGGGAGAGAGCAGCTGTGCACGCTGTGACTGCACAAGCTTGTTGAAAACAACTGGTACCGAGGATGAGAACAGAGGGAGGGAAAGAGACTGTGTTTGCGCTGTCACACGTCTGTTTTCCCTTGCACAAGGTACACTAACGAGCCAAATATTTTCGACAGGGCTTCGTTACACGTAGCTTACCAGTTACCAAACCAAACAATGATAATAACAATAACAATAATAATAATGTAAAAATGTTCAAATATTCTATGATATGTCAAAAAAAAAGAAAAGAAAATTACAAATCAGCGCGTGTTACTGATAACAGAAATCAAATGAATACATCATTTACGCAGTTCAGGATGTCTGGAGTCACTTTACCTTCTTGAATAAACTACTTACGAGACAGGAAAGCTCGAAAGTGGAAGTGTTGCACAAACACAAACACACACACACACACACACACACACACACACACAAAGAGAGAAACAGATTCCAAACGTGATGTTCAAAAGGTTTAAGTACTGTCTGGTGTGTTTTACTTTATTGAATTTATTGAATCAGCAGTCTAGTCACACCTACAAGCCAGTGGACACTATTTCAGTGATGAGGCTGTATACATCCTGGACAGGGAGGAATGCCTTGAGCGGGGATTCGAGGAGGTCATTTATGTGAAAAGGGAAAGACCATCTCTAAATCAAGGAGGGGGCCTAAGGGTACATCTTTCTCCATCTTGCAATGCTGTGATTGCAGTCATTACCCAACTATCTGTGAATGTTACTCATGGCCATTGATCAATGGTTTCTGATCAGTAGTTTTTGACCAGTGATCAATGGTCTTTGATCAGTGGTTGTTGATCAATGGTAATGACAATCTGCATATTAATGAAGAAAGAAGATATTTGCTTTCAGTTAAAATTATTTCAAAGGGGTACAAAACCACAGAGGCATGTTCATCTCAAAGAGGTTCACTCTTAAAGAGGTTCACCAACTCTGTCCAGTAAACAAGGTCTTTCCTAATCTTGTGGTTTAGCAGCATGAAATTAGCTTTGTGCAGGTTAAAGAAGGAGAGGGTAATTTGTATACCTGGGGAAGTAAAAAGTGACAGGGACTAGCTAAATGGATCAGAGCAGGTTGAAGTCCGGGATACATTAGGTCGAGGGCGTTGCCTCAGACTTAGAGTAATTAATCTCGTAAACTGGAATTTTACCAAAGGACCAACTGTCCCAATAATAGAATCCTCAAGGTGGCTTAAATAAAGCAGAACATTTTCCATAGAGATGTTATGTATCAGTGAAGCTACCTCTATGCAATCACAAACAAGTAAATTCAAATGTTTTAGCCTGCACAGTGGGCCTGGAGCCATGACCCACCATGATTCAGGACACTTCAGGCCAGCTGTGATGAGTGGAGTAAGAGGGAGAGATGCAAGGCCTTTCAGTCCTGTCAAATGACTTATTGGTGTGGAAAGAGATTCTTGGATATACCTAAATCTGTTTTTTCTTTTAATTTGCAGAAAAGTGTACAGAAAAGAGACTAGAACAGAAAAGAATAATGATAATGAGACAATAATGATAAAATCAACAAACTGTTCTGTAAGTTACAGGTTTGTGCTGGATTTCTCAGCAATTAAAAAAACAAAGGCCACCACAGAGGATTTTACAATCCACTCTGAGAAGAGGAAAAACTAAGTGTTGACAGTGTCTTTTAGTTGAATACAGCATTTTCTGAGATCCATCCAGAATCCACAACGGGTATGACGCCAGTCTGTCGTAGGTCTAAAACAGAGAGAAAGACAACCATTCACACTCACATTCATACCTATGGGCAATTTAGAATCACCAATTAATGTAGCTCTACAAACTGCATGTCTTTGGACTGTGGGTGGAAGGCAGAGTACCCAGAGAGAAACTATGCAAAGTAGCAGAGAGAACATGCAAACTCCACAAGAAACGCGAGATGGTGTATTCAAATCCAGGACCTTCTTGCTGTGTGGCTCAATTTTGGTTACTAGAAACTTGATGCAGTTCTCAACTATCTCCTAGTTTGGGAGCCTTAAGTATTGTTAAGCCCAGAAAAAACTGATGATTCCTCTTTTTATGTGGGATGAAGGCTCTTCCCAAAATCGACCGTCATACCAAAATCCATCTTAATCAGGCTGAAAATAGAAATCAAGTCCCACTGGTTATTGATATGGTTTATATAACATAGGATTTGTGTGACGTATAATGTGAATGACTTGTGAATATACCCACTTACTTCTGACACAGACACTTTGTAAACCTAATGCGCAGTAATTAATTTTAGGTTACATTAACCCATTTACAGGGGTGCTTCAAGCACAGACTTTGAGCATCTGAGATTCCAACTTAATCCAATGATCTTAAACTAGAGACACAAACAGGTATAAAGAGAGGCCAAGTTATTGTTTTTGCTGTAGAGGCTATAATGTTTTGCCCCCAAATTTAATTAAAGCCTAACAGACATATGCTAACAGACAACTATTTTAGTCTCACGAACCTCTACATCAAAGTGGCAGTAGCTGCGAAATTTCTAATGGGCACTATAAAAAGCTTGTTCATTCAATAGAATTAAGAATTAATTTTACTTTCTACACAAATTAAATGAGTGGCATGGCAGGAAGACTTCTTATGTTAGAATTCCTAGCAGAATTGACTCCCTGTTGAGGCACTGTCACATCATTTTTGTTTATTTAGACTTGATTAGCAGTAAGCTCTGCTTTCCTACAAATTCATTTAGGGGGCTTTCAGAGAGACTTTCAGCCTAACTAGCAAATTACTACTACAGTGGACTATTTTTAATCTTGAGAATTTCAGTTATAGCATTTATGATTTGGCTTTCTCACTTTGGTGTTACATCAAAGACATCACTAGTTTTATATTACACTAAACTGTCCACTTTGTTTTAGTCTGGAATTGAATTGCCTTTAAAATCTTCTACAGTGGAGCTTATATTTTGCTAGGAAAATGTGAAATACATGCTAGAATTAATTGAAACATGTGCAAACAAACATGGAAATACATTGTATCGATCAGAGTTTGTACAATTCTAACGAGTTTGAAAGTCCATATTTGTTATGATGGCCTTTATTCTTCTAATCATGTCTTTAAGTAGTCTTTGAGGATAGTTCTTAAGGCTTCTTAAAGGGCATGCAGAGCTGTATTTTGGATGTTGCCTGCCTTTTGTTCTGTTCTCTGTCAAGATGATACCATACTACTTCAATAATGTTGAGGTCCAGTCTCTTGGGCCAAATCCATTACTGATAGCCTTCCATTGCATGTGTTTCTATCTGGATATCTTTCTCATTGATGGTGTGTTTCAGACTATTGATTGACTACTGATGAGAATTTGAACCAAAAATTAAAAGTTAGGATTTGTCACCAATGCCCTTTTTTCTGTCCAGTTCTTGTATAGTTTAGCATATCTCAGCCTTCTTAAGAAGACAAAAAATTGTAAATGTTCTATTTTTCATAATATAACATAACTGGCTGGGACATTTAACTCTTCAACGGGACATGTATCAAGTGCTCTTCTCTATTTTGTGGCGACAAATTATTATAAAGCCCAGCTGCTATGTCCTATTTGGAAAGAAGATGTTTTCTTCTGGCAGCCCTTCCAAATAAGCCGTACATGTTCAGTCTTTTTTCTAATTGCACTGTTTCTAACATTAACATTTACCATGCTAACTGAGGCCTGTAGAATTTCAGATGTAGCTCTTAGTTGTTCTTTGGAGTTCTAGACCAGCAAATTGACGAAACGTCTGCTTTATGGAGGTGCTCACACAATCAAGTGATTGGCAGCACCTGGTTGCTACTTACCTACTTAATTTCTATTGAAGCCTTAAGAATGTGCTTTGTTTTTCATAGGACTGTATAACATTTCATTGCATAATGTTGCATCAGTGTCCATGCAGCTATTATGTGTTAAGGTTAAGCATGGTCCTCCCTTTATTGATGGGTAAACATGTCTTGGGTGTGTCAAAAACAAGCAAGCACTGGCCACTTAAAATAACCCTTATCCGGCTGCACAGCTTGACAGCAGTGTAAATCTAACGCACAGCAGTGATTGGCTCATTGATGACCTTTCTATGGCACCGAAGTAATTGGTTTTTAATTGAGAAACCACTGTTTTACTGTCACAACTCTGAAAATTGGAGGGCAGTGCATTTCCAGAGTGAAACAAACAACACTCAAATTCTCATCTTAGATAAAAATATAACTTATGATAATGATACTTCAGGGTTGTATAGTCAAAAACAGGTCATATTTGAGCAGAGACATAAGTTACAAAGGGCTGGTCCTTTTCGCATTCTGGAGCTTTCGTATTGCTTTGCTTTGCTGTGTTAACTTGGCTGTTAAATCATTAACCCCTCATCTCGTCAAGCCTGCCACTCTTGTGCATTTTCTGGGATCCGTAAGTGTCACAAATCCCATAAGAGGAAGACAGCAGAAGGCTAGAGCTGTATTTTAACTTATCTCTATTCTGCTTCAGGTTGGTCAAACCTTATCTTCCAGTTCTTTTAGAACTCGTAGTGTGATCTGTGTAAAATATTTTCAACTGTTTCTCCATGTGTGTGTTTTTTAAATTTGATTATTTTTGTTGTTGTGTTGTTTTGTCTCTAAAGCAGGGAACTTTCATAGCTACATAAGCTTCCCTATGTGCTTATGACAGAGGTAGATGGAACCTGACAGGACAAGAGGTCGCAACGGTACTCAATATTACATGACAATGCTGTGCGGTACCCAAGTGCATAGAATAGCTACAGTGTTGCAGCCTCTGATTGTTCCGTACATTTGGCAATATTAATGCATTTAATTGTTGTACATTTAGACGTTATTAGTGACTTACAGAGCCTGCGTTGACAGAATTTGTACAAATACAACAATTTGACAAAGGAAGCGTTAGCTAAAAAAAAACTGCAGACGTGCAAAAACTCCCAACGAAGAGGTTCAAACCCTTACCGTGACCAGATATGTATTTTTGGTCAGTTTTATGATCATCATTTATATATCAACAATTGGGTAGCTCTTAAAGAAGTCCAGACACTTTCCAAGATCATTCGACTAACTCTATGGTCTACTTTCCAGGTTAATAAATGCTGGTTTATAGTATACTAGTATACAGTATATAAGTGACAGCATGAGTGAAAGTGGGAACTGGTGGGTTGGTAAACCTACAATCATGTGTAGGACTGGATGAAATAACTCACTTAGAAACAGCATCAGTGTTTTTACTAATAATGTATTACACAAAATCCTCGCTTTTTTGTAAGTATTGTGTTAAATTACTTATTTACTCCCTGTAGAAAGTAATTTGTTACGTTATTTGAAAGTTTTGCGAGATCCCGAGTTTGTTTTGCGAGATCCCGAGTTTGTTTTGCGAGAGCTCGCAAAAGTTTTGCGAGATCCCGAGTTAGTTTTGCGAGATCTCGCAAAAGTCCGTCTTAATTTTTTTTTCTCCCATGTCCCCTCCGGGGCTCCGTAGGAACACACAAGTGTTAAAGACAAAAAAGCTTGACAGTAAAGTTGGTGAAATTCAGTCCAAAGCGCACTTCACAGTAAAATGTACAGATTCTACTGTGGAAACAGGTAGAAGCAGAATGGAGGCTAATGCTACAAGACTGCCTCGTAATCACTGCTTTTGTGATGCCTGTTTGTGATGCCTTCTTAGCTAGGCAGACAACATCTGCATACATGAACCCATGATAGACTCTGGGTGAGTTACAGGTGTGTTAAGAGTGTAAAAGAGCGTCGGATGACACTGATTTCAACAGGTAATATCTCTATGGCATTACCTCAAAGCAGTGCATATAAAAAAGAAACTGGTTAAACAGCATAACAAATGTAATGACTTATTAATAGATGGTGTCAGACTTGCATTCAGGGTTGTCTCAGTCCTCGTCAACCCCTGATCTACAGAATATTTACCTCTGACAGAAATAGGAATATGTAAAATAGCTAAATGAAATGAGGAAAGGGTGCACTGAATGCAAACACCAGCTCTATAGTTCTATTTATGTCATTAGTTCCATTATTTTCTGTTTTAAGTTGGAGGTCCAAGTAATGTTTGGTTATTCTTAAGCCTTTCATAAATGTTTTTGGATCAGCATTCTGCTACCAAACAGGAGGAAAAGATTAGGGTCGTGAGGAATTCGTAGGGGTCTTTTTTCTACCTTTGTGAGGGATTTTCTGTCAGACCTTATTATTGACCGGTTGGGGTGAGAGAAGGAAGACAGGATAGAAGACATGCTGTGGAAGAGAAACAGAGATTAATAACAAGTATGATTTAATGCAGAGAGATCTATTAACACACAGTGAGTGAAAAAGGTAACGAAAAAGGAAAAACTCAATGCATCATGGGAGTCCCCCAGCAGCCTACACCTATTGCAGCATAACTAAGGGAGGATTTAGGGTCACCTGATCCAGCCCTAACTATATGCTTTAGCAAAAACGAAAGTTTTAAGCCTAATCTTAAAAGTAGAGATAGTGTCTGTCTCCCGAATCCAAACTGGAAGCTGGTTCCATAGAAGAGTGGCCTGAAAACTGAAGGCTCTGCCTCCCATTCTACTTTTAAATACTCTAGGAACAACAAGTAAGCCTGCAGTGTGAGAGCGAAGTGCTCTAATGGGTTGATATGGTACTACAAGGTCATTAAGATAAGATGGGGCCTGATTATTTAACACCTTGTATGTGAGGAGCAGGATTTTGAATTCAATTCTGGATTTAACATGGATCCAATGAAGGGAAGCCAATACAGGACAAATATTGCACAATGGAAGAAAGCAGTCCTACGTATTTGTTTAATATGTGCATTGAAGGACATATCCTGGTCAAAAATGACTCCAAGGTTCCTCACAGTGTTACTGGAGGCCACGGTAATGCCATCCAGACTATTTTTACATGGCAAAAATACTCTGCACTCTACCAAGTTTACCATGGCAATTTATCATAACAAAAAGTGAAATGATTATGACCTCATTTAAGTCATAGACTGGAACAAAGTGTATGTGTGTATAAAATATTAGGTATAATATTAAGTAATTGGTAGATTATATTCATATTTATTAATGCATGCTTTGTCCTTTATCAATATTTTTACTGCACTTAAGTTCTAGTACCATGTAGGAGACATTATTCACACATCTAATAGCTACTTTACAAAATGTTAAATCTGTATTGTTTATCTGGGAGCGTGTAACTCAGGCTAAGGTTGTCTGTCTGCCCTAGCCATATTAGTAGATGAGCAGATGGCATTGGTCCAAGCAGGGGCACAGGGGCATGAAAATCTCCACTATGACCCCAGTGATTGTCTCCAGTTTAGCCAGGTTGGTTAAATGGAGCCAATATAGGAAAATTTAGTCTGAGCTTCTCTTTTGTATTTGTTCATTTCTGAATTTTTATATGAATTCTAATTCTATTTCTCCTCTACTGAATATTGCTAAGGCAAACTTTTGTTTTACAAGTAGGCCACGAATACAGAACCTTTTGTGCTATCTGCTCAAAGCTGATTTAAATCCGTAAAGTTGGCCTGTTTTTAATCCAGTTAACAAAACTGGATTCACCCCATGGTGGGTGACGAGAAAATTCTGGCTTACCCCTCCCAGATCTGGCCTGCATATATGTTAGAATAAAACCCTGCTAGTAGCATGGAAGTCAAAATCACAGTTGAAGAAAAGAGAAATCTATATGCTCCTTTACAAATTGCCTTGTTTGCGTGCTGCTGTGTGTATTTATGTAATAGAGGTATGCATAAAGTTACCATCTGTCCAATAGGAAGGGATTATAGTGAGCCAGAAAAGTCTGGAACTGCATTCTGGCCCCATGTTTGGTTAGTGACACACAATAATGTCAAGGGAGTTCATTTTGTGTGTGTGTGTGTGTGTGTGTGTGTGTGTGTGTGCGCGCATGTGTGTGTGTGTGTGTGTGTGTGCGTGCGCGCCTATGGGTGACAAAACTGAACCAGTGTGAGCATTTGGGGATGGGTCGATCAGATGTCAGGTGACTAAGTGGGTGAGCCGAGTCAAACGCTTGTCCTTACATTTCCTTGAATTTCAATTTAACCCTTTAAGACCTACCATAGAACTAAGTCCGCCAGAGCTTATATTATATTTTTACATGCTATAGTGCGATTTTTGGGAGCATTTCAAGTTGCTGTACACCAATACAACCATTATAGCCCAAATTTTAATAATATGTATGCATTAAGAGCATAGTAATTACATAAATTGCAAACAAGTGCAATAAACTACAAAAAAATTGAAAATCGTTTTGGTTTTTTTAACATATATTTCTAGTTAGAGAAATTTAAGAGGCTTATCCCTCAAAACTGTAAATACAAAAAAGTTGCACAAAATAGTTTCCCACCACAGGAAATTTATTTTGAGTGTCTTCATAGTTTTATTTTTGAAATTCACCAATTTTTATATACTGCAGGAAAAATGAAAAGAAATATTATAATGCAAATTTGCAAAAAAAAAAAAAAATAGCATATGCATCAAAATAAACTATTTCCAGCAGTGCAATTTGACTTCTAAGCATCCCAGAAACGACACAGAAAGTCATAAAGTCAAACATAACTTTTAAAAACACCAGTATAGCCTTACAAAGCCCTGATGGTAAGAAAAAACTACATTTCCGCGAAAGTGACGCCACTTCCGGTTTCGGGCAGGTCATTGCGGATATGTGATAGTTCGCGCTGATGGACGTAGGAAGTGTTACAAACAGCCGATTGGATCGGCAAAGCGTGTTTCTGGAATATTATGTTTTTGTTGCTGCAAGCGCTTTTTATGCAATTTTTGCAAAGCTATATGTGGAAGGAAACCGTGACCTAGGACAAGCTGATGGCATAAGATGTAAGTACAACTCCTCCGGTTTCATATGCAAAAAAAATTATTGCGCTAGCTTACATGGTTGCAGTGCTACCGGGATTTAAAATTAGTTACGCAAAACGGAGCATGCCTGCTCCGAACAGCTTAGTTTGCTAATCTCTCTCTAGGCTTACCCACTAAAGTATCTTAATGTATTGACATCCTGTGAACTTTTACTGAATAATCTACACCAAACTTTATACTCGTGTTTCTATTACATGACTTATAGGGGAGCAACATATTTGAATTAGTCTCAACTCATATTGGTTAAAAGTATTGTTTTGTACAGTTAGTATTGTAGTATTGTAATATTATAGAATATGGAATATAATAATTAATTACAGACATCCAAGATATTGCTTTATTGCTAGCAATGATCAAAGATTAACTGTTCCAGACTTAAATAATTTAATTTTGTAAAAATGGTTATGTTTCATTGCTTTACAGCATCAAATGTTAGTGGTGTTGCTTATATAAATGTTGAGATTAAAAAGGGGTTTTGGAAATAGTTTTTTAACTAGATGGGTAGAAGAGCTACTCAGGAACATTAATATCCCATCAGAGAATAACTGAGATTAGAACTGCAGTGATGCAGGCCATGGTGGGGGATGGACAGTCATCTCTCAGCTACTGTATGAGACCTCTTCTATCAGAGTGTATTTAGATTTCATCTGGGATCCTTCCTAATAGGATCCTTACATTCAGTTCCAAGAAGATGCTTGTGGCGGAGGTGTGGTCCCTGGCGTAGCTGCAGGGGAGGGGTGGAGCGGTGAGCTCAGGGGGGTGGTACCGGGAGGCAGGTGAGCCACAGGTGGTGGCGATTGTGTCATGAGTGTTTTCCTTCTGTGTGTCTATATGGTGACGGCAGAGTCGAGCGGGAGGCGGGCTGGACCGGGACGAGCTGTCACGGCGCATTGTTATTATAAATAAAAACATGATCGTGAGCAAAAACGGTGTGTGTGCCTGTGTGTGTCGCATACATCACAATGCTCAATCACGTAATTCCTTACATATATACAAGTGATGATTATTGTAAAATCAATTAAATTGATTGGGATAAGCTTTGCAATTCATATAATGTCAGGATAACTGAGGCTTTAGTCGTAAATACCCAAGACCCAAAAGAGAAAAGCTCACTGTGCGGAAGAAAAGATCATCTCCCTCACACATACAAAAACCTTTCATATTATAACTGGTTTTGAGCATCCACCTATCACTCATGGTGAGCCTTGAGCCTTTAAAATCAATTCACCAGTTCACTTTCTACCATTTATCTAGGTTTGGGTCATGGGGGCAGCAGTCTAAGCAGAGAAGGCTCGACTTCCATCACCCTGACCACGCCTTCCAGTTGTTGCCAGGTCAGCCAAGAAGCATAATCTCTCCAGCAAATCCTGGGTCTGACCGGGGGCCTCCTTCGTGTAGGACATGCCCAAAACACCTCACCCAGAATGCATCCAGGAGGCATCCTTATCAGATGCCCAAACCACTTCAGCTGGCTCCTTTTAAAGTGGAGGAGAAGCAGGTTTACTCTGAGTCCCTTTTGAATGACCGAGCTCCTCATCCCATCTCAAAGGGAGAGCCCACCCACCATCGAAGAATGCTTGTATCCTTAGCGAAAATGTACTTTTTCAAAACCCAAACGGTGATTTTTATCTTTAGGTTCTTTATCTTTTGATTAGATCTTAGATTGAGACACTTGAAACACTTAATTTGGTCAGTTTGTATTAAATTACCATTTGTTTAATATTAATTTAGTTCCTTTTTATTCTGTTTTGTACAAAACAAAATCGTAATCTCAGACTGGTTGGTCATGAGGGAAATCTGTACAAGGACACAAAACAGTCATCTGGTTACTGGTCAGCCACTCTAGTCTCACCCAAGATGCTCATCCATAATTTTTATCTGGCCATCCAAACACAACAGGCTAGAGGTGGCACTTCTTCACACTCCTAACTGATAACTATGGCCAAAGTCCATGATGCCCATCCAAAGTTCACCACAGTCTTGGACACACATGTGATGCATATCACACATATGTGATGCAATACCCTTACATAACAAGAAGGAAAATCCCTTACATCTAGTCCAGTCTAGGCTTAGACATAGGATCATCTCCACATCTTTGCTCCGGAATATAAGAAGGTTATGTGGTCAGTAAGATCAAAATGTACCACATGTTTGTCATCTATATAAGATGCCTTATGCATTTAAGTATATGCACGAATGAATGGCTTATTGTCATCTTTGAGGAAGTTTTTTTTTTTTAATAAAATGACTTCTAAATACTTTACCAGATTATTTGTCTTGTCAGGGTCTTGTCAGGCTTAATTTCTGTCCCATTAAGTGCCATCATAACTGTTTAAGTTACAGGGTGCACCTGTGCTCTACTGCTGACCCTACAGTACATCCTTAATGAGCTTATCTTACGTTTTATTGAGGGGGAAAAAAAAAGAAAATTCTTCTATTCAGTCAGTCTTTGAAATGCAGAGTATTTTATCAATTGCCATTTGTGCACAAATACACAATTCTATTCTCCCATGGGTAAGTCCACTAAACAAGCATAGGCCCCAAAAGATAGGCCAGATTTCTGGTTCCCTATAAGACCACTTAAATTCTAATATGCTATAAAGGTATGAGAGATGTTTTTTGTCTAAAACATGTTGCCTAGCCCAGCTTTAACAGTGTTTAGGTCAGGTTAGAACTGTGTGTGTGTGTGTGTGTGTGTGTGTGTGTGTGTGTGTGTGTGTGTGTGTGTGTGTGCGTGTGTGTGTGTGTGTGTGTGTGTGTGTGTGTAAGACCCTGTTTGGCTCTTGAAGTCTGCTTTTCTTTACAGGAGGTTGTGCTGAGTATGTGAAACTGTTGGTGCTAAAAGCACTAGCAGTGACAGAGGAGGTGTTTGACAGCTCTCGCGCTCATGACATGTCCTCCCGCCTTTGCTTTCACCCTAAGCCAAAGTGAAAAGACAACATAGTCTAGCGACACACATTCAGTCAGTGGAGTGCTGCCTTTGTTGCCAGCAAGAAATCAGGAATGAGATGAGTCAACGATTTCTTTTCAATTCTCTCTATGGTTTGGCATCTGTGGGCATCTGTATGTGTGCATGTACTAAGATGTGTCAGAAACAATGAGCGAAAACAGTGAAGGACAAACAGCAAGGGAGATGCTCCTGTTGTATAAACTTTGGAAAAAGTTTTTATTGGACGAGAACTTTAGGAATTAAAATATGTCCATTTGTCCGTCCAGAGTCACAGCATTTTAACTTTGCGTTAAAGTTCTTTAAAAACAAATCAGTCCAAACTAGAAGCTTGGTGTCAAAGTCAGGACAAAGAGCCACTTGCAGACACATACAAACATCAGTGCGTTACGGAGTACAAACTTGCACAGAGGCCGCCTGGAAAATAATTTTCCAGTGGTTTTTAGGCACCAACAACTGGATGTGTTCCTCTTCTGTGAGAGTGTCACGACTCACTCAATAAAGCCTCTTTTTGACCAATACAAAATGCCGGTAGGTCAGGGCTGTATCATGGTGCACCATGTCATCATCAATTTTTTTCACTTAGTCAAAGGCTGAGGGTGGGGTGTCATCACGAGACTGCTCTAGTGGAAAATCTTCCATGGAGTGAATTACTGGAGCCAGCGGGGCATCACGAGAAGGCCTGTCTCTTCCTCCCCACAGTCAGCGTCACACAACCCTTTGTCAGAGCTGAGACTACACGCTCAAACTACAAACTCAGAGACTGCACGCCACTAAAGGTCATGAACGCATCCCCACACAAGGTCCTGACAGGTCATTAAACTCTGGCTAATCTGTTTCCAAAATTAAGAGATCAGTTAGACGCGTACCAACTGCTGCCTTTACTCTATGTGTTTTGACCTTATATTTAATTTGCAGTAGCACTATGGGATATTTGTGGACGTCCCCATGCATACACCTGTCTTGCAGCCACTCTGCCTCCAGCAATGCCCCCAGCCAAATCAGGGTTTGGTGAAACAGGGTTTATGTGCAGCCTGAGTCCATATTGCCTGGCCTATCTTCTCCAGCAGCAAAGATTAACTGGCTAATGCTTGGATAATCTGAATTGACCCCTGGGCTTTATTTTGAGGTATAAAGACAGATTAGCCATAAAGATAAGCAGTTTGTTGAGAGCACATGTCTTAACTTTGGGAATATTAAATTAATGGGAGTCAAATCCTACACAGCATGGGTATCATATTAAAAGCGAACACTAAAATAAAACCTGTCACATTTTCTATTACATTAGCATATGTGGTCACAGATTTATAAGCTTAAGGTCTGCACACTGTTTAATCAGGTCAGCTGGAGTGCCCATGCTGGGTGTCAACACTTCTCACCTCTGTTTCGACAGTGATGACCCTCTATGGCGTTATAATCCAAGCTTCAGAGGTTTGATCAGAGTAAGAACCTTATAAGAGATCGGAGGTCAGATTGATGTCTCAAACAAGAATGACTTGTGAGGACACATTAGTGGAGGATTAAACGCTATTCTGCTCTGTGGTAACATGTGGTTACCAAAAAACCACCACAAAAAGGAGTTTACTTCCCGTGGATGGCAAAAGCTCATCAGCAGGTCGTGTTTTGGTGGGCTATCTCTGTGAGAGCACTTTGGTTTGATAGCTAGTGTGTCCTTTACTTAAATATGAACAATTCTTATATACAGATTTTAACGATTGTGCTGTTTTTTGCAACAATTCTCCAGTAAACAAAAACCACAGACCTTCTGAAAATATTTTCCCAGACAGCGATACGTTACTAAACCCGACCTTATACCTGGGCAGGTCAATCTGCCTTCAAACTGTTCGTAATGTGTGTGAGGTGAAAAAGATTTTACAGGGAAACAATCAAAGGACTTAGAGACAGTTAAGAATCTTAACCTCACCATACCTCTAAATCCTGCTCCAATCTTGGGCCACATCACTTACTCCCAAGCTGGCTGTAATTTCAAATTGTCTGTTGCGGCAAGTTCAACAGTCTAGACACTGTGACAGATCACAGCAGGAAAATGGAATATAATAAGTGTTATTATTTACACGTGTTTCCCAAGTCAGAATGCCTGTCTTGAGAAATGAAGTAATTAATAATAATAATAATAATAATAATAATGGATTGGATTTATATAGCGCTTTTCAAGGCACCCAAAGCGCTTTACAATGCCACTATTCATTCACTCTCGCATTCACACACTGGTGGAGGCAAGCTACGGTTGTAGCCACAGCTGCCCTGGGGCAGACTGACAGAAGCGAGGCTGCCATATCGCGCCATCGGCCCCTCTGGCCATCACCAGTAGGCGGTAGGGTAAAGTGTCTTGCCCAAGGACACAACGACCAGGACAGAGAGTACGGGGATCGAACCAGCGACCTTCCGGTTACAGATACGCTTCCCAACCCCCTTCCCAACTTAATGCATAAATAGTTTTTTTCTAAATGTATTTCTTTTTTAAACTAACATTTTATATTTAAAACATAAAGCATATCATAGTAATGATATGTCAAAGTATTTCTATCCATCAGAATTTGGTGTAGTATGCTGTCTCGCTGACTTTAGCCAAAGCCTGTCTGCTCATAATGTGATGGAGCATTATTCATTGTATTTGGACACTTGGGCACATTGACACCTGGCTCAGAGTTAAATGGATTTTGTGATCAACAGGCAAACCTTTCTCAAGCAGTTCACCTATTCCTGGAAAACAGAATATGGCTGGAGGGTTTGAGGATACAGTGAGTAAGCCACATGAGTTCATATAGTGCTGTAAAAAAGTATTTACTCCATACCCCAGATTTCTTATTTCTTTGCATATTTGCCACACTTACATGCGTCATATCACCAACAAATTTTAATATTAGAGAAAGTAACTTGAATAAATAGAAAATACAGTTTTAGAATGATGATTTCATTTATTAAGAAAAAAAGTTATCAAAACCTACCTGGCCCTATGTGAAAAAGTAATTTTACCTAAAGTTAATAAGTGGTTGTGCCACCCTTGGCAGCCAGAACTGCAATCAAGCCTTTGCAACACCTGGAAGTGAGTCATTCACCTCAGTGTCGAGGAATTTAGGCCCACTTTTATTTGCTAAATTGATTTAATTTAGCCATTTTTTTTGGTGTTTTTTGTTTGTTTGTTTGTTTTATATTGTAAACCATGAGCTTTTAATGCAAATTTCCTGAGAGGAAGCATCATTGAACATTTTGTCCAGGATGATTCGGTTTTCGATTTATAAAGTAAAGTAAGAAGTGTTGAAGTCTGTAATATGAAGCAGGTTCATCATACTGAGCAGCTTGTAGGGCTTTATTGTGCTGTTTTAGGAATGTGGTGCTTCTTAAGAACAATAAAAACTGATTGCTGCCCAAAAAGCAATAGAGAAAGAAAATTTACACTTACCAGAAAGTCACTTTGACAGTACCATTTTGGACCATATTTGGACCATTTCTACATGGCAAAGATTCAACAGGGTGCTGGAAACATTTCTCAGAGATTTCAGTCCACACGGTTTGTGCATGGTCTCCACATCCATGTTGCAAATTTACCATTCGACAGCATCCCAAAGATGTTCCAGTGGATCGAGATCTGGTGAATGTGGAGGCCATGTGAGTGCAAGATAGAGGGACACACTGTGGTCATAAAGGGATGAACACTGCCACAACAATACGCAGACTGTAGTTTTTAAACCATGCTTACTTTAAACTTTAGAAGGTTGTCTTGACCATGTCAGTGTGTCTAAATGTACTGAACTGATGCCATGTGATTGGTTGATTAGATATTTGTGTTAATGAGTAGTTTGATTGCTTAAGCAATCATAGTCTATACATTTAAAGTCCCTACCCTCATTTCCACACTTCCGCCTTCCCTTCTCTCTTGCTGTCTCTGAACACGGATTCCCTCTTTTCCTCTTCCTTTGTCATTAGTAGGACAGTTTCTACTGGCAACCTATTAGCCAACAGCACCAAATGAAGTCTCAATTAATGCAGACTCCTGCTAACCCAGTTTGAAAATCAAATTCATCACTATTTTTGATTTGGTAAAGCCTTTACATTGGATGCTCTTCCTCATGCAACCCTCCCCATTTATCAGAGTTTGGGACCACTACTAGGAGTACACTGGCTTGTGGTCCCTCTTTTCCCTGGGTGGGTTTGCAGCATGAGCGAATGACTGAAAAGAAGGTGTGGTGACTGTAAGAAAAAGGAAAAAGTAATAAAGTGAAAGATTCCTGCCTGATTTAAGTGCATATTGTGCAAATGGAAAGGTGCAACAACACAGTCCATCGAGTTAAGCTGCATTACTTTGGAGCCTGGTACTATTTAGTAGCTATCATCAAGAACAGTTAAGAAGCATAAGTGGAGACTTTATGATTTATAGGACAGTCCCTGTAAACAAAGCTACTAAGCAGGCTTAAAAAAGCAGCAATAATTTAGGACATCTGATGAATAAATCAAATAATGATGACTTTTGGAATATAATTATTATGGAAAACAGGAAAACTATCCAAGTCTAATTTTTACACTAGTAAAAAGATAAATTTTTATCTTTCAAACAGTATTTGAACACAATCCAGCACACATTGTTTGGAGAGAGACCAGGGGGAGAAAATGAGGGCACGTCATTTTACATCATGTGGAGAAGTCTCTCTCGTCATAACACTTACTCTAGAGCCTCCCAAGAGTGGCGCAGGGCAAGCCATTAAAGGTCTGCTGAGATGCTGCCTGAAGGAGACGGGACACTTGGAGAGAAACAAGTCAATTAGTGAGAGTGTGAAGGTGGCAGGTGAGCAAAAGTCTAAGTTAATCAATGGAATTTCATGTGACACATGACAATGAAGTGCAAGATTACTAAGCGCATGTAAATGTTTGCTGTAGATTGTACTATGTACACACATGAAAGAGTTTGGGAGATAAACTAAAGAAAATCACATTATAAATAATGTCTGTGCTAGCCACTGGGGGACTGATTGCTGCCAGAAAAGCTTGAGCTTCAAGTTGTTTATAGGAGCTTCTCCACTAAATCACTCAGGTTTTCACTTAAATTTGCAACCGCATCTGCCTATGAGACTGAAAGTTTGAACTCTTTCCTCCTACTCCGAGTAATCTTTGGAGTTCTTTTCTGAACTGAGTTTTTCTGTCTTATTTCAGGCCTGTTTTCAGAACAAAGTGCATCAGAAGTTGGTGAGGATGGTACCCTTCATGGCAGCTACCCTTCGAAAATCCTGTTCTAATGGTGATCAAACCAGGTCCAACAGTATGGGGGAAGGAATGAATAAAAGGGGACATTTGCAGACTAGAGATGCAGTTTGAATGTATTCATGGCATTTTTTGCTCCTCACTTTTTCCAATTTCCTTGAAATATGGAACAGATGTACCTGATCTTCTCTGCTCCTTTTCTTTTTTTTTTTTTTTTATAAATTAGATAGCAATTAACTGGCAACTATAACTGTCAGAGTGAAAAGTACAAAACTAAAAGTATATTAGTCTCCAAAACACAGTGGAGTTTAAGGAAGAAGCATAACCTGGAAATATGCAAGTGCATCAATAGTGTAGAACATTTGTGTAAATGCACTTAACGACATTCCTGTAGCTGTCACATCCAGTTTGCTCTCCACTGCCCTCCTCGGCTGGCTCTGATCATGCTTATTTGTAAGAAATTCAGACAGGCGGAGCAGAGAGAAATGCGGTGGACACAGTGATGCTTCGCTGGCTGATGTACAGCGACAGACTGCAGTAAAAGGGAAACGTTGCGTGTTAGGTGGGTCAGCAGATGCCGAGCTGACAGTTGATGAAATATTTAAGTCAACACAACGCTATCATGGATCTGATGTCTGTAACGTGTAAGTGAAATGCAAAGTAGAGAGTGTGTCAGAGTCCATGTTACTACAAAAGACTTCATTTCTTTCTAAATATAAATGATGGTACGTAGCATGAGAAATTACATTTAACTATAAATAAAATCCCCCTATTTAACAACATATATTAAAATAGCGTAAATTAGCACAATCCTGTATTGAAATTTGTTTTTTCCATGTATTTTTCCTTTTAAAAAGGTATAAAAATACTGGACAGCCAAGGCATTTGCAAAGTCAAACCAACCTTTTTTCCACCATGTTGGGAGTTTTTTTTTTTTTTTTTGTCCTAAAACTGACTGTAGCTCTTATCAGTCCATGTTTTTGACCACTTTTCTTATTGAACATCTAAAAAGAACAAGAAACTATTTGTCCAAAAACTGTATCATAAAGAGCCACGTTGCAAGTCATATATATTAGTGATTTAGATCTGTGGGATTTATATAAGAGATACGCAATTTGTCTGGTAAAGATGGCATTCAAACCCTTTACATTGCTGCCATCTACTGGACAATAGCAGCAAATGCATGGTCTATTACCTCTCTTCTCCCCCTCTACAGTATATCTCAGCACCACGCTAACTCAAGACTATATACTGTGCACAAATGTCTACTGATTAAGCAGCTTTACCAAACAGCTAATCTAGTTATCAAAGTTAGGAAATTATTGAATGATGACGCTGTGTGAAAAATGAGAACTTTATTACAACACGCAAACACTTTATACCCAGTCAACTTTCAAAGTCTGTAACTTACACAGTTAAATCTTGAAAACTGGCAGCATTTGGATACAAAGTCAGACCAAAGCATTTTAATTTGTCATAACACACCACATGCCCATTAACACCCATCTGGACACGTCACAACACATGGAATAGATCTGAGCATGCCAGACTCCTGAAACACCCCGATTACTTTGCACAATAATGTACTGTACAAACTTCTATTGCATATTGACGCACCGTACAAAAACGAACAAACCGCTCAAAGTAACAGGAACAAAATATTAACCACGCAGAGCAGATTTAGTGTGATGCAGTGCAAATGGTAGAATTAGACTAACGACTAATTAGTTCGAGGCTGGGCCACAGAGATTGTCACCAGTTCGGTTCCCAAATATGTAAAATAATGTGAAGAGCACGTCGGACTCGGCTGTGCTAAGGCATCCATGACATTTTAAAATGGAAAAAGAAGGCAACGAATGAGCCGGGACTTTTGCTGAGCTGCCGTATAAACACAACACCATGAATCGGGCACTTAATGTAGTCAACTCACGGAACATAAAGTGTTGCCTTCGCAGAGTCAAACAAGCTGCGGATGCAAAACCATGCATATACAAAGAATACAGTATAGAACAACAAAGAGGAAGACATGTTGAAGTTGTTAGTTAGTGCCTAGTGGACAGGTAGTGTGCTTGGCTTTTCCAATACGTAGACACCCGTTCGAGTCAATAACCTCTTTTGCTGCCTTTATTAATTAAAGTTGTAAAGAGGTCCAAAAGTGTCATTCAATTGTCCAAATGATAAATAAAAATAAATTAAGGCGAGTGGAACAGAACAATAGGAAAACCCAAAAATGAAAAAAAGAACTCGAAAACAGTAAATGACCATTTCACTCAAATTGTGTACAAGTACAAACTATTATGAGAACATGTAATCTGTGTGAAGTTAGCCTTTAACACAACACAAGCTATGCGTGAAATTCATCAATCATATGAGTAAAAGCTGTGATCACAACAGCACATAATTAATACAGATTAAAACCTGGAACCTGCATAATTTCCTCACACCTGTTGCTTGAACCCTAAAGAATAAGTACTAGAGGCAACTCTCCAAGTGAATACACAGAACCTGAGCCTCCCCATTTGATGTGAACTGGCTCTGAACCCTTTCCAGATGCTGAGTCAGTAGCACATTTAAACTCAGCAGGGATCCAAACAACTGATGTGAAATATTAAATCTAGTCAAACAAAGGCTAGCATGTAATACCATTCACCAAGTTAAAAACAACAACAACAACAAAAAACAATCTACAATAGTTCATGAATAGTTGATTAAAAATCTCAAGGATCACATGCTTAACAGTTCTGCTGAACTGATGTTGTGCCAGATTTTCTGATCTCCCATTAGCTGGCTTATGAATATATTGTACAAACTTAAAAGTATGACACTCGGTAGCGTAAACAGGGCAAATCAAAACTCAAACACAAAGTGGGGGCAAAAAAAATATAAAGGAATAACATATTCACAATATCTGATATATTTACAAAAGAAAAAAAAGGACTTTAAAATTATACATTTAGGAATAGGCCTGTGGCACACCTGGTTCAAAGTCACATGTGCACATCATTAGTTCATTAGTTCAGTGTCACGGCCAGAAACCACCTTGTGTATGAGACCGGATTCAGCACACGCACAAGGCAGCGTTGTGGTGCTGTGAAAGGATGCTGCGTTCCTCAGAGGAGCTTCTTTCTCTGCTTTGAGTTTGAAGGGACTGTTCGTTTTCCGTCTCGCCGTGAGGCGTCTTTGGGGACAAACCTTTGTTGGGGGGCCGGCCGAGCTGACGATGAGGACCTTTGAGTTCTGGGGAGACGTGCGAACAGCGGCGAGACCTTTTTATTGGCGGAGGGGAAGTAGCACAGTCCATCTGCGTGGTCGAGTCTTGCTTTTCAAAAACATTGGCTGAATCGTCTGAAGGGGGCAGCGTGTCCCCGACGGAGTCGATGTCGGGTAAGAGCTGTGTGGTCGCACAGAACGCGGCTTCGTAAAACCCAAATGCCTGCTCCAGAGTTGTGGAACTTTCTTTGAAAGGCGAGGGAACATTCAGTGGTTCGCCACTCCACTGAAATAAAGCGAAAATTAAAAAGTTAGCATTATTATTGAGTGATTAAATAGAATTCCAAAAACTAACTACACATTCTTTTATTTTGAAATCCAAACACAGTTGTCAAGAATAAACAAAACAAACAAAAATTTGCCATTTAATAACTTACGACTAAAAATGAGATGGACTCATGGAAGCTATATTATATGAATGGAGACATGGAGACAAACTCAGAGATATAAAAATGAATCTACACTGAGTTTTATGTGTATTGCATGCACATGTGATAAATGTGCAAATGATGCAAACAGTAAATATCGATATATGACTGGCATCTGAAAGAATGATAAAGGTGAGTAAATGCAGTCCTAAAAATCCCCGTCTTCCATCTGTCCGCCTAAATAAACTGGTCATCTTTAACAATCATCATCTTCTCTGGAAGTGTAAATATACTCTCCCAATGCCATCTCACAGCGTTAGATGAGCTGCAGTTCAGAGTATGTGTAAAAGCGCTCATATCATAAACTCATCATCAGGGTTACCGTCTTCTTGACTTTAAGGATGCTAAAGGCACTGGCGTCAATAAACACTGAAAAATTTGACATTTTAAATAAGATCTTTGACAGAAACTTGTAACACAATTCCTAGACTGATGCCAGCTGTTGTGCCAGTGCAACCTGGGAATAATCTGAGAACAGCAGCCGTTTCACCGTCTCCCACCACTGGTGCTCATTTGTCAGTAATGTTCTGGTAAATACCAATGAACAGATTTAAATAAACAAAAGCGCTACATTGGAGGTAATAATACCAGTATTTCGGAACACATTAGCTTAACCAGTTGTACAGAGATGTGATCATCCTTTGATCCAAACAGCTGCGTTTTCCTATCAGATTCAGTAAGACCAGCCTGGATCTTGAGAAGGGCAAATCATGGGCTAATCATTTTTGACACATTTTCATTGCTGAGTCAGTCACCTCACTACCACTCCAGGCATGTCCATCCCTCATGTTCTTCTCCAAATACCTCATCTTCTTCATAAAACATGCCATCCTCATGCTCCGCCTGTTGGGCCCCGAAAACAAAAAGTGATTTGGTAAACCATCGGTCTTCTGATGGAAACTGATTGTGTGACCTTTGGATAATTTCTCTAGGTGTTTACCAATAATCATATTCCAACTGGTGAAAGTATTAAAATGATAATTCAAAAAAAATGGACTGAAATATATATATAGAGGACAATACAGTGAATAGCCAAAGACAAACGCACACTGAACACACTGGGTATATGCTTTAATGGAAACAGAGCAAAAGGAAAAGGCTAAAGAAAAGCTAGGGCACTGACCTTTGGGACCTCACATGTGTTATAAGTCGTCCCTGGGCCAGGAACGTGGTCAATTCCTGTAGCCATGTCGACAACAATCTCATCTCGATGCATAGGGATAGGTGGGCCACCGCGTTCCTGTAGGGCTAGGACGATCACTGTCGTATTATCTGCACGGAGCATGCGTTCCTTCCAAAACAACAGAGCTGTGCATCCCAGCCGGCGGGCACAAGACATTCCCTTTGGCCCCTTAATAAATTAAGAGATAAAGAGAATCAATGTTTTCAGGATTCCAGTGATACCACTTTAATTGAAATTGTGTTTACTTGAGGTGAAAGTGTGAAAATCAATTCAAAACTGCCCCACTCTAATAAGTACAGCAGGCATCTACCTTAAGAAACGTAACCGTTTTAAATTCCAAACCACTTTCTATACTGCATGTAAACATAACATTAAACATAACGTAAAAATATTAAAATGGTACTATTACGTACCACCATTTTGTCGTGACTATAACACATATTAACAGCATTCTTGGGTGGCATCATGTTCCACAGTCCATCACTGCCGAGAATAATGTAGCGATGCCGTTTGGGGTCAAGGGTCATCACGGTGGTATCAGGCTCAGGAGAAACCACAAACTCTCCACTGTAGAAATCATAGCTCCAGAGGTCACCTGTCAACACACAAGAAATTATAATTAGTGGGAATAGATTTAAAAAAAAAAAAAAAAAAAAAAAAAAGGTCATTACTCACATCGTGCACTTACATTTAAACATCTCATAAATAAAGAGTTACATTTCTCACCAAGGGATCGGGCTACGGCCAGGAAAGGGATCTGGTCAATGACTGTACTCCTCCTCACAGGGCCATTATGGGTCAGCCTGGGCCTCTTCCACACAACACGGTTCACCCCAGATTTTTTCATTACACTACAAAATAAAACAAAGAAACGCGTCAATACAAGGTTTTGCTCAAAATCATTGTTATTAATGACACCCGCACACATCAAGTGAACTGCAGTCATCATTCTACTGCTTGCAGTTAATTGCAGCTTGTGTTCACACAATATATAGATATAATCCTGCACAATGCCAGTTAGGCTGATTTGGGCATGATCAAAAAAAAAACAAAAACAAAACACATCTAGTTAGTTCCAACTTGCTGGCCAAACACCATCTGACTATTACTGTAGATAGCTAGCTATAGATACACCCATCGGCCACTATGTTAGGAACGCCTGTTTAGCTGAGTGTTAATGCGAATATCTAATCAGTCAGTCACATAGTACCAACGCAATATGTTTAAGGCATGTAGACATGCTCAACACGAACTGATGAATTTCAAACCAACCTTCAGAATGGGGAAGAAAGGTGATTTAAGTAACTTTGAACATGGCGGCGTTTTTGGTGCTGTCTGAGTATTTTGGGAACTGCTGATCTACTAGGATCACACACACAACTATCTCTAGGGTTTATACAGAGGTCCCTCCCCAAAAAAGAAGAAAAAAAATCCAGCAAGCTGCAGTTCACTGGGTCAAAATGCCTTGTTGGTGTCAAAAAAAGGGCCAAACTGTGTTAAACTAATAGGAAGACAACAACACTAACTCAAATAACCACTGGTTACAACGAAGGTAGAAGAAGATGATGCAGAAGAGCAGTTCTAAATCGACCACACACTGAACTCTGAAGTAGATGGGCTACAGCAGCACAAGACCACACCCGGTGACAGTCCTGTGAGCTAAGAAGCCTCAGGAAACTGAGGCTACAGTTCACTGGGCTCAGCAAAACTGAACAAGAAAAGATTGGAAGAGCCTTGATTTCTCCTGCAACCCATGGATGTTAGGGTCAGAATCTGATGTAAACAACACTAAACCATGGTTTTATCCTTTATCCATGCTGGTGGTGCAATAGTGTGTGGGGGAAGTTTTTGTGGTACACTTTGCACCCTTTAGTGCCAAGTGAGCATCATTTAAACACCACAGGCAACCTGAATATCGTTGATGAACATGTCCATCCCTTTAGAACAATGTATCTAGATGCTTATGGCTGAACTTGTGATGCTCATCTTGTAAACAAGGACCGAAATGTCTGAGGAATGTTTGGTTGCTGAATCTATACCATGAAGACTTTTTCAGTTCTGATGGTGAAAGTGGCTCCAGTCCACTATCAACTAGGTGTACCTAATAGAATGTCTGCTTAGTGTAGTCAGTATTATGAAAAATGCTAGCTAAAGTTAGAAAAATTGATTTAAGAAATCCCAAGCTGATGTATCAGTTCAGTCTCAAGAGTTTGGACGAAATAGCTGTACCCATTTGGTCTGAAGGGTTACAATAACACTGTTTATCGTCTGGTTAATGCTAAGTAATATTATCTAATATGCAACCAATGCAAATTGCTCAATAGCCGAAGCAGCAGCTAGCTAGCCTTAGCAGGCTAGGTTTCTAAAGTTCCCACTAGAAAAATGCTAAATGGATTCTATTTTATGCTGGGACCAAGCACACTTGGTTATGTTTATTTCATGATTAACAGACTCCTTTTCTGCATTATCATTAGCCAGTTTAGGGACAAGCATAATCAAGACAGCTTTTGAACTTCCACTGAGAAGCCAACCTTCAACCATTACATGTGGCTTAAAGGTATAAGACGCCACCCACTGAGACATTAAAATATTTTCAGACATTGGTAACAAAAGGTGTTTAATACATGGACAAGTTATCCAAAAGACATTTAAGCTTGACAGAAGATCAGCAATGCTGGAACTGAACAAATGCCTGGATTTGAATGGTAAATGGGCTGGTTCTTATATAGTGCTTTTCTACTCTAGCAGACTGGAGCAGACGGGGATAGAACCACTAACTGTCTGATTAGTAGGTGACCTGTTCTACCTCCTGAGCGAGAGCCACCTTACGTTTATTATTTGGCTATCTGATAGAGCCTCTAACTCTGTAGTCTTGACAAGTTCCTCACAGAAGAAGTTCTCTGAGGTTCTGTTCATGACTCACCTGCCACCAAGTCGTTCAATCCTTTCCTTCTCTTTAGGAAGTTCAGGTTTATGGTCTTGTGTTACTTCAAGTGCCTGGAGCGTGATGTCAGAGTCATTTTCTTTCACTCCAACCACTACAGCTGAATCCCCTACGTGGGCAACATACATGTGAACCCCACGGATGACAATGACACTAGCTGTGGTGCCCGATGTACTGGGCAGCCCGGTAATAGTCTTTGGCCACTCAGCTGTAAGGGGAAAAGAAAAGTCAAATGTAAGTCAGCTTTCTGAGACCACTTAGCAAAAATTCTAGACAAGCGTACCAATATAACAAGAAATGTTACATTAAAAGGTAAGCAGAAGTTACATTAACATTATGAATATGATACTTAGAAACTTACTCCAGACCTATGAAGCATAGAATTATAACGAATGCAAGGATTAACAGTGGATTTCTGTTTGTGTGTTAAATCTATGCTTTAGATAAGTTGTAAATAAAAACCTTAAGCTGATGTAGGTTATGCTGTTGGCTCTACAGAGATTCACAAGTCTAAATGAAGCTTCAGTGAGTTAAAAAGCTGATCCAATAAAGGTGTTAGCACTATCAGAACTAAAGGGAAGTGGTTTCAAATGGTCCAATCATAATTGAGTTCATTGATTCCCATTATCAACGTTGGTATATGTTTTGTTTGTTTCCCCTAAAGTTGCACTGGAAAATAATGATGTTAAACTCTTACCAATGGAGCTGCTCACTGCATAAGTCGCACGCAAGAGTATTTTTTTTCTTTTTGTTAATATTGTATGATAATAAAAACAGATGCATTGATTGTAAAACAACAAACAAACAGAAAAATACAGGCCTGCTTTTTCCCTGCATCGAAAAACAAAAAAAGAAACTGAATTAGAAATCTAGGCAGAATCACAGTTGGAAAGCTCATATCTAAAACAGCCTACCACATAAAAAGAAAAATTACAAGGTCAGCTTGCATAAGAGTGAGAGGCATATGTTCACTTTTGAACCCCGAAATAAAATTTTATAAAAACCTCTACACTGCCTTATAACCTTTAGGGAAACCACAGGAAACTGTGGATTTTGCATTTTCGTGACCTCTTCTTACAGCACCTACAGGAGGAAATGAAGATCGTGTGTTTGTGTGTGAGAGAGAGTGTGTGTGACTGTGTTTTAAGGGCGGAGGGGGAACACACAGCTGAAAACTGTTTTTTCACTTTAAAAAAATCCAGTCCCATAAAGCTCATGTTACCATATATACTTTAAAACCCGCAGTCCCATGCTATTTGGGAAAGACTGAACATTGACTCGTGGTTAATTGCATTTCATTCCATTTATCAAAAATAATGAAACTATGAATATTTTCTCCAAAGTTCTCAGAAAAAATAATCTCTAAAACAGTATTTTCCCTGCGTTTTAACCATTAATGTCTTTGCATCCTATCATATCAACATCATATTGTGACAGCCTCGAAGGCTGAGTCGAGGTCAGATGACAGCTCGCTGTTAATTGTAACGGGATTGGCCGTCGGGGGAGCCACCAGCAACCAGCTGAGTGGGATGCTGCCTCACGTGACAGCATTTTGCCATCTAAGATGCCGATACTCGTAATTGTTAGATTTTACGCCCGTCGTGCTGCAATAAAGATCACCAGCGAAAAAATATGAGGGAATAAAGTGCAAGTTAGATAACTTGGATGACTCACGTAGCTCTTTCCACATTGCGTGGTGGCAAGCGATGAAGCCTTTCCGTAGAGCGGCACACACTTCGCTGTGATCCTTCGACCAAAACCCCCGTTGCCTTTTCAGCAGACCCCACAGATTCTCCCTGGCGAAATGTGCTGCTTCTCGGCCCCCGTGGCCATCGAAGACGGCGAAAAACGCCACGGACCTTCGAGTATCAACTAGATTTTCCGCGTCTTTTTGGTCTGATGTTGGTGCACTGATGTTGCCGCTATTCCCGTCTGATAAACTCTCTGTCCACGCTGCAGTAACTGGACTCGACTCGGCGGAAACCTCGTGTCCGTGGGTCTCACTCTGAGTCTGTTTGATAGCTTCACTTTCCGCTTTCCCCGGTCCCCCGTGTCTCTGAGAATTTGGATAATCTTCGGCTGGCGTCGGCTCGTACTCGAGTCTTATCTCGACAACATCCTCCATGTATTTTCTCCCTCCTTGCTCGGAAAATGCACTCATACGGAATATCATTGCGTCGTCCATGACTGTGAACTCCGTGTGGCACGTACCTAAGCAATAAAAGGCTGCATGTAGTTGCTAACTGCAGCTCCAAGCTAAAATTTTAAACCGATTTTGCCGCGATTGTGTAGCCGAAGGCTTCCTGCCTTTTTTGTTTATCTTCTCAGCGACGTACCGCTGTACGTAATGACGTCGCTTTACTCGCTCTCTCCCTCTCTCTCTTTAAATGCATCAACCCAGACACTTCGCATGGCACTCCCGCCTGTCGTGCTGCCTTCATGGCAGCTCGAAAACCTTGCAACGACAAGCTCATGTTATATTACACCTGAAACATTTGCTTTGGTATTATAGTGGTAACAATAAATAATTTTCAAAAGCCGACTCTTTATTTGGCTGTAGCAAATCACCCTAAGATGGCAAAAAGTAGACTCATTAAACATTATTTATTAATTTATTTTATTTTATTTATATAACCGGACTACCAGTGACTATGTGTCGGTTCAGAAGCTTCAGTTTCTATAAATTGGGAAAAGACATTTAAACATAACTGGAAGTTATGCAAGGTTTTGGTCTCAGTTATGAAAAACCGGTCTGAAATAAAGCCCAAAACCTTGTGCTTTTCCAGGTAAAGGTTTCCAATTCACACAAAAATTACTTACTAAAATAACTGTATCCCACTCAAACTAGTTAAGTATTAACTGCATATAATTTGATGGTGGCTGTAACAAAAGCTTATAGTACTAGAGATACTCTACAAAAATAATAATAATAAAGAAATAGAAAAAAAAAAGTAAAAAGAAATAGTTTTGTCTCCCTCCATGGTTCTACCCCACTTTGCTTCCTGTTAAAAAGGAGTTTTTCCTTTCCACTGTCACCAAGTTCTTGTTCATAAGGGTTCATCTGACTGTTGGGTTGTTCTCACTATTAATGTAGGCTGTACTGTCTTTATCTTTATCTTACTGTTCTTGTGATTTGGAAATCTATTGAAAACTGAAAATGTATTGGAAACTGAATTTAACTGTTTTTATTGATTGATTTAGTTATTTTCCCTTCATACTCAATTACCTCAAATTACACAAATTTATCATAACTAAGCTAGCAGTTGTTCCAGTATCCTAGCGTTGTGTATAAATTGTGCTATGAGAAACAATGGTTGTGCTCACACAAAGCTACAACTGCTGGACAGAAATCTCCAACACATTCCAGATAGTGTGGAGGTGTGTGCTGGTCTTGTTAACTCTATAAGCTTTTTTTCATTGCTTGGGTAATGAAAACATTAATGTAAAAACCCACTGTGGAGATGCTTCTTACAGAGAGCTTATTACTGCGAGTGTTTGTTAATAGTATTATAATTTTGGTCATAGTAGACATTTACTGGCATAATGCTCGTTTCTTGCTTAGCACTTAGTCTTTCCTGGCAATGGAGATTGATCATGTTGTAAAATAAAACCACAGATTTCATTAAAACACACCACATGAAATAATGTACAAAGTTTAGGACTTCTTACTCCAAAGCTGTGGTGGCTTTATGAGCACTTTGAGTAGTGTTACAGTAATGCCAGGTGGAGGCAGTGTTAATCCAGCCAAATAAATTATCTTTTTTTTTAACCTTTTCTCTCATATTCAAAGATTTCAAAGCATATAATGTATACTTTCATTTAATATAAGAAAAGAAAATATTTGATCTTATGTGTCATGGTAGAACTATCATGATTTTGTTGTTCTTCATATAAAAGGTGCTTCCACATTCCCTGTCTTGCTACAAGTAAACCAGATACACAGTTATTTATGATTTGGTAATCTCATCATTGACTCTGGCTGTAGTGCATGTTTAATGTGAATGTCTAAGCAAACATTCAAGTTTGAGGTCACAGGTGCTACTGTGCATGTATGCAGCAGTTTTGCAGCAAGCATGGAGAAGCAAACAATAGATTGGCTTTGTGGCTTTCTGGAGCCTGAGAGATGTGTCAGATGTTTTACTCTTATCCCACCTCACAGGCCTTTTTTCTTTTGGAATATTGACATTTTTAAATATTGGTTTAATTTGTGATATGATCATGGAGAAATATTTGATATAAACACGAAAGGAAAAGAAAATCTTGCATTCAAACATGTCTTACTGCAATCTAACAAGGCACTGAAACATAGACTATATGCATTTTCAACAAGTGCTTAGATGTGAGCTTTGTGGTGGATGTTTGCGCTTTAGGGGGAAATCTTTATGTCTCTTTTTAATGTGGGTATGTATTCCTGTCCACATGTGTGTGTCTGTGCATGCAGGAGAGAGAGAAGGGGAAAGAGAGGATCCAGGTTTAAGTGGAGAAAAAGGAATTTCCCACATTATGCTTTCTCTTAGAGTCTCTTCTGCTGCTTTATCTCTTAATACCTAAAGCTTTGACCTTGACTTTAACCCAGAAAACCCCAGGTTTTAGTATGCACCCAACTTCCTTTCTTCTTTTTCTTCCTTTCTTACTTACTTTCTTTCTTTCTTTCTTTCTTTCTTTCTTTCTTTCTTTCTTTCTTTCTTTCTTTCTTTCTTTCTTTCTTTCTTTCTTTCTTTCTTTCTTTCTTTCTTTCTTTCTTTCTTTCTTTCCTCCCTTCCTCCCTTCCTTCCTTGTTTATGTCCATTAATAGTCCAGCCCTCAGAGAGGTCCTGTCTGCGTACAGACCACTATTACAGATGAAGAGGCAAAGTGATTTCCATGTAAATGGTGTCAGAATGTCATTTTCAAGTGAAGCTGCTGAGAAAATGAATTCCTGAAGACGAGAGAGATTACCAAGGGGCAATGACACCTGGATTGCATTCTCACAGATTCCCTGTGCAGCTCTTGTATAATAGTCCATCCATAAAAATAGCTTCTTCTTTTTTTTCTTTTGGTTTTCGCACAGAGTAGATACTAAAGTGTCAGTCAGGCCAACCAAAGAGGGTAAAGGAAAAAGGACTCAAATATTACCATATAAATGTATGCTAATATAGTCATTGGTCATTATTTGATATGAGCAAATCACAGTTAAACTGAATGTGAAAGTATGTGAGCAATCTTACTGAAGAAATGTATTTACACATCACTTTGTAGTATAAGTACAATTTGTCCAAGGTAAGTAAATAGATAATGTAGAAATCACTAGACCTTAAATGTATGCTTTGTCTATGTGACACGTTCACAACAACAACAACAAAAAAACTCAGCGAAGGAAAGACAAAACAATTAAGAATGAAAGATACCAAAAAGGCTAGGACCAAACGTCAACATGTTTCTCAAGCCCTTCAGGAAAAAGCCTGTTGCCAAATTTCACAAACGTTGATATAGTTCTTCATCATTCCTGTGTGACTAACCTCATGGAACTTGATACTGAGAATTTAAATGAATTTGAGATTCTAGGAGGTTTCGCTTCTGCTGTGAGAAATATGCGGTGGAGCATTTCATCTGTGTCTGCAAATGCAAATGAAATGCACTACCACACAGCTAATGCGGATACAAATTTCATTAGCATTCCCATTAGCTGTTTCCTTCATTTAGTAATAGCTTTAAATAAATAACTTAGATCGAACAAAATACAAGTCTTACTGATCTTAGAGGATATCATTCATAAAATAGTGCTTTTTCTGGAATAATGCACCTTTTTCTCTTCAAAGTAATTTGTGCAGCTATTGCTGTTTTCACAGAAGAACCCCAGAAAACTTGCTTTATCATTACCACAAAATACTGCATTATATAAATACCTCTCACATAGGTATGAACAAATGGACATCGCACAGACTTTGTACCATAAAGCTGTTGGGTTAACAATGATTTAATATCTGATCTGAGTGCACTGAACATTTGCATCGGCACACGCAGCTCTGTCAAGTAACGGCTAGAAGTTTACGATAATGAGTGATATCAAAAACAATAACAAGAATGATAGATATTATAAAGGTGACGAGGAGCTCAAACATGTTCATTTTTATCAGCCGAACACTTAATAGACATAAACAGGGGTGTGGCAGTCATTTGCATTCTTCAAAATACAAATATAATTTTGCTCTATGATCAGCTTCTCCACACGGTCTCTCTTTTGTTGATTCCACCTCGGGTTCAAACTGCAAGCAGCCTGGTCATTCTAATCACCGAAGCAGCATTCCTGCCAGATACAGCCATGTTTCCTTTTGATTATCTTTCCACTGTCACACTCACAGGTCTGCTCCTGTTAGATCGATGACCGTGATATTGACTTGAGGTTAATTCAAAGCTGCACTGCTGAGTTAGATGAAGGATTTCGATAAAAGTGCTGATGATAAGAGTGCAGTTGAAAAGAAAAAGGCTTTGGGTCACATGCCCTGACATTCCTTCATTGCAGCATCAGACTATGTACGGTTCCCTATCTTTTTTTGTAAGAGCACTTAAAATCTGTTATTATATGCGGTGTGTACTTGAATCTACAGTGCATTGCACAGGTTGGCTTAATCCTGCTGATTTACTGTTGCTGAATCCTGTATGACACATAGCTGTTCAATAATCCTGCGGATCAATTTCTTTTGTTAAACAACATCATTTCACACAAGAAGATGCATTTATCAGTCGACATTGCCCTCATTAAAATAACATAAAGCCAGTTGCTGCTGCTGCACAGGTGACGTGTTTCTGAAAAATGAAAATCACACAGAAGTGTATGGTGGGGGACAATAGAAAAGGGCAGAGCTTAATAGTCATGCGAATCAGGTGGCCTCAAAACCTCTAAAATTTCTATAGGTGAGAATGTGTTTGTCTTTGTTATCTCTATGATGAATTGGGTATTTTCCTGCTTTGTGACCTATGCATCTTCAGGTTCGAACCAACCCCCTCAATGTGTATAGCTGAATAGAAATGAGAACGAAGAAAAAAGCATTTCAATTTCACTCACTGCGAGCACCGGCAAGAGATGCAGGCTGGTTTTGCTGCAGGTAAACGTGGATACCCTGTGGGATACTTTTTGCAGATTGTGAGCCACAAAGCAAGGCTGTTTCTCCACATTGCAACAACACACCATGGTTCTTTGCAGGGATCCTGAACTCTGCATCTTTATCGAACAGGTATACACAAATGCACTTGTTTCCAAATTGTGCCAAATCATCCAAGATGACAGAGCTTTCTGCTATACATAAACAGTTGCGATATAATAGTTTTTGTAAGAAATGAGAGGGTGGTGTTGAGCACAGATGCAGTAAAATTAATAAAATGCACATTCATTTAGAGTTGAGTGCAAAATAAAGCACTGGTATTTCTGAATACAAGAATATATTTCCTTCTCTTTTCAATAATCCCAGAAAATAAGACCAAAAATATTATTTTAATTTAGTTGAACAGTTTCTAATGTCCTTGAATGTGTGGGGTGTTAGTCCTCATCTGTAAGAATAAACTGTTGGAGTGTAGCCTTAGGACCCTGAGGATATTGGACCTAGGTTGCTGCAGAGGTAGGTCTGTGATTTGTATTCACCCCATCTGATAGCGTCTCCTAGATCACAGATGGATTATTTAGGCTCTTCCTCCAGCATAGGCTCCCTCTTTTAACCCCCACCACCACCTTTTTTAAAATTTTTTTACACAGGTCTAAAATGAACCCTTTTTTTCTTTCTCTTTCTGCTTTCATTGTGGGCTACTTGCATGCCTCAACAACACACAGTGGCAGAGACTTGGCTTCACTGGGAAAAATGAACCAGTAATACTTGAGGAATAACCTGGAGGGGTAAGTTGTAAAGTTGTACTCATTCATATTACTCATTGCTTAGTAATTTTGCTGCTGTTAGTGCAGTTTTTTGGCATAGGTGGCTTCAAAGGCAACTGAATCCTTTTTCAATTAATTTAGACTTACACGCACAGACAGTCCACGTGCTGTAGTGCTGAAAGTTGTTCATGTAGGCAGTAATGCTATAGCGTACCTGTAAACCTTAACCTTTTTTCATTCTTTAAATGTGTTCTGATTATTAGTAAATCATCATTGAATGATTCTACAATTTGCAATCTACTTAGTGTTGTAATAATAATAGCTCAATCATAATTTTTCACCTTTGTTATTAGGTCTTAGATAATAAAATGCTAGTCTATACTGTAATCCTAGTGGATTTGAATGATGTCAGACCAAAAATAACCCATGCAAATTTTAAAAAGACATAACAGCCCTTTAAGAGAACCCCTTTGATTTCTAAAAATCCGTTGGTGGTTCTAGATGCATTTGGCTGTGAATGTGTGCAATTTAATTATGCTAGAATTCAAAAGAATAACTCATACGTTACAGCTTCTCTTAATTTGGTAGTTTTAGTTTATTTATATGCATTTTAAAAGTTGCTTTTAAATGACTTTCCCAGCCAAATTAAGGTAAACAGAATTATGATGAGCATGCTGTACTACTGAAAATTAACAGTTGTCACACTGAGTGGAATTAGTGTATGTATTTCCCTTGAAATCTCTTGATCTGTGCTTGTCCTGTATCAAGCACAGTTTGCTGCAGTAGACTCGTTGCTGTAATTTATTTGTTGTTTTCTTGATAAAATCTAAATTCTTGATTACATTTTTACTGCTACGAATCCAATAAATCCACAGAAATAACCCATATTTCAATAATTATTTGTTAATAGAAGCCAAGAGCATCTTGGATTATGAAAACTCTTGGTCCTGACATGCAGGGTAATTCATCCTCTGGGGTCATGCCCTTTGAGGCTGCTCCGTGGGACCATCAGTTATCTTCTTGCTGTGGTTCCTGCTCCACAGTGCCTACTCAGCTGACTGTGACTTGTTACTATGAACCCTGACGGAGATCTAGACATATCCTCTCATACTTTTAATATCCTTTGTCTTGCTCTGATAGCTCCCTTAATGCATTATAGTGGCAGTGATGAAAGCTTGTATTTGTCTCCCTACCATCCATTTCCCCCAAAAGACACAGCAATATGTCACCAGTAACTGCCAAGCGTTGATAAGAACTCCACAGAACTCCTTAGTTTTTCCCCAAGAAAACAGTAAGCCCTGTATAATGTAAAAGTATGTGATGTATGACTTTACCTGAGAGACACTAATATATGCAGGTGGGATGCGTGTTGTGTGTACATCAAATATCTGAGCCTCTCCTACTCAATAGCGTGAGCCTCTTCCTTTACATACCACCCACTGTGGCCTTGATTTAGACTCCAAAATTGTCAGTGAATCATACTTCCTGGTGGTGGCCCTTGCTTTCAGTTAGCACCCTGGAGCTGTTGCACTGGAGAAGTCCTGGTCAACCATCACAACCTGTGCATAGTGATTTAAATATGCTTGATGTTAAACCATGTAAAAATTACATAGTACTTTTTAATCATATGCAGTAGAGTCCTGCAAGGTGCATTGGATATGTCTGCTCTGCATTTTGTATCCATAGTTTCTTGACAGACGTTCTATGTATCTAAGTGTCTACACTCCGCCTTTTGACACGGTACACTTGGCAGCATATTGCACTGCACGTTTCTGTCTCCATGAGGACATGGGATTAAATTTTTGGAGGTTGAAAAGATGGGAGCGTGTGTATGTGGGGAGGTGTTGAAAAGTGATTTTGTTCACGGTCCAGTGCTCTCTACAGTATTCGATCTCTCTGCTCGGGTATAGGGGGAGTTCTAGTCTGCAGCATCTTATTGACAATATGTTAGATGGTGAGCCGTGATTATTTCCCAATAGGCAGAAAACGGAAGGGGACATCAGCACTTCCATCTCCTGTGGACTGCACTCTCTTCCCATTAGCTCAAAGCCTGTGCAGATGAGCCTAGTAGATACTGTCTTTCAGCAAGGGCAGCTCTGTAAGTGTTGGCTGTAAGTGGACCTGTATCCACAGCGTCAAAGTGTGACACAAAGTAGAATGCAAGCTATTGAAATGCTTCTCACATACAGTAGAATTGTACTATTATGATGATTACAGATACTTTTAATCTTTACATAATGCAACTCTCTCTCTCTCTCTCTCTCTCTCTCTCTCTCTCTCTCTCTCTTTGCTTTTACTGTAGATTTGTTGGTGTGATTTTCTTTCCTATGGAGTTTTCAGCATATTATGCATAACCCTATATGCCTTTTCTGGTTGATTCATAGTTTTCTTCCGCTGGCATATTTTAAAATTACATTTTGATTTATACATCCACTTTCTACCATTCCCCTCAGTATTCTCCAACAGATGTTGGATAAAGCTAAACAGTGCAATGTTATTATTACCACCCACATTTAATATTCAGCATACTGCAAAAATCTCCCTCGCTCATTATGTTAGCAGTAGATTTCAATATGAATGTTATTCATATTTCATATTTTATTCCTATGAAATATTATTGTTTCTGGCTCACGCTTTTTGAGACATCAGCATCTTTACTAGATTTGCAGAATACTGAGCCCATCACAGTAGGATAGCTTTGAAGTACCTACAAATATGTCTAGCACACAGTGTTTTGCAAGACTCCGTGAATAACTATTAATTGGATAAAAGAAAAAAAAAAAAACCCAACTATATAAAACTAACAGTTTGTAAAACAGTTCAACGCTACCCCAACAGAGGTCGATTATCTTGTTAATAATTTCACCTCCTCACTACGTACGACTCTGGATACTGTAGCTCCAGTGAAAACTAAGGTCTCTAATCAGAAGTACCTGACTCCGTGGTATAATTCTCAAACACGTACCCTAAAGCAGATGACTCGTAATCTGGAGAGGAAATGGCGTGTCACAAATTTAGAGGATCATCATTTAGCCTGGAGAAATAGTTTGCTGCTTTATAAGAAAGCCCTCCGCAAAGCCAGAACATCTTACTATTCATCACTGATTGAAGAAAATAAGAACAACCCCAGGTTTCTCTTCAGCACTGTAGCCAGGCTGACAAAGAGTCAGAGCTCCTCCCTGAGCCTGGTTCTGCCGGAGGTTTCTTCCTGTTAAAAGGGAGTTTTTCCTTCCCACTGTCGCCAAAGTGCTTGCTCATAGGGGGTCATATGATTGTTGGGTTTTTCTCTGTATCTATGAAGCGCCTTGAGGCGACTTTTGTTGTGATTTGGCGCTATATAAATAAAATTGAATTGAATTGAATTGAATTGAATTCATTGGAACAGAGATGTTTTAAGCTAGATCGTTTTTGGTTGCACGTTTAACAATTCAAGCTAAGTTGGTAGAACCTTTGCAAATTAGTATCAATAATTTAGAGTTGAGCCTTAGACGCATCACATTTACAAGCTGTTGGTTAATAACCAAATCGGTGTGCTAAGCTAATTTTTACTCCATTGTGTTGCATGCGTGCCACAGCTGGCACACGAAGGGTTAACTGATGGCACGACCATAGCTGGACTGGCCATCAGGCATACCAGGCATTTGCCCGGTGGCTCGATGGGGATTTTTCGTTTGTATGGGCCGATTTTTTTCTTCTTCTTGTAACGGTATAAACAATGAAAGGTGGTGGATTGGCCAGATACTGGCCGATGTGTAAAAATCACTCAGTTGCTTGGTGGTGGCTATGGCGGAGCTTCCACAGAGGCCAGCGGGTGGATGAGGGAAAGGGGAGGCTGGAGGAGGAGTGTCAGGTGAACTGAACTTCAGGTAAGAAGTTATGACCTGCAGTCTTTCTGGGTCAGATATAAACCAACTTTAGGTGGAGTTTATTTTCGTTGTGCTTTACAGTCAGTTACAATAACTCGTACTGTGTACTAGCTAGCATGACAGAGTTTCTATACAGCTGGGTGGGTGCTATGATGTTACTGATAATGAACTTTATTTTATTCATAAGGTTAATTATTAGAGTTGCTAACCGTCCAGTAAAAACCGAATCGTCTCTTATTCAGAGAAAATATTAGGCGTTTCGTATTGATTTGAAAAGGAACACAGTTTGTCCGGGACTTCAGCTAGAATGGAAAAAGACACAAAGCTGGAGTTATTCTGTCTTTATGCTGTCAGCTGCCTCTTCTTCTCTCATTCCCTCTCCCTCCCTCTCCTGTTGCTCCTTCAATCATGAAACTGATCAATGATCAGCTGATCGGCTTTTCTCCCTTGTTTGTTTATCGCCCACTTTGCGCCAGAAAGAGGAAACCAGCGGATGTCGCGCTAAACAACAGCAGCATGTTTAAGCTTGATCAGCTGTTGTTAGAATTTATTTAATATTAATTTCTAGTATCAGCTGATGTTTGCTGGAGCCCTAAAGCTGCTGGTCATGATATCCGTGTGGTTATCTGGTGAGAGGGAAACATGAAGATGAAACCAGGAGATGTCCTAACTGAATCATCAGAGCTGAACAGGTGATGGAGAAACAGGTTTACCTTTTAGGTGACATGAATGAGTTGAAGGGAAGTTATCAACTGTTTCTGAGAGACAAATAACACCAGGATCCTTTTCTAAGTAGCTGACAGCTGGTAACTGTGCAGGGGCGGGTCTAGCAAAGTGTTGCCAGGGGGCCAGGTAGGGCATTAACAGGGAGAGGGGAGCACAAAGAAATACTTTTCTTTCTTATTTTCATTTAAAATCTCTCGCCTTTAATAAATAGTTATCTGAATCTTACAACCAAAGTTTTTATCTGATGTAAATTGTATAGAAATCATGCATATACCAACAAGACAGTGTTCATCACGGTCACCACAGCGTTTGTTTTCATTCAAAGGCTTTAAGGCTTTTCCTATAGTACCTGGTGGGCCGGTCTCTAGTCAAAATGCCAGGACCGATTTTTTTGTCCCAGTACAGCCCTGGGCACGACACGCAGAAATGCCAGCAAATATTACAGTAGTTCTGTAAAAATATTTTAAGTGGGGATAAGGGACCGGATTGGTTATAATGTAAGTACAATAACACAGAGTTGTAAAGATACTTGAAAAACAGATAATTTTTTAATTCTATATGTAACCCTTTTGTAAACCCTGTTCACCGAAGTCTATTTACGAACATACGTAAAGATATTACACATAAAAAATACACAGAAACATTGGAAATCAGTTTTTGGCAGACAATCACTTTTTGGCACAACACGCATCTTAGCTAACAACCCCAACTACCAGATTCAACTTGTAATTGGCTAAAAATCACTTAGCCTACCGGTGACAGGGACATTGCTGGCTGGCAGTTTTTTTCAAGCGATGTTGAAATTTCTACATTCCGACATTTCAAACGCTTCAGGAGCTTTCCGCTCAGCGCAGCATCAGCACTGCGGAAATACACGGATACATCCATAGGCTCAAGACAGAATTCACAATGCTTTTTCTGGACTTTCAGGCGTATGGACCAATGTTTTCTTTTCTGATCAAACTAGAAAGCTTTAATGAGCAGCTGGATTTGTCTCGCATTAACTGGCTGAGTTAATGCCAGTTAATGCGACATCGAAATGCAGCTGATTAAAATGAAAACCTCGACTCTGTGGGGGTCAAAGTTTGCAGAACTACAAACGCAGCTGGAATCCATAGCTGTGCGTGTTCATGGAGCTTTTATTTTCACCTGTTGGACATCACTACCTGACAAGTTTAACTGTCTTCAGAACATTGCAGAGGCCTTATTGACAGTATTTGACTCTACATATCTGTGTGAGCAGATTTTCTCTCACACGAAGAGTGTCCTCAGGTAGCCGTCTGAATGCTGGACACTCAGAGACCATGTAACATGTGTATCTCTGTATTAACAAACATGCCATAATGGCCCAGTTCATTTTTCTTATCACTGTTGTGAGGAGACCATAAATAGCATTTGCATTTTCTGTTGTATAGTTCATTTGCTGTTATGGAGTTCTTGTTATTGATAAAAAGTGTCTTTTTTGTTTCAAAATAGCTGATAACTATTCGCTGATAGCTGCCAACATCTGCAAACAAATTCTATAAAGTTGTTCTATATAGTGTGTAACTGTTAATATAGAGTGTTATTAAATTTATTGCTAATGCAATCATATGGGACACAGACCTCTGAGGAAATTTTAGATGGCACTCATCATCAGAAAGGTTAGCCTACCCCTGCTCTAAGGTATCACCAACTGCTGTTGAAATATTTAAAAATCACAGATGTCAGCTGCTTGAGGATGCTGCAGTTTAAATATCCATCCACCCATCCATCCATCCTTCCTCTTTCCTCGGGCTGCACCTGAAATGCCGGCTAAGCTAAGCCACTGTTCATCTGCAGAAAAGATACCTGGCGGCCCACCTGATCTTTTTTCTGAGCTTAAAAAAAAGCCAACCTCATTGTGGAATCAGAAGAAAAGAAAGTTATAAACAAAGTAATCTGAATTCACGCTCTATATCTCTACAAACCTTCTAACAGAAGAATTGTAAAATCAGTCATTGAGATATTTTAGTCCAGTGTGATTAATTCACATACCTTTATACATTCCAACTGTCATATCTACAAGTTGACTTTTATAGAAACACAATCAATTATTTAAGTAAGCAATTATTAACAGTCTTCAAATAGTCCAGCTTGATTTGATTTTCTTGGTTCTAAAAAAATGAGTTCAATTTTAGATATCTAAATTAAACAAATCAAATTTTTAAAAGTGCAGTCATGAATCTCATGAAACACTCACACTTTGTCAAATGACACAAAAATACCTGGAACCTTAAGCTAGTGCAGTACCGTAAATATCCCCCTTTACACGCCAAAACCCATATCTTTTCATTGCTATGTGCACAGAATATTCATGCTTCATTCAAGTTTTTGGCACATTCACAGTGCTGGCTGTTGGTGCGTAATTCTCAGAACAATTAAAGTGGTGCATGGAGTTGATGGCCACAGGGTGCCAAGACATCCCAGGAATCTGGCTGTCCATCAGACAGCTAGGAAGAGTTGCAGTGCTGTTTGTACCACAGATGGCTGATCAGTAGAACTGATTTCTTTTTTTTCCTTGCCTGGAGCTGTCATTGTGTCTCATCACCACACTCACTTGAGAGTAATGGTTTGTTTCATTTCACTTTGTGTGTGAAAAATGTGTATTTGCAGCATTAGGATGGGCTATGCAGCAGGTAAACGTGACCATATTTCAATGGTGTTTGACTTGGAATATGTATGAGCGCATGAAATTTTGATGGAGCACTTCAGCACAAAGCGTACTCCTACTCAGTTTTCCACAAAACAGACAGAGAGCGTCTTTAAGATTTAGAGGCTCGCTTGTGTGTTGGGGTTTGAAAGGAAATTCAGCACAGACACCACAGCAATCTGCATTCACTTGTTAAGGTTGGACTGGATTAGACTGAAGCAGGCAGACCCAAAGTTTGTCTGTATTCTGGATGCATTTCAGAGCAAAGTCCATCTGTCTGCCTCTTTTTCTTTATTGTAGAACTTTTACACAGAGACACGCCTGCACAAACTAGCCAACAGGATAGATGATGGAGAAGGAATGATTTCACTTTGGAACTGTAATAAGAATATCTGTGGTAACAATTTCCTACATTTTTTTGGAGTTTAAAATGGTTTAAAATAACAATAAAGCACACAAGGAACTACATATACAGTATATTGAGCCATTTATTTCTAAAGGATGTTCCAAATTTGAAATGTGCTAACACTCTTTTCCCCCATCTTTTTGTCCAAGCTTCTTTTTCGAGGTCTTCCCGAAGACCCACTTTGCCTTTTGGGACTATGCTGGTTATTCAAATAATCATTCTCATTGGCCTGCTTTGTATGAACAACCTGCAGCAGGGCTGTGGCATGGACTTTTTATCAGGTGAGAATCTCATACGTAGATGTGAGAGCGATGAAGAGTAATATATTAGAATGCACTATTGTGATTTACTAACTTGAACTTCTCCTGTAGGTGCATTTATGTTGTCCTAGATGAAAACATGAAAACAAGGATCACTTGCATCTGTTCTTGTCTTTTTCAGTGAAATGCACACCCTCCCTTACTGTACAATGCGCATTGCTGCTCTGTGTATGCAAACTTTCATTGTAATCGAGCTCACTGATTATAATTATATACACTTTGAGCTGTCTTTGAGTGAGATTATCTTCTACCAGTTATTATGTAAAATAGATTTGAATTTGTAATTTTGCTTGATGTTCTGTTCTTTTATTTCAGTTTCAAATGACTAAATCTCCTTGTCAGATATGTAAACCTTTAGCTTTTCTTATATATTGGCGTTTATGGGCATCATTTAAAAAACTTAAATACTTAAGGACCGAAACTATAAAAGCCCAAACATTATACCTCTGTTCCATTTTCTTGCACCCAGCTCTGCTGTATTGATTAGGCAGTGGCGCCCTCTAGTGGTAGATTTTTAGAAAATATCTGAAACTATACAGCATATCACACCCATACCACTCACCATTAATTTCCCCCAAGATTGGGACGATCTTGGGGGAAATTAATGAAAACCTTGAGGTTGATCTATGTGAGCATATGCATATGAAAAAAATGACTGCTCACAGTATTGCAAACACACAGAAATGTACCTAAAACATTTTGAGAAATGTTTCATTCTCAGTTTAAGGTCATAATACATATATATGAATGTCAGTAAGCTATACAAAAGTTTTACTGCATACCAAGCTAATTTTTTTATATCATAATTGATGTTGCATTAGATTTAGTTTCGGCTTACACATAAAAGATCACATTCCTCTTGTGACTAAGTCATTAGGAAAACTTATACGCTCCTTTCTGCTACTGCAGGATTAAATTTGAATACACTTCACAGGGTTGGCATTTATAAAATGTGCTTCCAAAGCAAAATGTATTTATCTACTGGGAAACATCTTTTTAACTTCATCTATTTATTCACTTCAACCAGCCCAGTCATCATTTCAATACCATTAAGTCCTTTTCTAAAATGTCAACTGAAGTTCATAAAACTTCTTTGTTAAAAATGCTTCTTTCTTTTGGGTACTGAGAGATGATTTACATTTATTTGTTCATTTTTTAAAAAAAACCTATCTTACGGTGTTCACAATCATTCTGCAACAATTTTCAGTGTAGTTTACTATTTGTGGATACATTTAGGCCATGAAGATATAGATTACATATATTATGTAGGTCAAAAAATACTGTATTTTTTTTTTACACTTGCTGTTGTTTTTCCATGCAAACAAATATAGACAAACACAGAGGAAACCATGAGGTCATCACCCAGTCGCCCGCATCTGAACAGGAAGTCGAACAAGGCAACAACCAGGGGTATAAAGGTATGATCCACTCATCAGTCTTGCGTAAAGCATCGTGTCGTTGTGACTACAATGTGCAGAATGCTGGAATTAATTTGGTTTTATGCTTGCATGTTTCTAGTTTGCATTTACTTTTCATTGCATTCTCTATTGTCAGTAGTTGTTCAACTAATCCTGTTGCTTTTGCTTTGGTTTTATCTTGCAAAATAGCTTCAAAGAAGTGTCTGAAATAAGCTTCAACAAAGCTGCCGGTGAAGTGTTGCCCCAGGATGTGCTGATTCTGTATTTGTCCTTTGAAAGACACAATTTTGATCCCATTTCCCAGGAAGAATACCACATTTCCTTTTGCTGACAAAGACTCTAATACCATTTAATGCCAGTTCAGCAGCTGTCGACCGCAAGTCCTGTGTCCAAAGCCAACACAGTTCAATCCTCTATCCCTTTGCTCTGACATTTTATGGTGAGGGCTTTGACATGGGGGTATACTGTGGTGGAACAAAGCTAAACATTTAAGTGTTCTTCTGTCTCTGCAGTCTCTGTGGTTTCTGAAGATGAAAAAATCGCCCTCAATAAACTGATTTATATGCTGAGCACTCTTCCTAGCCTCTGAAGCAAAGTTAAGTTAAACACAAACAGAAAGTGACATGCCATAATAATTATGTGAGTGTGTTTTTCTAATCCATAATGGGCACCATGAAGATGTTTTCTTTTTCTATTATGAAAGCAAAAGTGGAGTTCCATTGTTAGTTTATGTGGCACTAATGGGTGAAAGTGGAATTCTTGATCCCTTTCTCACATCTAAAATCTTAGCAAGGAAAGAAAAAATACTGTGAGATGGTGCAAAGTTGAAAAGATATCCAAGTCTTAATGAATGATGAGACCATCCGGGCAGCTGCCAGTTTGCCAGTTTGGAGGAAGACCGAGAAAAACAGAAGGCACGGCTGTTGCATCAGCTTTTCTGACTGTGTTGTTAATGTGAGGGCAAGGGCTGCTTCTCATTTTGCCTCAGTACTTTGCATGACCCTGAGCAACTGTAGTGAAAGGCATTTGACAACTATGATGCAAACAAGACATGAAAAAGCCAACGAACTGTCAGATGAGGAGCAAAGAGCGGTGAATCAGCATGGAAATTACAGCTAGTAATGGGTAAAACATGTGAAAAGGAGCTGCTAATGGCAGTGATTTGTCACATGCACAACTGGTATGTGCAAAAAATATCATGAAAGATCTTTTTTGTGTGTGTGTAACAGCTTTTAAAACCTGTCTGCATCCTTAGTGGATAAAAGCAGTTGATAGTGCTTAACAGACGATCGAGGCCAAGTTTATTGCTCTGTTGAGATTCCAAATTATTTATTTTTTTGTAAATATTTTTTTTTGGGAGGGGGAAGAGGGGCGATTTGGCTTTGTGCTTACTGGAGATATTTTCTCCCTTGGATGAGAACCAACTGGATATCCACTCTGGGGTGAAATAAATAAATAAAATTAGGTCTCAGTACTTGGCACTCTCTCCTTGAATTCCTTGCCATTTTATGCGCTGTGTTGTCGTGAAGACGTGCACGTCTTTGTGTTCATTTTTTTTTTCATTTTATACCATCTGTTCCTGGAAATATTGGTGCTTTGGGTTGTGAAATACACAACAGAATTCACAAACTCTGCATTTAGCGGCGCACACTGCACCTGGCATTATGTAGAGGCCATGCATGCATAAAACAAAAGATGCATGGGTGAACCTCTGTTTATCTTCTTTTTGTTGTTCTTTAGCTCTACTGTGATTCCAGCCAGTATATTCATATTAATGCAGTAAATTGAGACTAATGATGCAGTTATTACATCACCAAACGATATGTCTTGCAATACAATCACAGGCCTGCTCTTCCTTATAGTCTCAGCCAACTGGGCTGCCAGAGAGTCATATTGCAGGGATGATATTTACGTGCAAGTAATGAAAGAAATGTAGGCAAACAGAGACCCCCTCTGGGAAAATAAGAAGGAAAATGCAATATGTGCAGTAAGTAATTAAAAGTGAATAATAGAGGAAAGCACTGTCCAATTATTTTTTTTTAATATCACTGTGTTGTTAAAATTATTTTTAACACTATAAATGGTTTAGAAAGGTAGAAAATGCATAAAGGCGGCAGAGAATGAGAGGTGTTTACAATGAAAGCCATTGAGTGCGTGTTTTATGAAGCCAGACGAGAGCTCATAGTGAGAGTGTAATTTCCCATATTTTACTGGTTGTTTACCAGCTGTGATGTCTTGGCGTGGAAAGCTGAATGCATTCGACAGAGCCACCAGAGGTCCACAATGGGCAATTACAGGATTTGAGGCATGAGGGCAGGGACGGCTGAGTAAGTAAACTTTGTTCAGTCTAAATGTGACTTAAAAGAGCAGAAGCTACTGAAGATTACCACTTCCGTGGCATGAGAGTAGGCCGGGGTGGTCACATTTGCCCTAAATGCATAATTACTGTTTACTCCTTTTTTGTTACTAATTTCAGTCAGATATGTGGAGGAATTTTTTAAATGCACGCTTTTTTATTGCAAAAATTGAGGGGTACCTATTGTGCTCATTTCCAAATTTATTATATTTCTGTTTTTTTCTACTCTGCTAGAGTGGCTTTGCATTATTCACGGTTCAAAATAATACTTATTTATTTTTTTAAAATCTGTCTGAAACAAACCATTTTAGCTCCTTTTAAGCTAGCTTTCTTAAATTTGAACTGCGGGTGGGTGGACCGTGTGTGCATACAGAAAAATAAACATATAAGGTATTGCTGTGCCATACTCCAAATTTTGGTATCAATCCAATGCAAGTAATTACAGGGCTAATATTGCCACTACCACTATCAATGCCAATACTTTTACCCATCTATAAAAGCAGCATATGTAGGAGAGAGAGCAAAGAGATTAATGGGATGTCTCATCATTAATTTGCAAATTCTGAACACATTTTAATGACTAGTAACTTTGACTTAGTACAGTAAAACACACCATTCAAGTTTTTATATTTTTGAAATTGTTCTTTATTTGCGAGCTGAATTATAAAGGTGCACGTCTCTAAATAACTGGCTATCAATAAATTAGATATGACAGTCAACACAGAAAGGTTCATACACACACACACACACACACACACACACACACACACACACACACACACACACACACACACACACACACACATTTAACATACTGAACTTAGAAGACAAAAACAAAGTATTAATCCTGTTGCATTAGTAATGATCCGGGGTGACAGAGTCAGAATTCAACGTTAACATTTAATATCACTAATGTACTTCTAAATTTCTAAAGGAGAAGCGAAATTTCTCAGGAGCAATCCTTCCGACGGACTGTGCTGCGCTCTTGCAGCCAGCAGAGGGAGCCCTGACCCGCTCAGACAACAAATACATTTCTTTGGTTTACTAGGTTAGAGAATTAGACCAACTGCCAAGTTTATAGTTTTCTTTATCGATAGAAAGTATTTATTTAATCGGATTATAACTGAGGATGTCCAGTTATTACTTCAACGTGACATTAGGACACAATCCACGAGATATTACATTTCTAACGCACTTTAAAATATCATCTAATTTCACAGGAGTATGAGTGGGGGTCAGAGGGTGCGATCTGGATCGATTTTTTCAATTTCCCTGAAAAGCACAGTGACGCTTCAGCCTCACAGATGAAGGCACGCTTTACCAGCTCATTAAGATTGTAGCAGTTCTTTGTGTGTTGCCCGAGCCTGTCCCTTTTGGATATAATAAGAACACAGTGCACGTCTCTCTCCTTGATGGTGGGATAAAAATAGTATAAATCATTCATCAAGGTCATTTGTTCACTTTCAGCAGTAGTCACACTTTAAAATATCGAGTGTAGTTTAGATGGGGGAAATCTGCATGTGACTAAAAGCACTTCTTAAAATATTGGGTAATGATGGGCACCTGACAAAGGGTTTAGTTGGAGTTTACTATAGTCCTCTGCAGGCTGCCGCCGTTCATTAAACAGGACTGATGTTGCTGGAGTTGCCTGATGTGTTACATGATCTTGTGACACTTTGCTATTTAATTTATTAAACTGGATATTCCGTGTTTCGATGGTTTTATGACATATATTAGACTTCTTCAGCCTCATCTTTAAAAAAGTTGAGCACGATGCAAAGTCTACTGGAGCCTTTTTGCTGTCAGTGTATCCGTATGCGGTTAAATGGTGCCTGATTCGCAGGAATCTCCTCAGCACAACAGAAAAGCCTGTGACTGGGTAGGCAAGCCAGACCAGCTCTGAGCGCAGAGACGCACGGCGCCTCATCCAACCAGCGTCAGTCCCACTAAATCGGGCTAACACTACACATTTTTAAACCATTAAAGTGACTGCAAGTGGACGTTTCGGATCTTTTTTTCTTCTTCTTCTCGATCCTTTCTCTTCATTCAGCTGCGGAAATCTTCTTTCGAAGTCGGACAAATCTGATCCCAGATGAATTCCGTGAAGTTAGCGGCATTTGGAAGTGAGGAGCTGGGTAGTGGGAGTGGAGAAAATCCAAGTGGTGTTGAGTGGATTAGGGCTACTTGTCGGATAACCCGTAAGGATGTCTCCGACTGATTCGAACTTTGATTCAAACACAAATTCAGTGTCCGAGGAGCAGTTGTGAACATTACTGTCTGTATTACCGCGGAGCTCAGGAACTCTCCCTCCACCCCGATCCCCCCTCTGTCTTCGGCTCTGCTGTAGAACTTCCTAAATTAGATGAAATAGACAAGAAAACGCTTTCTCACTGGATTAACACCGTTTCCAGCTGCTCTTAGAGATGCCTGCTTATCTCACAGGAGTTTACCTTCTGCTGGTATTTCTAAACATTTCTTCAGGTATGAGTTGCTTATTGCATAAACATTTTTCCCCTCTTAGCCTGTGTTCTAGTGATGGAAAGTTTCCAAATAATACCCGATGGGCACATGCATATGCAAAAATGTAGCGATGGTAAAACAGAAAGTGAAGGGAAAGAAGATGATGGATTTTCTCAGTTGTATCTGTAACAGCAGCCCGCAGGCATTTGGGTCACCTTTGCTCTCTGCAGACAGCAGTACCGGTGTGTGGCCCCTGACCCATGCTGCGTGCTGACTGGAGTAGCTGGAGGTGACCCTGCTGTCCAGTGAAATACTTTTTATAAACCACTTATTATAATTCATTGGAGCTCACAGCTGAATGCATGGGCTGCTGTTAAGTTTATGTGAGAACTCTCAGTTTTGCAATAACATGAGATCATTTGCATGACTAAGTGCAGGAGGAGTTAGCTGGATGTGGTAGGTTGTCGCCTTTTTAAATTCATTATATAGGGGTGTACTTAAGAACAGAGGCTCTGCAAAATATCCTCTCATGTTCAGGCACTGCAAGTTGGGAAATCAGCCACCAGCCATCTTTAAACATCATTCTCACTGGGAGAAATCTGAGACAAAGACTGAAAAAAGAGAAAAGCTTTTGGATTACCAGTATGCACATTGATTATTACCCACAGAGTTTTATTTTTGTGTATTGAATGGCCAAGGTTAACCTTGAGCAGTGAAGTCACAGGTGGAGGTTGGGGGTGCATAACCTGAAAGAAAGGTTTTATTGGAGTGTTTTGTGCAATTTATTGTGATGTGTAATTTGATGGATTGGCTCAGTCTATGTTGAATAACCCCCAATGACCATTTGAAACCATGCGTTTCCAAATGTTTGCAAATGTAGCCTTAATATGTGTGCGTGTGTATTTCTGAATGCACTTTAGACTCAAAACACATGAAATGACATTTGTTTCATTTACTATTTATATATATATATATATATATATATATATATATATATATATATTTATTCATTTAAAGAAACCCTGATGGTTTGTGCTGGCGCCAGACTCGTTCACTCTGTAAAGCAGAGGCAGCTGTCATTAACATTAACAGTGGCCACAAGCTGCAAAAGAACTGCTGTGTTTTCAGCACTAGAGCTTTCGTAAGTGTCTGACACTGAGTGATGGTTTTATCTGATGCAGAACTTCCTTTCCTTGACAGCACACAAGGTGATTCTTCCAAAGGTTACAGCAGCTCAAATAACTTCAGAAAAGACGTGTGGCTTAAACACAACCTTACTTTTGGATCACATTCTTTAAAATAAACATACGAAAAGTTGTATTTACTTCACACTTTCCAAACCGCTGAATATGTCCTAAATGGTCTTCCAGGCCACTTTAATGAAAGCAAAAACAGCGCACAGCAGTAACGTGGCTATAATGCAGCTTTTAACCTGCTCTTTTCTTAAATTTCAGTGGTCAGTCAAAAAAAGGGGGAAACACGCTAAAGCTTGCCCATCCTCTTCACCAAGAGCACTAAAATGTGCGTGACACCAATTTTCCAGTACGTTGTCTGTAAATTTGCACACTGACAAATTTGGTAACCGCATAATTCCAAGAGTTTTCAGGGAGATTTGAGAAGTACGGCTCACTCATCTAGTTTTTTTTTTTTTTTTAAATGTCTCTGAACTATAATCATCTATAGCCATAGGCACCTACTCAATGCTTTTTTTTTTTTGTCAGGATACAAGAAGCAAACTGGCAAGAGGAAGTTTAAAGTGAACATAATAACTTCTGTGTGGTTAATGTGAACAGAAATTAACCCCTTAGTAGAAGGCCAAGTACTAATAACAGTATTTAACAGTATTTACTTCATTCTCTTTTGACTAATGCAGTGGACAGATTTTTTTTGACAAATGGTCACCAAGTGAGTTGGAAGAGGTTATTAGGTGCAGAGTACATGCAATAACACAGTTTGAACCCATGAAAGTATGCTCTTATGATTGATTATAGAGAGTTTATACCTGAGATAGCTGCCATTTCTGTTGCAAATGGTCCAAATTGCAATCAGAATGATTACATCGTTTTCCCATTTCTAATGTGTTTAATATAAACACACCTAAATATGGCAAACATCCAGCTCTTCAAGCTGGATGTTTGGTGACTTGATCATACACAGAAACCTTCAGCTATTGGTGTCATTTTAAGTAATAAATCAGGTAATAAGGATGATGTTCAATAATCTAAATGACGCACAAAAAAGCACCTGCTCTTGTCGAGATGGCCTTTTCCTTTTCTTCCCATGTGCACATCTTAATTATGCGTCCCCAGAGTGTTGTCATCTCACCATTCTACCTGCTTTGTTTAAAGGTCTGCAAAGACTGCATAAAAAGGTACTTCAGGAAAATATAAGATCGGCCCATTCTGTTGTTCTTCATTAAGATGACTGTTTTACAGCTGCGCTTTCAAACTAAGTCGAGGATCATTATAAAAACACTGCCAGCTTAACTGTCACTAGGATCATTACTTTAGCCTTTAGCAATAAGTATCCAAATCCTCTGAGGTGACATCTTACCTTTATAAACCTTCTCATCCATGCGCTATCAGTGGATTAGCTTACTGATAGCAAAACCATATTCTCAGTCAGTATGATTGTTAAGTACAAGAGGGACTCAGAGACCAGCAGGACACAGCCCAATTTTATCATCGCTGTGAACAGCAACCCCGCAGAGGGTTGTTTAGCTGAAACATCTGGCCTACCTCCTGGAGCTTGCTGTACGCAGGTTACAGATCACACATACTTATCATTTTGTTTCGGGTCCTGGATGCTATAGGTTGACTTTTGTGGCTGGACAAATGTCCAGCACCTGTTACTCAGAGCTAGACCTCAAGCAGTAATGGTTTGACTGGGGGAAGCTGACCCTAAGCTAACAAGACTCCCTACAGTCATTGTGATGGTGACAGTGATGAGATGACTTCCACTACTAATGAGGATTTCTTTGCTATGGATGATAGGGCTGATAGGATGTCTTTGTAAGCCAAGAATTCCTTTGTTTGTTGGTTGAAATTGTGTTCCTTAGGAATAATGCAGCTTATAAGCTACAGTAGACATTTGTTTGGTTGGAAAGAACCTTCATGAATGTTTATTTTGGTTTGAATACACCAGTATGTGGGGTCTTCTTCACACTGACTGAGTACACGCTTCTTAAACAACCCTGAGCTGGTTGCAAATGTATGTGTCCCCATGAGTTCCAGTAGCTTTATGTTTTTCTTACTGCTCTTTAAGATACATCAGACTTATACATGTGAACATCAGATTATATGGATGCTTCATTTTAACCATTTGAATGTGATCGACATCCTAAATCTTAGTGGAATTTTTCATTGTCATTCAAAGCATCCAGATCAGAGAGTGTAAAAAAATTAGGTCGTTTCACATGAAGGTTGTTTGACACAAGCATTTACTCATGAGAAGCTGGCCCATCAAGAACTGATGAAACAGAATAACTAAGACTGCATGTTTACTCCCCCAAACCCCTGCAGATGTTGCTGCAATTGTTTGGTTCAGCCTGAATGTGCATAAATGCATACGCAATGCCGTTAGCGTGAGCTTGTTTTTAATGTGTGTTTTCAGATTGTCTGCTGAAAGCTGTGATTCATAATTGCTTCCCTTGTTTACTCACTTGTTTCTTGTGGTGCTGTGGGGCTGAATGTGGTTGCTTGCCTGGGGAGGAACAAGCTACTGGGAGCTTTGACGAGTGCCTGTGGGCCTGTGGGCAACAGGTCATCACACCTTCGCACAGACACACAAACATATACACAGAGAGGCAAAAGTGCTTGCACATCTCATTTTGAGGGGGATCGATTATTGTCTGCCTCCCCTGCAAAGGTAGCAGGTTGCTTGCCTGGAGGATCTTCACAAATCTCTACTACTGTCTCAGTCTTTTCAAGTCATATTTTAAAAATAGAACACAAACAAAAAATAATGTAATAATAAGAGTTTAAACTGTTTACCTCAACAGGATAATATTTATACAGTGTCACAACTTAATAAAGCGTAACAGCAACTCATGCATGTGTGAAACAAATTATGTTGTTATAATTAAAACGTTATTAAAAGCATAAAGCTCAGCATAAAATTCAACTCTATGTCTCAGTGTAATTGTTACCTCACTGTGTATTCAATCAGGGTGATATAATATATAGAAAATCAATGTAGTTTTGTTCATTTGGCGTGATTCCAGATCAAGACACCCTTTCCACCCCCCTCAACATTTGGTGAGCTTTGCAGGCTTTGTTCAGCAGCAATATTTTCTTTGAGAAGAAAAAAATAGTTTGGTATGATCTCTCCAAATTTGCAGACTATTTACATGCACAAAAACTGTATTGTACACTAAATGGAAAGACCTAAAAAGCAAATATGGGTAACCTTTATTTTTATTTTTTAAATTTGGCTATTATGCTTGTCAATCTGTGGTGTTGTTCTTAATTCCTCAAACCCTGTCAAGAAAACCTTAAATAGTAAAGCAATAGCTTTGCTCATCTGGAGAGAAAAACGTCTAAGCTTCAGAAATGGCTGTGGGTTTGTGGTTTTCTCTGGGTTGTTTGTACTCCTCTGGCCATAGTTTCCTGTTCTGAGGTTATTGTCCAGCTATGTCTGTGTGTTGAAGCACTTAGGATAATTACTTCTCTAAATAAATCAGCTCTCCATTGTCCTGAGGTTTTATAAATATTGTGATATTCTGCACCCAAAGTGTGTGGTTAATCTGCATAATCTGTTGTTTCATTCTCTGACAATCAAGATGGGTTAAGGCATGCTGTGCTGATATTTTCAGGGAAATCTCTGAAATTTATTATTGGGACCCATTTCCCATTGTTGCTAGCAGTGATTGGAGTGCTATAATGGTGGCAATACTTTAAAATGTAATTATCTATTCTTCCAGGGTTTGGATTTGAAAGGGTCAGAGTAACATGACTTCAGAGATACTTCTTGAAGTGACCTCTCTGAGTTATCTCCTTTCCATCCAGGCATACCAGTAATCAATAGAGTCAATATTCTGTTTGATAGGTCTTTAGAAGTCGTTCCATCGTAAAGCTCAGACATACGTGGAAAACCACATATATTCTCTTACATATCTATTAGGCTACCTCTGACTGTTAAACCTATACAGTAACACAGGCTACCAAAGAAAATGGCTGAGGATTGCGATAGACCCCATCAGTAATGCACATTACCCATTTCCTCAATCCTTCTCATCTTTCACCTTTATTTGTCTCCTGTCTCTCCCCGTCATTACTGACAAGCTTCAAAGCTCTCTATGTGAAGACTTCAGCATAAAGAACTGTTTCCCACCAGAGCATCTCCCACCGAAGAGCCCGAAACGTGCATAAATTTCTTTTAATTAGGGCACCTATTATTAGTTAGCACTTGAAACACTGTGCTTTGGATCAGTGTTTCCTTTAGGATTTTGTCAGCATTGGGGTGGGAAAGAGTTTTGTTGTTCCTGGGTAGTGCATGGGTAGTCTGTTGGGAAAAGTGTTGGGAAAGCAATGCTTGACTGTAAAACATTCTAAGGAAATATTAACTGGCATCTATTTGTTAATACATAATTCAAATTTAACATGCAACTTACAGGATATACATTAGCCTAAGTGGCATTTTATTTTTGCAGTCTGAGTTAGTACACTTCATTTTTGTGGACGTTTGTGGAAGCAGAGTGTTTGATGAGCAGTAGATAAATCTTGCTGAGAAACAGAGGATATTGCACTTTCATATGAAAGTGACTTTTTAGTGTGATCTACTTTAGGAATCCCGCCTCCCGCCTCAAAAAAAGAAAATTTCACAATATATTGTGAATTAATCACTCTATAAACAGTACGTTGTTTTGCATATTGAAGTATAATAACAAAAAGACTGAAGGAGTTTCATATTTGAATATATTCCAAACATGTTTTAGAAGAAAAGTTAAGAGGAGCTTTTCATTACACTGGATATTTTCAGACACCAGGATAGTGACAGATGGTGTGGTGTCAGCTTCTCAAGTATATGGAACCGAGCCACTGGGTGCTAATAATATATTAGAATTTTATGTCATTCAAATTCAGACGCTGAGATGAAACGCAACAGTCTCGAACAGACGAACAGAACCTCAAAGCCAAACACTGTACCCAATATTCCCGTCATTAGACAGAGGTTGGTGCAGGTGAAAGCATCTCAAGTGTTTTGATATTAACTCTCATTAGCTTGTGAAGACAGTGGAAAATATGTGCCCTATGTGTTAGTCACCATATGCATGGACATGTGGACTCTGTGTGTAAAGATTCAAAGTATTCTTAACTTTAAAACCTATAACTTTGGTAAAGTTAGGAAATATAAATATATATTCATGCAAAATGTTGACGTCAGTCATGTTTGGTGTTTTTTGTTTTTTTAATAGAGGGATATGAGCATCTGACAGCTAATTTAGCGTGCTGTAAAAGCATCAAACATACATGTTACAAATGTATGATGCACATTGTATTCAGTTTATCTTTCACTGCTATCGCCGAATAATAACCATTTTAGTTGAATAACCATTTTCTTCATCACTTTTCTATCATTTTTCAGCCACTCCACAAGAAAAAGAACTCTTTTTATTTTTTGCCTGCTCTCATCAAGAATTTTCCATCTTTGAATTCAGCTCTAGACTTTGTGTAAATAAGGCTGAAACTAATATTGTAATAAAGCCGGGCTTTGCCTGCTTCCTAGATTCAATTTTCTCTCTAGCAGTGCTGGGCTTCACTGTGCCTGAAGGCCATTTTTTGATAGTCTGTGAAACTGAGGCTTGCTGAGTGATACGATACGCCACCGGCCAGTGTCTCATCCCATTAGAAAATGGCTCAGGTTAATGAGAGAGAACGAAAGGAACAAATGTTGACAGGGATGGCATCGGCAGGCTTTGGTCAGGGTGTTGCGAAATACGTTAATTAACCCGTGTTCAGAATCTGTATGAAAACAGAGATAAAAAGAAAGTTCAGTTGCTCATTCATCTCACAGAGGTTGTGTTCACATTGACTTTGATTTTCCAATGCAATGAGAGCTAAAAGAGCAGATTTACACCATATTTAATTCCAATCCACAAAAAAAAAAATACCTGCGGTGTTTTGCTGACTTCAAACAGCTACTTTGTTGTGAACTTGATCAAATGAGAACTGTAGCCAGATTTGGTTTTATTTTCCACAAATCAACTGCGTTTACATTGTGTCAATACAATCTTTTGTAAGCAGCTCATTACATCATTATTTCTGAAACTGAAAACAACGTGTTAACTCTTAACACAAGTTTGTACAACACACAAAGAAGCATTTCACCCCAGAAACACCTTTTGTTGATAACCGCAAAAGCATAAAGAGGTTATTGGATCATTACCCGTCAAAGAATCCAAAAGCAAACCCAAAAGCTGGGCTTATGCGTCAACAATCAACCTAAGAGCCTGTGCCAACACGTGCGATCTACGGCACCATTGCAAATGGAGCCAAATAAAAAGCTGTTCACACAGATAAATTCTCAAATTGCTGCCACATGAGTAATCACCCTGAAAAAAATCTATTGGCCTCTCCTATGGTAAGCTTTTATCCTTTACAGAAGTAAAAAAACAACAACAACAAAACAAAAACCTGAACTTATCAACGCTTTAGTCTTTCAAATAGCAGATATAGAGTGAAAAGAATGATATCTGTGGAGTGGAAGTGACTGACAGGATTGTTAAAAATAAAGAAATAGTGGTCAGGATATTATAGACTTCCAGAAGCCAGCTCTCATTCTCTCACTGCTGTGCTTTCTTGCCACTTGTATGTTACTGCATTACTGCTTCATGCTTTATGTGTGACATTGGGAAGTCAAACTCCCATAATCAGTTTGAATAAATAGCATTGCCACCATTTGTTATTATATGATTTATTTTAAGCAGTTTTACAAATGGTGGGAAATACTACATTTTTTAAAGAAAGATAAAAAAAACCCCATTTCAATTGGATTAAAACTGCATTTTGCATCGCAAGTCCACTAAGGCCTAATATTTCAAATGAGGAATGTGTTTTTATGGTGGTAATATAGCACCAGCAGCAGCAGCAGAAGCGGCAGCTGTGTTTTGATAAGACTTACATGTGGTTCCTCGGCATGGACGCTGCCAATGTGTGAAACACCAGTTGCTGTTTTTAAAATGTTCAGACCTAAGATTTGAAACTGTTTTGAGAAAAGACAAAATTACATTTAAATGTCATATACACTGCTGTATAAGCATTTCCAGGTGAACCTGCTGATTTGTGGGTAAAAAGTAACATGCCACGCTTCATTTATTCAGTACTTGTTAAAACCAGCTTTCAGAGAGTTTCCTCATTACAAGGAACCAAAGGACGTCTGAAAAACCAGATTCCCTGAAGGTCTGATGAGTTAAGCAATCAGAAGATATTTATTTCCCTTTTCTTTGTTCCACAAGTAGCACGAATAAGTCCAACAGGTGTCAGCCAGCTAAGATAACAGGCTGTTAGTGTCATAAGAAAGTGCAATGTGCTTTGCAAACTGAGAGCGCAACCCATTTTAATGTCTTAATGTGCAGGAAATGAGCCCATTTCAAGAAATGGGCTCATTTAGTTTCTTTCCAGTGATTAAGATTAAGAAGACTATTAACAATCTTAATGTGTTAATTGGTAAACGTCAGAGATGCTTGTGGATGGATTTCCCTGTCTTTAGTCAAAGATTCCCCTTTCAGTATTTAAGTTATACTAATAATCTGCCTGTAGCAGACACAGGTGAGAACAGAATTGATCTTAATATAATTCTTGGCAAGAATAAAAACATAAATATTGTCTAAAATGTAGAATATGTGTCAGTGTAATCTATCTGCAATTCTAACAGCAGCACTAAAAAAGAGAAATCCAAAAAATACAGAACAATATAGCATGAAGGACATTTCTGTATTATTTTTTATGGCTATTTTTTATGGATTTTTTTAACTTCACACCAAATGTTACTATTTAAAATGTACAGAAATGCCCCAAAACACCTGAAAAAAAATCCAAGACATTATTTTTTATTACTTTTGTTATTTCTCTTATTATTATGGCAATGAAATGTATACTGTATATCAGGTATATGTCTATATTTGGGGCTTATTGCACAGCAGGTGAAATTGATTGAGCTATAAAACTAGCTTACCTATTATCTAACTACTTGTTTAAATCTTTAACCTGTTAAATCAATTGTTTAAACCTATACAAGTCTGTAATGTGATTACATTAGAATCTTTTATGGTTATAACTCATTATGGTTATTTTTCATTGCATTTTCACTGTGTAACAATTGATTGTTTGTATCTTCCTTTAAATGCCAATTTTTTTTTGCAATGCTCCTTTCAAAACACTGCAAATTGTCACGTTTATGAATAAGTAGATTGGGTGAAACATAAGATCTTAATAAGATCTTATGTTTGCTGTAACTATCTGTACAATCCATGACTGTGGCATCGTGTTCTACGTCTTCATTATAGAGACAGAATTTGAGACTTTAAGAAAGAAGGGTTTGGAGGAAATTGCAAACTTATTTGGGGGTTTAATTGTATGTGTGTCCATTAATATTATGACATGGCATAAATAGCGTGCGTACAGTATGTGTTTGTGCATGAAATGGGATTTTGCCAATGAGAAAGACTTCTATTATAGTGCTTCAGTTTTGTAGTTGAATTTAGTGCTTTGGGCAAAGTCTGGCTCCCCTCACAGTGTGACAGTTCACATCTGGGCTGTCACTACCAGGGGCACAATTAGGACCAAAAATAAATGTAGGTCATGCACATGTGACATGCAATAGCGCAGCATGAGCCTAATGGGACATTAAAGTATTGATTTATTTAGTTTAGGAGAAAATGTTTTATTTAAATAAAACATTTATTTTTTAAGTTTCAAGTCTCTAAGGGCACAGGGAAGGAAAAAACATAGACTACAGGTGGTCTGATGTACTCAGTTTAACTGATTATACTAAGACTGTAGACTACACTGTAGCTTCAGCTAGTGAAATGATAAGACACACATTAAAACTTTAAATAATGCATTTCATTAAAAAAAAAAATCTAAATGTGTAATAATTCATTACAGATATACAAATGTGTGTGTGTGTGTGTGTGTGTGTGTGTGTGTGTGTGTGTTTTTCCTGTAATCATAACAAATGACCTTTTTGCCAATTCACTGTCTCTCTATTCATGGGAGGTTTTGCTCTCGGGCTCTGCTTGAGTGATAATCAATGGCCTGTACAGCCACTTTACTTTCCAGTGAACATTTAATGGAGTGAGAATAAGCCTCTCAGATGGGCTACTGGCCTTTCCAGGCAGTAGTGTACCGGAGATAAACGACTGAAATCATCTCACCTTAGCTTATGGTGCAGGAATAAACAATATGGTCAGCACATAAAAAGCCAAACATGTAGAATCTATTGACAATATTTCACACAGCAGACTTTACTTTTAAACAGCATTAGCATAAGCTGAACGGCAATGAATGAATGGACTAATACAAAGGGGGGAAAAAGTTATCTGATTCTTTCTCTCTGCAGGGACATAAGACACGTGCAATATGTTTGCCCCCTTATGTGAGTTATAGACAGGTTGATGGATTTATCCTGCAGTTAATGTGTCCTGGTGACCTACTTGGCTCAGATGATTATCATGTACCAGCAATGTTCTGGTTCGAGTATGCCCAGGGGACTTTATTGTGTGTTACCTTCCCAGTGAGCATTTAACAGATGGCAACCCAAAGTGTTTTTTTTTCCTCTCTCTTTTATTTACCAGCCATAAGAGCCTGTCTGGGTTTTGTTTTCACTATGTGAGTCTGTATGTGTATAAGTGTGACAAAATGTGGTACTGCCCACTCTACTATAGTAGAAACTAGTACAACAGAGGCTTAAAGCACTTTTGCAGCTGTTTGGAGAGGATGTCTGTCAGTCTATGAATAGATGCTTTACGTTTGGTAGAATCTTCAAGATGCAGTCCAGAAACAGCACAGAAGCTTTAAAATTTAGAAGATGGGTATGGTTTAACCAAACAGCAACCTCCAGGGCTCAAAAATTAAGCCTATAAACACACAAGTGTCAAAAACTGCAGCTTCTCAAATGTCCATGTCAGACTGCAAGCCGCTGCTAACAGATTTTAATTTAAGATCACATTTACAGCAGAAACAGACACATTTACAGCTGGTACAGCCTGTCTTTGATTTAATATTCCCCTTTATAATAGCTGTTCATAATAGCTGAAGGGATGTGCCTGAAAGAATCAAGCTAGCTCGTGTCTGCTCATTAATTAGTACTCCACCTTCTTGTCCAAACCTGGTCATTTCTGGCTCAAAGAAAAACAGAACACATTTTGTATATAGTGCAGTGAGAAAATATTTGCCCCCTTTCTGATTTCTTAGCTTTTTTTTTTTTTTTTAAACTAAAATCAATTGTAATTCACCACATTTTTTAAAGGCTCAGTGTTACTAGCCACACCCAGGCCTGATTACTTCCAGACCTGCTGAATCACTTAAATACAACCTGTCTGACAAAGTGAAGTAGGCTGAAAGATCTCAAAAAGCAACATTTCGTGCCACGATCTAAAGAAACAGCTGAGAAAAAAAGTCATTGACAAGGATCAGTCTGGAAAGGGTTAAAAGTCATTGTCTGTACTTAAATCCAATTGAGGTGCTTTCTTGTGACCTTAAACATGCCATTTATGTTCAAACCCTCCAATGTGGCTGGATTCTGCAAAGAAAAGTGGGCCAAAATTCTCTGCAATGATTTGAAAGACTCAATGCCAGTTATTGCAAAAACTTGATTACAGTTCTTGCTGCCAAGTGTGGCACAACTAGTGATTAGGTTTAATTGTGTCTTCAATTACTTTTTCACACAGAGCCAGGTAGGTTTGGATAGATTTTTTCCCTCATAGGCACCAGCATACCTGCCGCATTGCTCGCTTTGTGCCCCGCCATTAACATCATCATACATCCATTTATGCCCAACGTTATGGTGCAGGTAGTTGCTGCAGTATTTTCCTGAATGATAGGTGTTGCAACTCAGATTAAACCCAACATTAGTGCTGATATAGGAGGAAAAGTCAAAAGCAAAGGGATTGCAGAGTTTTCTTTTCAAACTGTTGCAACATCTCCCTCTGTGTAACCGGTGAATCGGGGAGCTTCTGTACTGATGTGTCATTAAAACGGCAGTAAAAAGCAAGATGATTGTACACTTGTGTCTTCAACCCAGCTGTGGTGGCGGCAGCACAACAAGGCCGGGTTACAAAAATCGAGAGGTGCACGACCTGCAGAAACGGCGCCTGGCGATAGCGACATGATGTCAGTGTGAATAAATAACTCAAAATGAGTTGCCGTACTCCCACCTTTATCTGACATATTTTATCTTACCAAACAAAAGGAGGTGCAACAGATTGTTTACAGATTTATATGTTTAACAAAAGAAATGTCAGCTGCTTACATCACCCTTTTCTCTTTTGTGACTTGTCTCGAGAATTTTCTTGTACCTGCTTTGGTTTTTTCACTGCTTATACAATCATTCATACTGAGGCTGCTGGTTGAGCTCTAGATATCTTTAGCCTTAAGCTCTTTACCTTTGTCAGCTTATTTAAACCACACATGTGAAGCTTGGGGAAAGTGCTTGAAGTTTTTCATTAACAATGTTCTTATAAATATTTTTCATGGAGGTTCCCCTATGGTTGACTTTGGCAAAGCACTTTCATAATCTCATTGAATGCAAATGATTAATTGGACAGGCAAGGAATGGTGGTTGGTTGGAATTTGGTATTCATTTAATTGTGAATGTAATCATTAAATATTAATCTCAGAATAATTTTAAAAATAAATGAAAAATGAAAACGCCTTTAGTCCAGATTTTCATTAAATCTAATTTTAGGCCTGTGGTAAGCCTATTTCCACTCTGCTCATATCTTGCCCCGAACATCTGGGTGCTGCAGTTGGGAGGTGTTATCTTGTCCTTGACCTTGACTGTCCTCCCTGGAGACTGCCACACTGCGCATTGTGTTGTAGGAAGAGAAGAAAGAAACCCTAATTTACAGCATTGCAACCAAAGTTGATCATAAGTACCCAGTAATTATAACCATATGTACAAATGCAATTCAAAATCTAATGTTTCAGCAAAATATGAGACAAAGTGCGGTTGTAGACACCTTGTCCTGGCCGCACACAGGCACAAAAACACACTCACATTCCTTTTCCTGCATTCTTGTGTGAATGACAGTGTTGAACTGCTCCACTTAATTGTAGTTTATACAGCCTGAGAAGGAATGTCTGGCATTCATTGCGTCTTTCTGTTTTACTTAACAAATTAGTATGTGTGAATCTTTGTTATATGTCTCTACCACAGATGCGTAGCCTGATTGCTTGACAGCTTGGGAAGTGCATTTCCTACCAAGAGTGAGCTGAGAATATGGTTGCAACTCTCACATCTTTAATATGAAGCCACTAGCACGACATGGTTAGCTTACCTCAGCATAAAGACTGGAAACAGGAAACTGTGAAAAAAAATGTAAAAACTGTAAAAATGAGTTGTGGTTTGATGGGGGGTTATATGCTATAGTAGAAGCTCAGATCACTTTACCTCCAGGCTGTAGCTTTTTAATGAACAGACATAAGAGGTGAATCTTCTCTTCTGACGTTCGTCAAGAAAACACACTTGTATATTTCCCCGAAAAACATGTCGTTATTGTAGAAAAATAAAACCTAATCTGTTTATGAGACTTTTCCCTCTATGATGTACTACTGTGGCCTTATTAAAGCCAGTATTCTTGTGAGAACTCGGAGCCATTAAACAGTAGCACATCAACCTTCCTAAAAGCCTTAGCACAAGGCCTCATCTTTGATTGGTAGTTTAATCATATTTCCCTTTCTTTCAAGTTTTATAAATGACAAGTTAAATAATATGAATATTCCTCATTTGACATTCACACTGATCAATTGTTAAAGTAACGGGGGCAGATGCGACATTTACGAGCTCCCCTTTTGTGATAATTATGATTCAAGATTGGAGAAAATTAATAGTTAGTGACCGTGTGGGCTGCTTTTAAAATCACTATTACACCGTGCAGGATTTTACCTTTTGTGTCCATGTAACCTTTAGTATTACACAGTTATGTGAAACAAGCCTCTGGTCTCTCTTGCAGTCCCTTTTGATATAAAGCTGAATCCACATTAGTGAGATCATGGCCTTAGAGAAGTGGATTTGTTAGGTGTTATGCTGACATTTTAGTATAATAAGATGCGGTTAAAATACCCAAGGTGGTGCAGTGATGCAGAGCAAACACTTGCATACTATCATCTTGTCACACTAATACCTTGGTGCTCTTAGTTAAGTCTGTGAAGCTCTCATTTCTTATCCAGGCAGAAGTCATTTCATACTGAAGCCACTATTTTTTTTTTTTTTTAAACTGAGGTGTATGTAGATGTCTGGCCAAAGGTGGAAGTAACAACTTTCATGTGGCACTTGATGGCTTCTCAATTTAAAAATATCACCTTTTCTCCTTTGGCTGCTACCTAAAACTCAAAACACCTTCAGGCGTTTTACCAAGTTCAGTTAGTTTTATTGTGCTCCAGCAGTGCTCGTTGATACTATGGTGGTCATTCGGTTATCAGCGTGACTTGTCATGGCGGTCTCTCAGATGCTCTTTTAGCCTTTAAATCTGTCTTGTTTCAATCCCTTTCCTTAAAATCTGCCCTGAGAAGCTGTCTGTTCAAACATGCGCTGTCATTTGATGCGCAAGTACCGAATTTAGAAGCTTCTGGAAATCTCTGCCTCTCCATTAAATGTGTGGACTTTGATCCACGATCTAGCCCAAGGCTCACGAAAAAAGAAAGCTAAATGACTTTTTCCACACTGAAACAAAGGGACTGCCTTAACAAGATGTAGCTGTTCCACTTATTGCACACTCTTAAGCCTCACAAAAAAAATCTGCCTGCCTTTATTAGCTGTCTCTGAGTCCTGCTTTTCCCAAATGTCATTGCCATTCAAGCACAGGTAATTCCATTGTACTGGAGGTAGAGATTTACCACCACAAGAGACTCTGGTAGTCTTGGCGTCAGCGTTACTCTTTCTGCTGCTGGCAGCTGTATGATCGTGTCATACAGCTGCCAGCAACAAGGTAGGAGGAAGCCGCTAAGTCTCCAGCATCCTACACTTGGTGCTTTTCTAGTACTTGCTTGTTTGGACAAACCACAAAGAGACAATTATGCACATTGTCTAAGAAGCGCATCTTAAGACTGAAGAACAAGATTTTGAGACTGAATGTGAACCAGAGGTGAAAACTGTAACCCAAGACTACAAGTGAGGGTCCAGAAATGTGTGTTAGCATGTGTGCTCATTTGGTTCTGCTATTTGATATGTTTCTTTGACTTGTTTCCAAACTGTCATACACCCCTTTTATGCGCCATAAATCCATACATTATACTACAGTAGATGACACTGGGGTGGGCTACCTAAGACCACCAACATTGTGCTAAATTACATTCCCATTGTGTTATTACAATCTCGGTGCTTATGATTTGTTATTTTAAAGGCCCCTCTTCCCCTATTATTACATCTTTTTTCCTCCTATTATATATCCCCCCTTGCATTCTTTTCTCCCTTACATATTCAGAATTTGAATGGCATACAAAATACCAGCCTTGTTATCCAAATATAGTTTGACTTTCTACTGCATTTAATTCTCCAGAGAGATGCACTATTCACCTCTTTTCTTCACTGTCTGAAACAAAACTACACAGACATCCGTACAAGACAACAGCACTGCCTCAGGAACTTAAAAAAAGAAGGGAAAAAACTATTTTTAGGTTCATAGGTGCTACAAATGACCTTTGTTGTGTGCGTGTGCACTCCATTGTGCACCTTTGTGCATGTTTTTGCATACTGATTGTCTGCTGGCTGCTGGCCCTTTGCAGATAAAGCCTGGTCTTTTTGGGGGCCACTTGTGGCAGGCTGATATTGCCTTTCAGTAATGCCAAGGAGCTCAGGGACTTCTGTGGACCCCTAGGCATCAGCCCAACACAATTAAGAACAAGGAAAACAGCATGTGTGTTGTGAGCAGGGACCGAAGGCCACACTGGCTGCCTTGTTTGTATTGTTCTGATACTGGTTTAAATGTCTAGACAGTGTGTAAAATTGCACTCAGATTAAATATTTACAGTTTTTGCCCACAGCAGTATTGGTGACAGCAGTATTGGTGGGATTGCCTTTTCTGTTTTTAAATATTTGGTTTGAAAAGCTGCAGAATGTGTTTTGCTTTTTTTTGTAGTGGTTAAGATTGCTAAACATCTTTTTTCTCTATGATTCAGAGCTTTTTAAGCATCTTCTTTATTAAAGCAGCATTGTTTCCAGCTTCAATTGTGGGATCAGAATGATGCATTAGAGATGCTGCTCTGTGCTACTACCTTCACAGGCTGTGCTACTGGAGAGTTACTTACCCAATTTACTCCCCCCCCCTCGGAGCTCTAGCAATTTCAGTGCACATCTTAAGTGCAAATGTTAATGGTGTCCAGAGGATGAATCCTCAGAAGCTTACTGATTCACCTACATTTAATCAAGTACATCAGATCCATTTCTTACTTCCATCAACCACTGCTTTAAATTATTATATTGTATTATTGTTGGTCCTCTACCTTACAATATAAAGCCCCTCGAGGGGACTCTTGCGATTTGGCGCAGTATGTAAAAATTCATAAATAAACCTTAAGATGTTAACATGTACATGCTCATCTAAGATGCTCAGAATGGTAAGGTGTAAGTGCTACAGCTTACCATTCTCAATGTTAAGGCGTAGCATTTACATATTTCCTAGTGGGAAAGGTGTAAATATGACAGATTATTAGGACCACGTTAAAAAAAAAACAAAGCACTCTTACTGCGAAATGTCAACTTTAATCTGGAAATTCTGACTTTATTCTCAAAAAGGTTTTTGTTTTCTTAATGTTGCCCTAATATTCCTTCATATATAAGATGGAGGGTTTGTGATTGAATGGGGTCAAGCTGGCAATTAAATGCAGTTTATTTGGGATAGTACAAGTGAAAATGGCCATCTTCACACACACACAAAGGTTACAAGAAACAGAAATTCACATTAACAACAAATGTTTTACCACCGATAAACAATGCAATATTAACATTGTCATGGCCAACATATAAACGTAGTATCATATATATCATTACCAAGCAACTGCTCAAAACACCACAAGTGTTGGAGACTAACTAGCATTGCTTCAACATTGTAACCATCATTTTGTAGGCAGAAATCCCAGCTGCAAAAGAAAAAATAGGATAGTTAAATGGGTTTTGCAACTTATACAGTGGTTCCAAATGGTCCCTTGGTGGGGAAAATTTTCCAGTTGATTCTAATTTGATCACTATTGATTGCATGTGACTGTACTGTGAACCTTGAGAAAGCCCTCTGATCATTTAGACTCAGTCAGTCTACAGTCAGTGTTTCAAGGCTGCCAGTTTGTGCTACAGTCGTACTAGGGAAAACAGTAGTCAAAGACCACAGCACATTAGTGAGTTACTGCAATTGTATACAGTGAACCTGCAATCTCCTTGTCTCTGAAATAGTTGTTAGACTAGGCCACTTGCAATTAGTGCCATCTTCAAAGTGACTTTGGTGCTGCAGGATGGCGATTTAACTGCAAAATGACAGTAGGTAACCAGAATACAACCAGTTGACAACAGGTTGAGCCCCATACTGCAAAGAGACATGTCACAGACAAGTTTTACTCATAAGTTCAGACTGACTCAAGTTGATTGCAACATCTTGTCTGCATCTGTGTGCATTTAAAAATTAGACGGCTGTTATTTGTAAACATTTGACAATCTGATCGCAGTTAGTCTGAGTCCAAAAACAACTTTCTGGAGATGAGTTGCCTCCCACCAGATGACCTGTGCAGTCACCTTGCAATTGAAAGTGATTTGACCACTGCAGCTACTTATAATTTGTCACTGAGTGCAATCACTGAAAAACCACCAATATTTCCTAGTTGCAAAGAGGGTTGCTGTACTATTGTCATTCTAGTGTGACTTAGCTATTGGCTGTCTGTTATACCTTTTCCAAGAGATAACTGGACTTTAGCTCTTTGTTGCGTGCACTGATCTGTTTAGGACAGCAGGAGCTTTTTAAAAAGATACTGAAAGTGATACATCATTTTCAGACACAGAAGCAATAGTTTTAAGACTGCATTTTGAGCAGTGTCTCCCTCTGTATCTCTCCATGTGATTGCCAGCTTGCAGTAAAAGCCCACTCAGATGGCCAAAATCATGCTCCATGCTTAAAAATTCAGCGCATTCATTTTCAGGCATCTGTTTAAACAGATTTGTATCATTGCTACATGCCTTCAGGCTACTTTTCCGCCATGCCAAGGTGTTCTTGTTAAATAAGAAACTGCTGTGGAGCTCCTGCTTGATTCTGAGGATAATTTTTTCCTTTACATGTGTAGTTATCTGTTTTATGTAGAAATCAACTTTTGCCAAATTTTGCATTCATTAACACATAGCCTATCAGTTTGATCAATCATTTGACAGAAAAAAAATGACCAGTAGACAGAGGAAATAATTTGGTGAAAGGTAATAAAAAAAATGTAAAATTCATGGAGTGGGAGGACTTATCTCAGCTGTCTTCATCCATTTAGTCAATCGGCTACTGTCCATGAATTATGGAGTATTGTGGATGCAAAACATACAAATTCCAGCATATCTTTCAGTTTTAATGATAAACCTGCACAATCCTCACCTTTTTGTTCTTATCAGTTTGTGTACTGTGTGGTAGGGGGTTCTATTCTATGTACTATTTTCTTTTCTTCCTGAGAAAATTCAGTTTTATACAAACACCAGAACTGCACCACACTACCCAGTAGATCACATTCTCACCCATTTCACAAGGTGTTATCTATCTGAGTAAACACTTGTCTGTGTGGGATTTATTGGTTGCAGCGGGAGTGTAGGAGCTCATCACTCTCTGGCACAGTGTGATTATCAGCTTTACAGGGCCATTGGTACATTAATGCAAGACCGACTGAAGGCTGTATAAAGTACTGTTAGAAACAGCAGGAAAGAACAGAAGTGTTTCCACAGTCACAGAACGGGTAAACAGCAGTTGCAAAATGGCCATTTATGTCCTCCCTCTTCTATTGTGCGATGCTACCGCCTTTGCACACACCTAGTTGTGCATTTTGTGTTAGGGTTACAGGTAATCTAAACTAATTCTGGAAAACAATAACACCTGTGGCCGTCTTGCAGAATCCACCCAAGATTCAGAAAATACAGGAGGGATGGAGGACAGAAAATGAGTAATGGTCTGTTTGCAGAGCTGTTGGTAGTGTGCTAGTGTGTGTGCTTCAGTGTGATGGGGGTTGGAAAGAGATGAATAGAATGTAAGATGTACAGAGGCATTGGAGTTGTGTACCTGGCTCTCTCATTAGGGAGGTTTTTCTTTGTCCTCTGCTTCACTGGGATTCATTCTTGCATGGTTTCTTTTAAAGACCAGTATGACTGACATCTCCACAGTATTTCATGGATTAGAGGTGATTTTGTGGGCGTTTTGTGTAGGTGTGGCTGCAGATTTCTCATTTCATCTTGTTTTGTTTAACAATTTCTGAGGCGATGGCGAAATTGGCTTCAGCTGTAAACACGTATCATAAATAAATGTGTGTAAAAATATATATGCAACTGAATAGGTTGGGGAGAAAGTGATGGTTTATCCTGAGGACAGGCATTCAGAATAGGCAGCTGCAAAAAATACCACAGAAGCTCCATAGAGGTTAAACGAAAATATTTTGGAAACTATAAATTCCCTGGGTCATTTATAAAGTATACTTATTGGAGATCTTTCTGCCACTCGTTTCAGTTTTAACTGAAGTGCAGTCTTACTACAGTTAAATAGGCTAAATATTTAAACTAGCACAATAAACGCAAAAAATACATCCCAGTGTTCAGTGGGACCACAGATAATGCCGTAATCCTATTATAGTTCAGCTTAAAAGATTTTCTAAAAGCTGTGAATACTTACGTCTTATAAATACACATTTGAAGGCTAGACATGCTTTCAAAGATATTACTTCCTGAGGATTTTGCGTGTCATCATCTTTTTCTTTTCTTTTTAATTTACACTGCCTCGTGGGGTTCCAAACTACTAAACAAGAACAAAACATATTATGGGGAGGGATGTGTAGTATGAGAGGGGATGTGTTTGTGTGGTAATTACACTGTCAGACTGGATTATTGCTTAATGAAGGCACTTACACATCAATAATAATGTGCCATGTCTAATTCCTTTAGAACTGCTGCTGTTTTGATTACCACCACTCTTTATTGAGTGGAAGGATTATCTGTTATATTTCACTGTGGCTCGTTGTTGGGGTGTTTTTGTGTTCGGCTAACATGTATCTACATGTAGCTTAATTTCTAATAAATGCTATGCCTGAAATCTTGTGCCATTCTTCCTCTCTAGGGTCTCGTCTTCGCCAGGAAGACTTCCCTCCCCGCATTGTGGAACACCCTTCTGACCTCATTGTGTCCAAAGGGGAGCCAGCCACTCTCAACTGTAAGGCAGAGGGCCGTCCGCCGCCTACAGTGGAATGGTACAAAGATGGGGAGCGTGTTGAGACGGATCGGGAAAATCCCCGTTCCCACCGTATGCTGCTTCCCAGTGGGTCCCTCTTCTTCCTGCGTATTGTCCATGGACGACGGAGCAAGCCAGATGATGGCAGCTACGTGTGTGTGGCCCGAAACTATCTGGGCCAGGCGATCAGTCACAATGCTTCTCTGGAAGTAGCCAGTAAGTTCCTTTTAATTTGTGTGTGTTTTTTTTTTGTTGAGTTTTTTTTTTGTTGTTGGTGTCTTGGCAATGCCATTAAAGAAAAAAGATGCAAAACACCAGGAGGGTTTTATATATCAGACACTGCATCTTACAAACAGGATCAGTGGAAGCAGTCAAACAAAACCAAAGTATGTCTCATATCTGTAAGTGTTTGATCAAGAATTCAAAAGTTCCATCTAATACCCAGGTCCATTACCCACACGGCCAGATTTTAATCACCTAAGCTTTTATAAACATTTTAATTAAATTTTCCAAAGACGGTGATAGCAGAAAATTTAATATCTACTTTAAAAGAAAGCAAGTAGCTTCTTCTCATTTGCTCACTATTTCCTCCATATAACCTTACAATAATCTACATGATTAAAGTTATTCAATTATTTGTACTAAAATTAGTGTTTATTTAAGTTTTTTTTTTTTTTTGACACCTTCCAACTTAACCACTTTCATGTATGTGATTATACATGAAAAGCATCATGCAGTTCCAATCTTCTTTTTATTTTGTAACTTTCATTCCTAACTAGCTTGTTGTTGAGAGACCATAAAGGAAATTCAGACAGGTGTCAGCTGTGTGTTCCCAACAGGTGACAACCTCAACTTGCTGAATCATGGCTCTGAAAACAGCCAGCATAGGGAATTGCCAGTTAAACAGTCCCTTTACTGCACTATGTCACAGGCAGGAATCCATCTGCTTGCATGCAACCAATCATACGTGTGTGTTTATGTGTTATCTTGACTGTTGGAATGGACCATCTGAAGTAGAAGAGGCCAAAGAGCAAAAGGTCAGGACTTGCGAGCGTCAGAACAGGGTGTGCACATACACTGACAGTCTTTTAGGCATTTTTTGTAAGAAATACCAGGATTAGTGGGAATGAAACAGGAGTAAATAATGGCCTGAAAGTGCTGGTGACAAGGGTTAATAACCACGACCGTGCTCTCACACACTTCAGAGCTCCCCATCTTTTACTGTCAATCCCCAGTTCTGCTCAGCTGCGTCAGCTTTGCAGTGCGCTACCCAGACTCAATCTCATGGGCAGACATCAAGGTTTTCGAATAATAATACCCCTCCAGTATCTGGTTCACCTTTTGAATTATAATGAAAGAGTTGGTCAAATGCTATCATGGTAGTGCTAGATCAGCGCTCCTACCTTGAGAAGCTCAGCCCTCCAGGGAGAGAGTTTATTACTTGTAGTTCACTAAATTTACTGCCAGGTTTTAAGGTCGAGGGGGAACACAGAGAGGACTTGTTGAAGCTGCCTGGATGAATTATGTCTCCCGGCTTTATCCTTCAGAGGTCACACGGATTCATGGGTCACCCTGGGGCTACATGGTAAAACAAAATGCCCTCTGGCAAATGCTGCTGAGTTAAGGTGTTTAGAAGAGAGAGGTGAGGAGCTGGGGAGTGTTAAAAAGGGGACTGACCTTACTCTGTCAAAAGTGTGTGAAGTAATTTGTTCAGCCTCTTTAGGGTAATAGTAATGGTGTAGGGTTGCTTTGTTTGAAGGAGATGCTTTCAAAAAAGTGGCAGTGGATGTGTTACAGTTTCTCTTTAAAATTCAGCTGTTTCTAAAAAGTTGCGGTGCTCTGCGAGATGCAGTTAAAAATGAAATACAGTGATTGGAAATTTTTTTCAATGCTATATTTAATTAAAATACTATATGCACAGTTTCAACATCAAATGTTTGAATTTGAAGCCAGCAACACCGTGTAAGTGCTCAGCAACTACGATGGTCACTTGTCGTAATTTGTAAGAAAAATGTTTTCTCAGTCTTGCTTGATAAAGGCTTTTATCTGCTCGGCCACTGAGGGCATCCTTTATCATTTTTCTTTGTTTATCAGGGGGCTAAATGTTTTCTGTGGGTGGTAGGTCAGGTGACAGGCACCTTTACTGCCTGGATGCTGTAATATGTGCAGGAAGTGGTTTAACATTGTATAGTTTAAATAAACAAGGTCTTTCATTAAAAAAAAAAAAAAGACAATGGGGTTCATTCACTAGCATGTGCAGAAATGTCCTTACCCTGCTAACAGAGCAAGTGCACACACAAAATTATAGTTAGATACAGTAAACGTTCACACCACTCTGCATTGTGTTTGCTATCTGCAGTCTGTGTAGTGAGACACAAACTGTGCTGGTTAAAAAGAAAAAAAAATGATATAATAAAAGAAAACCTATTGAGAATAAACACATTAGCTGGAAGAATGAAGCAGGTGGTGAAGGGCATCAGTACAGCATGGATTCATGCATACAACACAATATGCGAATGAGATTGCAGCATATTTATTTAAGCATTTACAGGTTGCCATATATATGTCCCACACCTGGGAGGACTTGATGGCAATCACATGATGGCATGCACTTTGCATCAAAAATTAACTCAGGTCAAATGAGGTTTTTCTTTATGAACACATGACAATAGTTATTTGCTATAACATATAATATAATATTCTTTTTTACTAATGTCCCCCAAAATCATTAAAGAGGTCATAGTCAATTAAGATGGCTGTCATTGTTATGCAGCCACTTTATATAATATATGTTTTTTGAATATGTTTTTGTACTGTGATTGGAGATTGCTGGAGTACACGGACAAGAATCCCACAGAGAGATTTAGCTTTTTTTCATCTCTTAGCGACAAAGAAAATGTGAGCGCTACAGTGGGAAATTATAACTTACTAAAACCTCAACTCAATTCCAAGTGAATTTACTGTATTAAAACCATTTCTGCTGCTGTTACAATTTAACTAACATCGGGGGAAGATGATGAAAAGCTTTGAGATGGCTGACAAAAGGCTGTTGGAGGCTGACAGATGTAAAGTGATAAGAGCAGGAAAGGAGTGACAGAGACAGACTGGAACAGAAGACACGGAGGAAGAAGTATCTGTCCTTCAAGGCACAGAAGTGGAACTTGTTTGCAGAAAATTGAGGTGAAGTTGTAGAGACAGTGACAGATGTACTATGTGCTGGTGCCTGAAGCATGACCACAGGGTTGAAATACTTTGTAAGCATGCACAACATCCGCACATGCATGAGCACAGGCATACACACTCTCGTGCACGCACTGTGTAGTGGAATCCTCTCTAAAAGAGATGAAATTAGAAAAAAAAAGGGAAAAAATCTAACTTAGTTCGTATCCAATAAATGTCACTGAAGACACTCAGCATATTTTTTCGTGCCCGCAGGGACCCTAGCGGACCCTAGAGGACCCTGGGAAATGAGCATATGTCCTGTTGACCTCAGCCAGTTGATTCAATCATGGAGAGCTTTATTGTGGTGAAGGCAAAGTCACAGCTTGTGTACTCCAAAGGTTATTGTGTAGTATAACAGTTTTAGGTTCAGTAAGAGAGAGAAATAAATGTTATTCTTAATGAAATTGGACATTGTCATCTGCTAGAGGAAAGTGAGGCTCATTGCAGGGCTGAAGGTTAAGCAGCAACACTGCAGTGATGAAGTAATGAGCCACAGGGAAAGACATCCATACAGAACTGAGACTCGTCATGCAATTAGAGCGTCCCACAAGATTTCTCTGTTTGTATATACAATTTATTGGTATATGAACTAATACATTATTCATACTATTAACAGATGTGCTCTACAGAACCATGTGTCCCCTGCTCACCAGCAGATGTTGCAACCCTGTTATTTTGACTTCATGAGTCTATATTGAAGCATACCACTTGTCATAACTTGACAGTTTACAGGAAGCTTACGAGCTGAAATTAGGGAGCATTTCATAACCCTGTTTTTCAGTATGCTGTAACTCAAGAAACTATTTTTGATCTATTATTGTTAATATTTTATCTTGTTCTTTTTATATTAATATATTAATTAACACCTACTGATAGGACACACTCAATATTGTAATGTACTCTATTTTTGTTAGAAAGACAGACTATGGAAAACTGTAGTAAATATGTAATAAGTATGCATAATATCACTAATATAATATTATAATATAATACTGGATGTGAAAATCTGCTTTAATGCTCAATATAAATGGGACCCAAATGGTGGTATTAGCTAGGTGTAGTCTACTGTGACAGTTATACCAAAGAAGCTGAAACTGAGTAGAATATCCTTTTGGTCTCAGTCACTGATAATTATTATAGTGTGACATAAATTGCTGATGAATTGGAGGGTTGCTGGGCCACACAAAATATTTCTGAGCCACTGTTGGCTTGTGGCCACACTCTAGAGAGTTGTAGCTGGGAAGTCAGTGGGAGCCATATGAAGTAGTAATTACACAAATGCGTTGCATTAATAGACATGTCCACTGTATTATTCTCTTTGACGTGGACAATGAGATATGCTTACCTCAGTCACCCTGTCAGATTGGCAGCTTGTGATGGGACCATGTCTTTACTCTGTGGTTGAAATCTTGTGCTAAAACTGAGCAGGTTCAGGAGATACACAAGGCAGCAAAGACAGAGAGGTGGCTTCTTAGAGTGCTTGTCCCCCTCTGACTGCCCCTATCCCTTAAATGATGTCTCTTTACTTCAGATGGCTGTCACTGCCGCTGACAACATCCTGTCTCCAGTCACTCTGGATAAATGGAGTAAGAGACTCTAAGTGGCAGTAGAGTGGTATATCACAGGAACGCTGTCATTTTTGCTCCATATGGACGGGAAGCGATGTTGTTTTATAGACAACCACCAACACGTTGCGAATGGTCTTCAATTCACAGCCACAGAGCCACATATCAGTATTTATTTCTAATTGCCTGTGACAGTCTGTGGAAGCTGTGCTATCCTCTTGTTCCTGATCCTGTGTTCCGCTCCCTTATTCCCTCCCTGTTGGCCTATGGTTAGATCAGTCAGTGAATAAGTATCACACTCCAGGGACAGCTGGTTTGTGTTTACAGTCTGGAGACTGGGGGCGAGTGCGCTTCAAGTATTGTCTAAACAGTTTTAGTTGCTCTGTTCCCCTCAGCTGAGCTTTTCCAAGAGCCAAGTTTGTACCAGACTGTCAGGACGTAGGGAAAGACTTTGTTTGGCTTGCAAAGGCTTGGTGAAAGGAGAAGGGAAGTAAAGTACTCAAGAGCCTCTGACAAAGACCATATGGCTCCTGGGTGTGTGGCCATATAATCATGACGCAAAAGCTAGCCCTTAGTCTGTGTCTGTGTGTATATTTTATGAGAATTGGGCTGTATATGTATGCATGCTAACCGAAACAACAGTTGGAGCGTCATGATAGAGGAAAAGGCTGACCTTCACATTTTTACACTCTGGGTGATTACTGAATGACAACATTAATTGCAACCATCTTGCTTTCCATATAGTTTCTCTGAACAAAAGAATATTGTGTGTATGTGTGTGTGTCTCTGTGTATGCATGTGTGTGTGTTTAAACCAGCAGAAAGAAAAAACAAAACTGATGAATCTACTTTTATATATGATCACACATATGTAATTTAGGTTCACTGTAGGAACCCAGTTTTACGTGGCATATTGTGTATTGTAGTCATGATATGATTTTTGAATGATTTTTGTGTAGAGTTTGCTTCTGTGTGCCCATATATGATTGGCATAAAATATATATTAGCGCATCTCTCCCTCGTTTGCCTTGCATCTCTTCATTTCTTCTCCGCCCATTAAATAATGCTAGGCAGCATTTTGCATTTAATTAATGTATTCTGCTCTAATTGTTGCCTGTTAGATACTGTTTGGCTTGTCCCATTTCCCCTGACAATAAATCCTCCCCTCGCCTTTCACGCTCTAAACAAAGAACTTTCTTGGTGGTTGGATTTTGTTGCATCCTTAGAGCAGTAATACAACCTGATTTTATCTATTTCCAATAAAACCCTATGCTCGTTGTGTCAGGTTGCTCTGATGTCATATGCCTTTTATGCTCACCCCTTTGCTGATTTGTAACTTTGCACAAGAAACAATAAGCAGCATTAACATGCTTAACTGTAGCAGTGCATCTAATAAGTGAATCAATTAACAACAACAACCCCATCATCAAGTAAAAACTTCTGACAAACCATTTACGGACATAAATTATGATGCGTCTGCTGTGCCATTTTGCTTGTGAAACTGTCACTGTGAAAATATTAAGTGCTTGCAGCGTGTCGTAGTAATCCCGCTGTCACCAACAGAAGAGTGATGTGTGTGCACTTGCTGAGATATTAGCATTATCCATCCTCTATCTGTCACACCACAGTCACCAGCACCCACCAGTCTTATGTGCGCTCAGGGTTAATGCTAACACCCTCAGGTGCCAAACGTTTTGCCTTTTTTTCACTTTGTGTCTCATCGTATCAGCTGCTGAAAGTTGGGTGTTGTTGTGTTGAAATAAATAAAGAAATAACTCTATGCACAACTCTGACAGTCCCTTCAGGCCATGAAAATGAAAAATGAACACTCTCCCAGATGGCGGGCTGCGTAATTGTGGTTTGATGATTGTTTGTTAGTGTTTGTGAATTAAATGCCAACTTTTTGGACTATCATTAAGCACATCAAAATTCTAATGCGATCTACTAGAGGCGGGCATTTTTATTTTATTCCTGCCAAACACAATCAAATCTTATATGTTGTGAATAAATACCAGACAGCCAAATTGCTGGGAAATTCATCTCAGCGTTTATTGTTTGTTATTAACCATCTTTGAAGCGATACAGTTTAGAAAAACAGATCCTTTCAGCGCCGTTCGTGTTTTGCTTAACAAAGTAAAATTGGGACGCCATTAGAGTAAAATGCTTAGCTTTTGCTTCAAAGGCACGTAGCTTCTCTGGTATTATAGCCATCATTGCTCATCTGAAATAGGAAACATTAATTAGTTTTTGCACAATCAAACAGTGATTTAAGATGATTAAGCTAGTTTATACCATTTCTGAATATTATATTAATTATGTAATTATTTTCTTAGGTCCTTGTTGCCAAGATACAAGATTCTGAACTCATATGTTTGGTAAATTCATAAAATCAGAATTGGCTAAATACATTTGCAGTTATTTATTTAGGTGATGAAAATAAATATCACTTTCGCCACAGTAAACTGGGCTGGTCTTACTATAAAGTAAATTACATATAGTTTGAAACAAATACTGAATAAATGTTATATTTTAAACATCATTACTGAAGCACACTATAAACAAATGTGCTATAATGAGGCCGATGATCAGTGTTGACTTCAATGTAATTCAAATTAGAGTGTTACCATGATCCCATTACATTTTTGTTGAACACTGTAATAGTCATGTAATGCATTGTTGTACTAATATATTAACATAGTTACATATAAAAAAAAAATCAACACACCCATCTCCTGTGGCTTTGTGCTGGGATCACCCAACTTGAGATTGTGTAGAGGAATGGCAAAAGTGTGCTGGGGAACATATTTATACAAGTGGGAAAAATGAACTTATGTGATTGGAATTTCAGTTTTATTGAAAAGGATAAGAATGTGATGTTAAAGTGCAAACTAGCCACTGCTGCTAAGACATAAACCCGTACCAAGTATGTGGAAAGACAACATACTTACCTCTTTAATGTACAATCAGTAATACTTGATTTGTAAAGTTTAAATTTTACAGATTTTACAGGTTATTATCTGGCAGTGAGTGCATGTTGCTGGGTAATACAAAAGTAATGCAACAAGTAGTGTAAAAAACTACTTTGTTCAGCAAAGGAACATTTTTAAGTAACATAAGGTGTAATGCTGTCACTTTTTGGAGTAACAAGCACATTTAATCAGACAACACTAATGGAGAAATAATACGAGAAACTGAGAATATCTCAGCAGAGTATTTTCACAGAACTCACACTACATAAAAGCACTGAGAGACACTTGGAATCAGAGATGTGAGCAGTTTCTAGTGCAGCAGCAGTGTAATTGACTGTGTATGCAGTGTTGTTCCTACTGCTTACCCACCACAACCAAAGATTCTGGTATCTTCTCTAATAGGCTGCAGATGTGGTAATTTATAACATGCAGCAAAAATGGGGGGAAAAAAGAGTGAGAGTGGGTGCGTGTAGGGGGGTTGTAGGGGTGTGGTGGGTTCTCCCTGGAAAGGGGAATAATGAGATGAACAGTTCCAAGGCACCACATTCTTGTGTCTGCCTGGCTGTCAGTTCTGCATCCCCTATTTTCTGCCATTTTCTTCCTGCTTCTCCTCCTTCTGGAGCATCGTTACCTCGCTCCTGAGGGAATACTTGCCGACATGTTTGCAAAGGAGCTGCTGTTTGCTGAGAAGCTTTGATGACCGTTAATGTGTCCTCCATTGTAAAATTGCCATACCTACTACTGTACAAACTGTATGCATGTGTGTGAGGGAGATGGTAAAACAAAGGTGTGCCTGTGTGTTTTCATGTTGATGCTCTGCTTTCCTTAGTTTTTTTTAACATTAATATTGTAGCACATGAAAAAAAAAAGCGAAACATTGTTGTCATTGTCAGTGTTTCCAATCCCTAAAACATAATTGAATAATAACAGACAATTTTTTGTTTTACCTTTTTACATTTTATGATATTGTTTCAAATATGCAAGTTCAATCATTTTTCCAATTAGTTGCTAGTGTGGCTGTAGTAGAAACTAAAATTCACAGCCTTTGTTTTCTTGGGTGGGTTCTTCCACCCTCACCCACAAAATAAATTCTTCTCTGTCATCAAGGCCAATTTCAGGGTCTGTGTCATGTTGTGCGAGACAGACAATTGAATGAAAGCCTTCTCCAATCTACTACAACCTAGCAATCAGGTACAAGTGTCTGCAAACACAATTGCAGTATATGCTTACAAGTAGGCTTTCTATCCCATTGATTCTCTCAAATGTATGGCAGTATTTTATCTTGAAATGATACGGAATATGAAAAGACATTTCATAATGCAATTTCCATCTGCCAATAGATCCCTGCTCTGTTTGGCCATCCTCTCTCAATCTGTGTTTTTCTCTGTAGTGTATTTGCTTTACTGGTTCTCCCAGAATTCCCAAGGCTATCACAGAAATATAACAAAGAGGCACAAATGCAGACAATATATTAGAAGGAACTCTGGAAGCTGAAGGAGAGGATAAAGCTGAGTTGTAAATGAAAAGTAAGACACACTGAGGAGGAACTGGAAATAATTAAAAGGATATTCTGAGTGATATGGCCTTTGGCACTGTGACTTTGTATTCATTTATACAAATATTAATGCCCCTCCACCCCCAACCACACACACACACACACTCATTTTCATATCTTAGTGAGGACATCTCATTGACATAATGCTTCCCTTAGCTGCTTACCCTAACCCTTACCCAACCATAACTAAATATTAACCCTGACACTAAAACCAAATTTTAAGCGTCAAAAATGCCTTCAAACTCATGGGGACGCACATTTTGTCCCTATAGTATAGTAGCGTGACAATGCTCTGTCCTCTCAAAGATGTCTAGACATGTACACACACACACACACACACACACACACACACACACACACACACACACACACACACACACACATTAAAAGCAGGTAATGTGCCTATAGTCGATGTGCCCCCCCACTATTTAATGAGATATGCAAAACATGTCAGAATTCAAGTCATTTTCAAAACAGCAATCTACTGGCAATTTACCACAGTCAACCATAACAACAATACTGTCATGCACCAATATTACTTTTTGGTGGAGTTTATTATAATGTCTCTTGTATTGTTGTAGTGCTTTGTTATTTTCTTGCGGTAACATGTTTTCAGGGTGTGATATCCAATTTAAATATTTGCATTGTACTAATAAACATTTGCCTCCATTTCTGCTTCATGTTTTGCTACTGAGGCAAAACGACATTTACAGCTGATCTGTCAGATGATATTCCATCATAGTCACTTGTTTTCAAAGTTAAGGATGATAAGGGGACTTTTTAGAGCTCATTTTATGCATGTAGAGTTTATATTAATTGATCAGCTTCTGAGAAAAAAACATTAATGAATCCTGTTAGAACGGTCTATGTAATGTATGACTCCAGCACTAGTCCCCCTAGTAATGTAGTGGGGCTTTATTGAAATGATGTGGTCAGAGTAATGAACAAATGATAGCTGTAATCTGTCAAACAATGGAAAATGACATAAATATCCCTTACATCAATCTTGCCTGGGAGTTAACTAGATGTATAAATGTAAAAAAGCACAAAGGAAAAAAAATCTCGTTTTAAAAAATGGTCCAGATGAGTCCACATGACTGTGAAGGTGGCTATGGGTCATGTAAGTGCAACAACCACCTTAAGAAAAACTAAATAAATGCATGACACAGTGGGTTGAGAGTGAGAGGCAGAATGAAGTGCCAACCGCAGCTTTATGGTCTGGGAAAATAGAGCCCAGGTGTTCCCAGTTGGTGCTGACAAGCTGTGCCCCGCCCACCAGGGCGCTGGAACACATGCAGAGAAAAAGGTTGCGGGTTGGGCAGAGGCCGTCACACGTGGGTCAGTAACAGGAACGCATTTTCACTGGAAACTGATATATATGCAAAGTACCATTGTTAATCAAACTTTAAATATTGCATTTCATAGCAAAATTTACTACGTTTAGGAAAAAAGAAATCGTATTAAATACAGAAGCTTTGTTTGTACTAACATGAAATTTCAACATCTGGTCCACGCTGACTAGGTTGAAAAAAAAAGCTTTCAAATCTCTGCTTGATGGCACCACTATCTTCTAGAGCAGCATTATGTATAGTAGCAGATGAATGACAGACAGGTACGCTCTTACAACCTAATGTGCAAATTGTCTTAGCTGTAGAGTGCTAATGTTGTTTGCTTTTAACAATACCTACACAAATTTATTTGAATTTTCCACTGAGAAAATACAACAAATAAGAGCACATTCTTCCTTTGTTTCTCAGTGTGAGATCATAGTTAAATATTATTAACCTTCATTCTTGATATGAGAGACAAGGGAGATAATACCACCAAGATCAAGTCAACCTAGAGAGTTAAGATATAGAGACGGCTGGCTCGTGCTTTTTGATAGTTTTACTACTTCAGTGAGATGTGTATTCTCTCAGATCTCACCATGCATGTCAAGTCTGAATGGGTCTCATGATACAACTGAGTGTCTGAATTTCATATTGACTGTAAGCAAACCTCCTCCTGGCAGGTTTTACATCTTCTCATGAAAGATTCACATGCTGGTAAGAATTTTCTTCCAAGCTCCATATTCCTATATTTTATCCCAGTGGCTTCCAAGCAGAGCTGGTTAATTATAAGCTCACTGAATTCATTTGGAGTGAACAAATTGAGCCAGGTTTCATAGCTGGACTGATAATTGGATTGATCAGGTACTGGGAGGCAAAATCTCCCTCATCTAATTTAGTGCTGTGGATAAATAGTGCATTGACATAGAAAATGTTGAAATGTACCATTTTTTTCGTGTCCGCTTTTTGCATTCTCAGTACTATTACTTGATTGTCCAAGACTGAAAAAAAATGGAAAGCTCCACATCCCTGCTGAGACTCCTGTGAACAACAAGATTCACTTTTTCTGTTTTTGCTCCGGGTTGGCATTTCAGTACGTCCCCCTCCCCCTTATGGGCCTTCATCAAACCAATCTATGTCATATATGCCATGAAAAATGTCTCGCTAAAGGTCTTGAACCGAAATGTCGAGAGACAAGAACACATATACAACCACCTGTCATGCACGTCTTTTTTCAGCCACTCTCTGCTTTGTGTGAGAGGCTTCTCAAGATGAGTGCTTGTTTAATTGACAGCTGCTTCACTAACTGGTTCCCTTCACTGACAGATGAGGAAGTTTTTAGACTAATAGCCATTGGACACCTGCACCTCTTGTCAGCTTTCCTTGAGGTTTGTTGACACCGTGTGTGGAGACAGCGACTGTGATGCAGGAGTGCTGTCAGTCTGATGTCTTACACTCTTGCTGTCGCCCTTTTTTTTCTCCTCACATTCGTGCGATTTATAAATAGATGCTGAAAGCATGTGGTGTTCTTTTATTGCTGGAATACATTTTTTTTAATGTCTGTATACAATACAATTTTGATTGCTTTAAATTGTTCACAATGACAGAACTACAGATATCATTCCTTCTCTCCTTGCTGGCTTTTTCTTATATGAACAGAGCTCAGCCTTGAATCGGCCTCTCTCTGCCTTCTCTAGCCAGTGCTGCTCTGTTGGCATTGATTATCTCAGACCCGAGGTCTCCACTGTGTGTGCACCATATGTGTTTATGTGTTTCTCTGTCTCCAGCATTGCTGCATGCTGAGAAGGCAGATATCTCCAGAGGCACTGTAATAGAGCAGATACTATTGCCTGCCTCGCTTTGCCATGGGGGGAGTTGGAGGTGGTGTTGGATACTAGGGAGGAATGAAAAGGGAGAAAAAAATAGGGTAGAGGGCAAGGGATGAGAATATCTGATGCTTGCTTACAGATATATATGAAATCCTATCTGTTTGATAAACCTGTTTACTCCACATTTCACACCCATGACTGAATTGTGTGTCTTCAAGAGACATTGTAAATGTTGTGTACTTGTCTCGGTCTGGATCAGTGGTCGGTTTGCTGCCATTCATTTTGACATTATACATCTTTCATGTGTGAACTTAAGTAACAACTGAAAGATTGAGATTGTAGAAGAAGATTCAGTTCAATCAAATATTATTTATACAGCGCCTTTGGCGACAGTGAGGGGAAAACTCTTTTAACAGGAAGAAACCTCCAGCAGAACCAGGCTCAGGGAGGGGCGGCAATCTGCTGTGACCGGTTGGAGTGAGAGAAGGAAGACAGGATAAAAGATGCTGTGGAAGAGAAACAGAGGTTAATAACCTGCAGTGCGAGAGCGAAGTACTATATGTCATTAAGATAAGATTGGGACTGATTATTCAAGACCTTGTATGTGAGGAGCAGGATTTTGAATTCAGTTCTTGATTTAACAGGGAGCTTCACTCTCTGTGATACGAGGGTGTGACAGAAGTACAGACACTGCTCCAAATTAGAAGGGAGTTAAGGTACTCTGGCCATCTGATTAGATTGCCTCTAGGTGCCTCCTATTGAAGGTCTAAACTGGGCATGGTCAGCTGGGATGAAACCTCAAAATTGGCTGAGAATCTGGTAGAGAGTTTATATCTCCAAGTTGGAATGGGAGTGCTTACGAATACCCAGCGATGAGCTTGAGAAAACTGCAGGGAACAGGGATGCCCGGCTTTTCCACTTTCCCTATTGCTACCAAGACATTAGGTTAAAGATGTACGGCTCACTGTTTTAAGATGTTCATCCCTGAAATGTTTTCATCTGTCCTAATGATGTAAAAAAGAAAGTATATTTATAATGTTCATGAATTAGTGTCCTTAACAGGACAGTTTCAGGACAGAGCAGAGTTTTAGAAGAAGCAGACCAAAACTGTGGTTAATGATTTTTTGGATAATACAGAATATAGTTCCAATGCAATGAGTAATGTTCTAGAAAGATATGTTGCTCTTGAGGTTTCATTATCTAGTATTTTCAGCGCTGTGAGCCTAACTAAGAATTATACAGTATTTCCCTCCACTGCACTGGGCTGTAGCAGAAATCTCACAGCCAGTTATTCCCTGTAGTTGTTTGAGAACAGTTTGTTGTAAAGACCAAATGTAGGCAAGGTTGGTTATTGAAGTCAGAGGCATGTGCTTGGTTGAACATTTTCTTTGCAATTCATTTCCTTTATTAAGAATGCATAACTGTGATAGGTATCTGTGTTTCATTCCTGTGTGTGAAGACCTTTATGTAGTTAAAGGCATCAGTGCCACTTGGTAACTCTGGTACTGAATTGCTTTTGGGAAGGTAAAGTGGAAGATGCTGTATGCACTCATGAACACACAGCAGGACATGTGGTGTACATTGTTTACAGTATACACAGTCTGCTGTTCAATAGTACTCCTTGTCACTCCCATTTGGTTTCTGAACAGAGCGACAAGCTCAAAAACACCAGGACTTTAACAGCGCATGCATGTTAGTCAGTACGCTTCAATGAAAGCTATTAAACATGGGCTACCTTCACCACAGACACCTACTGGGTCTAATCAAGGGTTTCAGTCCCAGTAAGGCTCACTGTTCTTTGCCTTGTAAATTACTGTAAGACTACCGTAAAGGTATGTTGACCTCCCACTTTTTATTTGAACCCCCAAGCAATTGCATATTTATGTCAAGCAGAGCGGAAGAAAACAGCGTGTCCAACAACAAACCAATTAATTTGGACACATGCTGCCAAATGAGACAGTGAATTGAAATTAAGAGAATGGAAATCAACCAAGGCTAGATTTAAAAAAAATAAAAGCCTTTGTATGACGTGGAATGGTGTGCTTCATTGTGTGTGGGAGTGGGGGACTGGAGCATGAATGATATTTTACTCTGACCTCGTCTCAATGCTAATTCTCTCCTCTTTGTGTCGCTTTTTTCTCTCTGCTGCCTATAGAGACATAAAAGACTCTCAACAGACTGTGAAGGACATTATTTAATTTTAGCCCACAATGCAAAAAGTGTCTTCCCAGAATAAGGTTGTCCCTACCCCTAACTGCTCTCTTTCACATTTCTTCCTATTTGGATCCAGACAGTGCTGAGTCTGCTTAGAGCCAGACAGCTGGAGGGATTACAATGAACTAATTATAAGCTATCTATCCATAATTGCAGCAGATTATGCTATTATTCATACACAGTTTAGCTGCATAAAATGCTCTAACCGCCATCACATTACGTAGCATATATTGCTATGTATTATTCATTATCTGCACAGCTAAAACTAAATACCACATTTCAGTTTGAGTAGCCTTAAGGGTAAAGGATAACCAAACCTCATTACAGTATTACAGCTTTTTTCTCAGTCTGTAACATATCATTGATGACTCGATTAGGCTCATACATTGTGGGCACTGATGTGCAGAAATAAGGAAATGATACTGTCCATTCAGGTTATTGTTTTTGGAGACGTGCATGATTTGACTTCTAGGCTTAAGGTAATAAATAGAGTGTCAAGGAAAGCATTACAGCTTAACTTGTCTAAGCAATCCTGTCATCTCCTGTACCCCCTTACTTCCTTTGTTTATGTAATAACTGTTTTAAAAAAAAACGTGGCCTGGAGAAAACTACAATACAGTGCAAAAGTGAAGCAACTCCTCATTTCTCCCATTTTCTGTCTTCTACAGAGGCAGACTTTCTTGGATTTTTTTAATGTGGTCTAGAACAATACTTCCTAAGGCTCTCTGAAGTTTTTCTTTGCATATCTACTGCTTTTTCACTAATTTTCAGTAGGATAGTGTGCAGGGTGAGGAAATTGGATAAGTGGAGGCCAAAAGAAGAAGTGGTAAGTCTTACAAAAACTATCAACAGTATCCGAGGCCTCATCAGAAATGTTCCAAATGGAAGGGTGGCTGTCAAGAAGCCATTTATGAAGACATGAAAGAGCAGGAAAGGCTGAGGTATGCCAAATTACACAAGAACTGTTCTGAAAATCAGTGGCAACAGGTCTTATGGAGTGATGAATTCGTGTTTAAAAGTTCTGATTCCAATCGTCAATCAACATGTACCAAGTAGGTCAAGAGAGGTGCAATAGTGAGTGTCTACAGCCATCACTGGAAGATGGTTTGGGGCTTTGTTTGTGCAAGTCATGTTGGGGATCTTGTTGAAATTGATGGAATTATGAATGCTACTGTAATCCACCTTTTGATCCACCAGGAAAACACGGATGCCAAACAAGCTGCCAATTCAATAGAAGTATACCTTGATAGAAAACACACAATGGGGCCTGTATTGAAACAGTGTTATCTTGACATGGAATCAAACAAAAGGCAGTGAACATCCAAAGAAGAACTTTGAATGTCCTTCAGGAAGCCTGGAGAACTATTCCTAAAGACTTCTTCAAGCTAAGAAAGCTTGGATAATACAGTTCAGGCTTCGCGGAAGAGTAAATGTGCTTATATTGATTTTCAAACTCTGCTTTAGTCTTTCCATGTATGTTTGTGCTAATCAATTGTGACATCGGGCTCCCATTTTTCTAGCAACATTTAAAGAAATTAGGTGTCGCTCAAGAAATTTGCATGGTGGTGTACAATTTTACAAGTAAACCTGGAAATCCGTTTTCTTCATTGAGTAGTTCTAGTAAGGTACACTGAAACACTGTTAATGGTTTACTAGACTAATGGCCTTTGCCTATAAGCTGTTTGGTGCAATAGTACAAGTATAGTCCACTCAGATCAAATGGTGAAGTGTACTGGAGCAGAGCTTTATGGTGTTTCTTTCTTGTTTGAATATGCAATCAAGACAAAATCATCATTTTCATTCAAAGCAGACATTCTATATTCCCTGGCAAGGAGGCCGCATAGTGTTGTGTACTGAGTAAAACTATTAAATGTTAGTCTGATTTGTACAGTTAACCTTTAGATTATTGAATAAGAGCTATAAACAGCTTGAAAGAGTCACAAATGCTATATCAGAGTAAAAGAGAAAATATTTCAAGAAGCCTGACTATTGGTTGAACCTTATTGGTTGGAACAATAATTATCAAGCATTCTTTAACAGCTTTGTTAGCATGGCCAAATATTAAGATTGAAATGCCAAACAAAGAAAAAAGAAGCAGGTTTTTCTCATCTCCTGTTGTTGTTTAGCAAGAAAAAGATCAGGAATAATTGATCTGGTGGTCTGAGGCGTTACTTTAGTTATCAGCATAAATGCCTACCTCTTTTCTGCTTCTTTGTATGGTTCTTGTTTATGACTTTGCAGAACCAGAGCAAAATCAATCCCCTGCCTCAGAGCCTTGTGTCCTTAGTGACCGCATTGACTAAACTCTGCTTTCAGCATCCCAAAAAACTCATTTTACTAGTGAGATCATACCCACTTACCCAAGTTACAAAGCAGAGAAAGCACTTGAGGGTTTGAGTGGGAATGGAATAGATGCCATTTGCCCTTCTACAATTCACTGTGTAATCAAAATGATTTTGTGCTACAGTATTTAAAGAAAAATGATTACCACATTATAAAAAATGGTTTATAGTCATATTTGAATATCATCCAAAGATCTTATTTTGTGACAGTTTTACAGCTGCCATAGAAGTGCAGAAAATACCAAATATACCATGTAAGATGGCGAGTGGGATAAGGAAAGAAATGGTTGGTAACATACCAGTAAAAGAGTCTTGGCTAAACATCGAGAATGATTCACAAATGACCAACAACTCTAACTACCCCAGGAGATTAACAACACCAGACAGAAATTTGTCCTTTGCGTAGGCTTCAATGGGATTAGAGGCAAAGTGAATATTTGCAGAGTATGGTACTGTGTGTTTGCGTGTCCTTCCATCCATCTGCATCCCTGCGTTTCCAGGCTGACAGTATGTTGTTTATCAACCTGGCTGGTTTTTAAAATAATCTATTTAGCAGTATGTTCACTTTGCTCCCTCCTACCTCCTACCCATCAGAGCAGCTGTCTCTGTGCACATGGTGCAGCAAGCCAACCTTAACGTTTTCTTTGCACTGCTGCTAAAACCAATTAAATTTACAGCAAAGAATTCGCCAGATTCTAAAGCTCAGCCCGCCCCGCCCTCTTTCTTTCCCCCTGGTGTGTGTATTCATGTGTGCATCTGTGTTTGCATGCCACCAAGGGCAATGTTAAGAGCTGATCAGGTGGGAATGTGACATACTTTCAGCTTGTGTGTGCGCCTGTCTGTTTGCTAATCCATATGGGCGCAGCACTAATTAAATCCAGAGGCTCAGCCATTCACACCAGTGACTGCTTGGCACTGAGCAAAAAAAAAAAAAAAAAATCTGCTGGTGTTCTGTCAGGTAATATGACAAAACCAGCAGGGAGAGTTTTAGTGAGCGTGTGTGTTGATATCAGTGAAGGAGACCAGGGTGTCGTTTTTGGGCTGCAAAATGATTTTGTTTGCGCACAGAGCAAGCTCGTCTATAGAGGCGGAAACATTAATTCTAGTCCAGTGTTTGTAGATTGAACAGTCAGATTGGCAGCTGATGATGTAGGTATTTGTGTAAGAGGAAAGCTTGTGTCAGCAGGGTTAATAGCAGAGGGAGACATCATGTCACACGAGGCACCTCTCGGCTGAGCCAAGCCGGTCAGAGTCACCGAGACAGACTGGCTTGTCTCTGGAAGTGGATGCCTCACTCAGCAATTTCCAGGCCTTATCAAATCTAACCAGTATAAATGTTGCCTTCTTGCTTCCCTGACCTCCCTGACTCCCTAAAGCTTTTTCCAGCCTTCTTCCATCTCCACAGTAGAAACTTATTACCGGGGTTATAAGTGACATGTTTTTGCCCCCAGATTTATTTTCTGAGTGCATCCTTTCTATTTTGCTTTCTCTCTCTCTTTTCTTTTTTAGCAGGAAATGCTTTGCTGTTGTGTGCAGATGCTGTGAGTAATGGCACTTCTCTGAAGGGATTCTATAATGTCTTTTTGATGTGTTTCTCGCTTTCTTTCTTTTCTTTTTTAATCAGGAATGTGTTTGTGTACTCTACACATTGTGCGATATGCTTGATTAGCCTGCTTGGGAGGGCTAATGTGTTGGTTTATTGGCATTGTGTTAACCGGATAAAGATTTATGGGGGGACAGGCCAGCATGTGTTCTGCAGTTCACACAACACATAGATAAATAAAGGGAAATTGTGTCCATTTGTCACTGTCTCGGGCTGCTCGGGATGCCGTCTACCTGTGGAGTGCCGAGCCCAGCAGAGATGTGACAGTTTGTCCTTGTCGGTCTGTTATCGCGTTGTCTATCACGCCGGCACCTGTAAGCTTGTTGCAGCCTCCTGCCTGCACTCCTATTGGTTCACTACTCCGAGGCAGACAGCTACAAGGCTTGTTTGAACTCCTGCTGTTTGTGCTTGTACATTTTTAGAAGAGTTATCTCTGGCTAAATTTGTCGCTGTAATGAAGAGCTGCATGGAACAGAAAACCAGCAGGATCAAGATCCATAGTTTCTATATTTTTGAGGTGGGAATTATTTGTACACATTTTTTTTTTTTTCAAATTCAGCGCAGAGAGTCATTTTTTGATTGGCATTTCAGCTTCTTAAAATAACTAGATGGAGAAAGTGGATCCTTTATGTGTGAAAGTATTGCAGCTACTTGAGTCTCCAACTCCACTGGATGATTTGCTTCAATTAACTTTTTTTCTTCTTCAGTATTTCTCCCAGACCACAATCTATCTGCAACCTCAGTAGAGTGAAGCATAAAAATAAACTTTAATTGAGTCTGAATACTCTGACTCTTCAGTGACAACGATTTGCAAACATATTACTTTGTCAATCAAAACGGTATTACTAATGCCCTTAACGTTTCTAACAAAACATATTTGTGGCAAATTAGTACTGTGAAAACATAATTTCTAGGAGATGGGATTGTTTACTAAGCGGAATCCTCCTGTTATTTCCTCGGGGATATAAGTTACGGCACAAAATTGGGGGGGAAAAAGCTTCTCATGCACAATATTTGCTGAGTTTATCAGAAGCAACAGCAGTTTCTTGGGAACATGGAATAACTGGGTAAGTATCAAGTTTAATGGTAGCTTCCACGACTGCATGAACAGAGGAAAGTTAAACCTAAGCAGTTTTATTTTAAAAAAAAAGAAAAAAGGCTGCATGACCCCTTATTAGTTAAAGATTAACAAATAAAAGAATAAGCAAAGAAAAAACCCTTCAAGTTACAACATTAATTTTAAGGTTTTTATTTGAGATATCAGACACTGCACTGTGAAGCATTCTTTTTGCTTTCGTGTTCAGCAGTTTTCAATTAATTTTTTTGTACCCCCCCTTTTTCATAGATGGAGTAGAGAGACACTGAAGCAGAGACAAACATGAAGCCACAGTGCAGTTGTGCGGTTTACTCTGGTATTCTGCAGACACTGGATCCATTAGGAGGGTTTGCAGGGTTGGGGGTAGGAGGTGGGGGGTGGAGAATGCACAACAGAGCTGGAAGAGAAAATGAGGAAAGCTCAGGCCTAAAAAAAAAAAAAATAACAGGGAGGAAAATCTAGCCTTGCCGAAAGACTTTACAGCAGGTTTGAAGTAGAGGAAAAGAAAAGAAGATAGGGAGGAACAAAGCCCTGGGAGATTGTGAGATGGCTTAGAGGAAACAAAAGGAGATGAGAGTAAGTAGAGATTGAAGTTAGAAGACAGGAAAACACAAGGGGGGGAATGAAAAGTGATGAGGGTGTATGCAAGGGTAAGATGGAGAGATGAGAGAAGGAGAGCTGGTGGGTGGCTGATTCAGCTTATCTTTGCGATGATGGGGAATCACAGGCACATGGCAGGACCTGCATAAGAAAAATCGCAAATGAAGAATGTTTGCAACTTTCGACATCACATTACAGCAAAGCGCCATCAAGAAATATCCAGGTGTGAACTTGCCTTAACCAAAATTGCTAATGACTCACACCACTGACCCTGTTTTGGCCTGCTAATTTGCACACACGCAGTTAGATGAGTCACCTAATGTTAAAGCAGAATAAAGGCAGGCATTTATTTCAGCAGCGCTTATTCATGGGATACCTCACCCTAATGAAAAGGCAGAATATCTGCATGCACACTTAGTGATCTTTCCTGTGGTGCCCAAATTATACCCTCCTCCCCTGTCATCGCCAGAGCCTTGCACACCACCGGGTGGGAGTTTCACAGTATTGGAGGCTTGGAATACCTGGAGGTTAGCGTCTTCCGACAGCACATCAGTCAGTCATATTTAAGTGGAATCAAACATCGATGGATGAGTGTCTGTAGCCACGGGGCTGTAAGCAGTGTTTGTGATGGAGAGCAAATGACAGGCGCTGTATTCACAGCATTTTCTAAAGCGCTTCATGTAATTACGGACAGTCCTCAAGGATGTTCTTCTGCTCACTTTGTTCACTTTCGTACGAACATTCCCACATGCAAATGTCCACTCTTCCCAATTACTCCTCTGACCACGACATCAAACGGAATGAGCTATCAGAGACGAGCTCTGCGAAGCGTTCCAATATAAAAAAAATTTCTTCGTATAATCACGTTTTTCTCATCCCTTTCCATATCGTTTTGGAGCCTTCTCCCTTTTCCCTCCCCCACACCTATCCATGGACTCCAATCGTCAGAAAGACAAATTACCAATTGGGCTGCTCTTTTAGCTGTGCTTTCTGTACAATAATCAATTTGAGGTTGAGGGAAAGGAGAAGGCTAGAAAAACGTGAAATTATTCATCAGGGTCTCTCAGTAGCGGGGTTGAAGCGGTGCGGGGGATGGTAGGGGCTATGTTGTCCTCCACGAGAGATAATTAGGAAGAAGACCAGAAAGTAGAATTAAGGGGAGGACTGCAGGCCACAGTGAAGGCAGGGCGGGGGGAGACTACAGAATGAGAGTAGTTGGTGCAGAGAGCAGTTTGTTGGGATATTTGGAAATCTTGAGGTGGTGTTTGGCTTGTTGTCCCAGCAACAGACAGATACACAAGGCAGAATGGAGGCTAGACAGCTGCGACTAGCGATGAGTGAAGGGGAACTGCGAGGAGGAGGACGAGCTATGAGGGGAGCATGGCTTTGAGTTAGCTTCAGTTAAACGAGTCAGGAGAAGAGGATAGGAGCAGGCAGAGAAAAAAAATGAGCCAGGCTGTGTCTCATGACAAGTGTTTATTCAGAGTCCTCTTGTTTCCTACCAATTACGGGGCTGGGGGCCGCTTCGGCACAAATCCTCCTGGTTGTCTTCCCTCCTGTGCTCCATTTGCAATTTTGGATCACTTAAACATCTTGGCCATGGATGTTTACATACGTGTCTTTACTCTTCGAGTCTACCTGTCTGGCATTTTGACACATGTGCTTAACATATAAATGTGTGCGTAATTATCGCTTTCATGTGTTTAGTTATCCTTTGTGTGTTTATCTCACGTTAATTACTTGTATTATCTGGAAACCTGCATTTGCTCTGTTCTTATCTGTACCCTTCCCCGTGCTGCTGCAATGACCCAATTTCCCAAGAGGGATCATTAAAGTTTCATCTTTCACCCCTCATTCATTTCTCTTCCCATTCATTCCTCCCTGGCGCTGCTCGGTCCAAACCAAACAAGCTTGTCGTAATACCTGATTTCTGTTCCCATTCCTACTCTAAATTACTGGTTTTTAGCTTCGTCATAACCTGAAGGGCTTCTAAGTGCCAAAGACTACTGCTCCTAGGCTGTTTTTTTCCCCCAAAACCATTAACAGGGCATAGATTTTATTTGTGCATCACTTATTAGGTTTTAAATGATCATTTATTTCATTTCTGATGACCTCTGGCAGTTCATGGTAATAAGGTGTTTAGATATTTATGTTTATCCAGTGCTATTTTTTTGGTGGAAAGCCCTTTTTCCAGAAGAATAATTTTTTTAAAGAGAGAAAAAAAGAGAGAAATGCTTGCAGAGCATGACTGAAGCACCGATGCTTGCCAGAACATCCTATTATCAATATCTGACACCTGATACGAAGCACTAAATGGATGTAAATCAGCCAATCATTCGTTTTTCCCCCACTTTTTGCTGCATCTTTTCACACATCCTTCAGTTACGTGGAAATTATCGATGGTGCGGTGTCAAACCTTTCGTGTCTTGGGTTCGTGTAATTCTGCTATCACTTCATGCAGTGTCAGCATCTTTGCATGTTCTTAAACCGCAGTTTCTCCTGGTTGAATGAAAGCATGGGCTCTGGTGTGTTGTGGCGCTCGGTGCATAATGTATATCTGTCAGTCACTGTAATATCCTCTGGAATATAATGCTGTAGTCTCAAAATATTTGCGTGAACACCATCCGTTGTTGCGTCTCGTACTTTTCTCTGATTTATATTAGGCTTTTTTTTCTTCTCTTTTCTTTTTTTTCCTGGCACACCACAGTGCATTACATATTTGCCCACAGCCTCTTTCTCTCCTGGGCCTTGAGTTGTCTCTCAGATTGATGATGAGGGAGAGACTAGGGCACCTCTGGGTACATTAAGATGCAGAACATAGCTGTAACTATGAATGTGTATATTGTGTGTGATTTGTGTGTGTGTGCATGTGTGTGAGAGTGCGTGTGTGTTTTAACACATAACTCCTGCATAGTTTGGCACCTGCCTCGCCATAAAGCAAACAGTGACTACAAAGTTGTCTTATCCAGTGCTACAATGACTATACCTCTTTGTTTCTTTGTGTCTATATCTCCACTCTCCTGCTTCTGTGTCTTTGTCTGGCTCACTTTTCTCTTTGTTACAATACATTGCCCTCCCCACTACCAGCTTTTCCTGATCCTCCTCCTCCTCGCTTTGTGACCTAGGTGCACTCTTCCCTTGGAGCATCTCTCCTGGGTTTTGCACTTTATTATTTCCATCGCTACCCACTTTGTCTTCTTTCACAAACAAAGGCCAGGTAGAAATTAGGGTAGATACTCATTTAAACATTGAGTTGCCCACTCAGGGTTAGATTTATGCTTTGTCTGCAGGGTGTAATTGCACATACCCTAAACTTTGCCCCTCTCTTCTCTTTGTGTACAGTTCATGAAAGGTGCTTATTTAGAAATCAAGCTAGCCCAAGGAGATTTTCCAAACACTATTCTAAGGTCATGCTGCTCAAACAAAGGTTTCTATGGGCCAAAATGCTGGAATACATTTGTCTCAAGGTCTGACTACTGTCTACTATCCAATTCTTTTGTTTTGCCAAACAAAGCCGGTAAAGTCTTTCACACCAATCTCTCTCCTTCAGGGGGACTCATTGGACCTATTAGTGGAAAATCTGCAAATGTGTTTTTGTGTCTGCGAAAAAAATTAATTGACATACTCGCACACGTACTTACACGGACGCCTCCCTCCGCTTACCACATTTTATCTACTCGTTAATGTTCCCAATTACTCTGTCAAACACTGCCAACGTTTTGCAGCGTGGCACGCTTATTGAAATGGTAATGCAACCAACTCAAAGTGAAAGTCTTTCATTCGCTGACTTCTAAGTGGATTTATTCATGACAATTTACTGTTCTCATGCAGGATTACACTAATGAGAGGGTTAAAGTGTGGTGTGTGTGTGTGTGTGTGTGCACGTGTGTGGCTTTTCTGCTTTCATGTGAGGGACTCTTGCCCCAGAGAGAGAGGGCCACTCTTCTACTGCCTCCAGTTCTCTCCATTATTCAGAAGAAGAGGACTTGATTGGGTTTTGTACCATTCCCATTCTCACTGACATGCATTTCCTGCTTTCTAAAGGATTCAGGTGTTTGCTATTGCTGTCACAATTAATAGTTATGTTTTTTCCTTTTGTGAGGTTTTTGATGCTTTATATCACTAACGAGTGTATATCCTTGACAGCCTCAATACAAATCTCAGTAAATTACATCACACATGGAATAGGCTTCAGGAGTAACAAAGGAAAGCTGACTCGGGACCGTACTGAAAGCCATCTTCTGGCATGAGATGCAGTTCTAATAAGCAGGTGTTTTTAGGTGAGATCTCAGCATATAGATCATTATGCGTTGCGTTAAACAGTTCCTGAGTTTTCCACCCATCTAACCAGACTCCTGTTTTAGCCGCATTATTCAGTTTTATATTTTATTGCGTTAGCGAGTGGATATATGGATTTATTCCATTTGGTCTAAAAGCGCTTGGTGTGCAAAGTGGGTGCTATTTCCAAAGTAACGGGTGAAAAGCACAGACACAACCCACACACATTTTGTTTAGACTTCTAAAAGATTAATTAATGCAAGGCTTGCATCACTAGAAACCCGAAGTAGTGCTTCATCCTTGCAAATAAAAGACTGCAGGAAAATAATGGCAACCTCATACCTTTAGTAGATTATATTTCACTAACATGTTTCATTGAACGCTGCATTTTCACAATTATTATGTGCCCTAAGGAAGGAAAACGTTCCCTGAATGCATTTGCACTTATTAAATTGACCAAACGGGGTCTGATTTATTCTCTGTTCATTTATTTTGTCCAATACAATCTTGATTTAATTAAATGGCACACCTTGGCGAAAATTAATTAAAAAATACTTGAAAATAATTAGCTTGTTTAATAATTGTGTGTATTCAGTGCCTGCAAGATGAAGCAGTATAATACAAATAATTTTAATTTAAAAAGAAAGGTGTGAGGCAATCCCTTTTGATGACAGGACACCGTGTTGTAAAACTATGGGTTTTCACATTCCTGCGTCATTTTAAATCTAAAGGTAGTTATTTCTCATGTCACTTGCACACTTGCTATTTGTTTTGCAGTGCTGCAACACAACTTTTATACCTTATAATGACGCTATTGTAACAATTTATGAAGTGTATATACAGTATGACATCAGAGATAGGTATATAATCGGCAGGCCTGATTATCACTACTGCAAATTAAATCATTATACCATTAGAGCAGAAACAATAGTTGTAATGCAACGTACATTAAGGTGTGTGTTAACACACAACCTTCACCAGAGTGGATGTCCCAGCGAATTCAGGTCAGACCATAGTGTAACCATGCAATCTCATCTACAGCCCACAGTTAGCATGCTAAATCCTAAAGTTCACGACAGCACAATTACAAAATGACTCAACAAGTATGTCTTATTTGGAAGGACTGCCAAAAGAAGGCTTCTTCTCTCTAAAAAGGACACAGCAGCACAAGACTTGTGGAATGTTTTCCTTTGCACAGCACATGAGCATGACACCTCATACTGTCAAGTATAACTGTCAAATATAACTGTCAAGCACAGTGGTGGAAGGGTGATGATTTGGGCTTGTTTTTTAGCCACAGGACCCGAGCAACTTGCAGTCATTGAGCTGACAATGAACTCAAAGTCAGATGTGGGACCATTGGTCTGACAGCTAAAGGCTGGCACAAATTGTGTCATACAACACAAGTGATATCCCAAGCGCAGCTGTATTCTCCAATGTGAAGCCATCTGTCTAACAGCTAAAGCATGGACACAAAAGAAGTCATACAAAAGAATGATGTTGCAGAATGATCCCAAGCACACTATCATATCAAAAACTGAATGGCTGAAAAAATACAACGAAAAGAAATGTAAAAGTTGTTGCTGTGACACATTTTTTGTCGAGATGTCAAAGTAAATGAAATGCTGTGGTGGGAATTTAAGGATGAATGCCCCTGAACTTTAACTGAAAGAGAACTGAAAGTGTTAAGAAAAATAGGCCAAAAAAGGGGGTTCTATCAGATATAAAATTTATGGATTGTACTTCATTTTTTCTAGGACTGCATCATCCTTGACTTGATTGTAAGTTAGCTGCTTAATTAAAATTTTAAATAATAAAATATTTCTGGTCATATGGGAAATTACATGAAAAATCAGTGAGAACCGCCCACCTGATCTCGTCAGAATCAGCACTTCTTCTTTGACTCTTTTTTTATTTAGTCCGAAACAATTGCCAAATGATAACTGTCAGATTATTTTTATTCAAGAAATTGAAACCACAATAAATTGAATGAGTGATCACTATACAACATGTATAAAGGTGTCGTTTCCACATTTAACTTTGACCTTTTGCTGATGGTATGAGAAAAAGTCCAGTCCAGTCATGACATCAGAAAATGATGCTTTCCCAGCAAATCTTCATGTGCATGTGAGTCCTAAGCTGATCAAAGTCAGTCCACATAGGAATTTAACTTGAAGACTCAACACACCACCTAGTGTTCTGACAAAACCTGATAGATCTGTATACCTATACAGGTGGCATTTTAACAAAGCTATTTGCCACGAGACAACCTATTGCAGAAATCAGTCATTGTAAGAACTGGAGGAGCCTGTGGACCTATTTAATGCCTTACAGCCAGAGCTAGTTTGCAACAAACCAACAGCAGTCACATTCTGACTCCATAAAAGCTCTTTGAATGGTCTACTTTTTCTATTTTGATGCCAACAAAGCACACGTAATAGTACACTGCAAATCCAACAAGAAAGTCCCAGCAAGATGCAGCCATACTTTACTACTGCAACAGCATCAGCAGTGCCATATTTGGCAAACGTCTATGATAATGTATGGTGCCTTGTATTATTTCTAGGTGTTGAGGAAAAAGATATTCATCTAGAAACAATCATTTCCTGACTTTGTAGAAAAGAGATACCCAGATTATACATCATGTGACATCTGAAAATGGAAACAGGCTGACAGTACAAACTAACAGAGGTAGAGAAATAAACTGCATCAGAGCAAAACTAGAAGGCAAGAAGGCAAGGCCACCGCATTGGTGTATTTTTCTTTTTTTTTTAAAAAAAAGAGAGACTATCAAAAAATGGATGGATGAACCTGTATTATGTTTGTTTTGACAAGCCAAGTATGATATATATACCCACACAGTTGGTATGTGTTATTTGTATGTATTGATGTGTCTCTTCTCCTGAACGTGTTTTTTTCGCAACCAAATATATCCAAGACAGTAATTGACAACTCTACTAACCCTATTAGAGCTGTTCAGCCTCTGTTTCACCCAGCTCTTCTGCCACTTCACTAATTCTCCTAATCTTCTTCATGCTCGTCTGTCTTTTCATATCTCCCCTCTCCTTATTCTCACTGCAATGCTTTACCTCTTAGAGAGGGATGGGATGAGTGAAGAAGATTAAAATAGAGGTCACGCAATCCTTTTAGCTGGTTTTAATATCTGCTCCTCGAATGATATGTTCTGCACGTACATCAACAGGATTAGAGTGTCAGAACTTCCAAGAACTGATGAAGCAGTGCATCTATCCCTGTACGCACATTCACATGGCGCCATGGTACACATCCCCTGCCAGGATGTAGTGCTGCTTAGCAGATGATATGCTTGTCCATTTTGCACATACAGTGTCTTTTTTCAGTTATTGTCTTTTCTTTTATACATATGTGTGTTTTAAAGAAGAGAAATAAGCAACACTGCCAGCATTATCATTCCCTAACAGAGGATTTCGATGTATTGAGGCATTAAAGGGTCGTTCTCTGAATCTAAAAGGTAAGGACAAGTTACTGACAAGTTCAGTATTAAAAGACCCTGCAAATATTATAACATGGAACTTTATCATATGAAGTGAGCTACAATATTAAGTTAATTGGTTCGCCAAACAAAGATAGATATATGGCCCTGTGTGCAAGAAAATGTTTGCCCTGGGACCGCTTTTTTAAATAATGATTTCATTGTGGAAAATGAAATTCAAATTGGGGAGCCCATGGAGGACAAGCAAGGAATTTTTGTTAGTTTATGAGCCTTATGCACTGTCTTCTAGATGCTTGTGTTTATTTTACAAATCTCCTGTGGCATAGTTATGAGACTGAGCTCATGTATGTATTCTAATTTGTATGTGTGAGACCCTTTTATTGGATTTGCTTGGTTGCAATTCTTATTATGTTATTGGCTTTGGTGGGTGCTTGCAAAGGAGAACAGGGCCCACTGGACCTCCCGTGTGAGAGTACAGTATGTGTTTGTTGGTCTCGCTCTCTCGCTCTCTCTCTTTTTTCAGTCTATATTACGAACTATTAGACATGAGCTGCGCATATTGGTTTTTCTGTGAAGCAGCTGTTTCTCTCAAAGCTTTCTGCCTCTCCAGACTAGTTTTTTAAGAGCAAGGAGAAGAAGAGGAGGTGGTGGTAGTGGAGGAGGGTGGTTCGTGGTGGATAAACACACCAGGGGGTGGGGGTAGCGAGAGGTCAGGAGATAGATTGTGAGAAAAGCCAAGGATTTCATATCTGCTGGGACTGAACGATAGCTGTATTTTCAAGGTTAGCTTTGGGTATTTATTGCATGCCCGTTTTCAAGTTGCTGCTCTGTGATATTTTAGTCAATAAGGGCTGGTTTGCATTTGAGCTGAAACAACAGGAAATGTTTTAAGCACTGAGCGCATTAAAATTTCACAATGTCAGTTCTTATTTTCGGTTAATATTACTTGCTCTTATAATATCATGTTTTTTGTGCGGTCACTGTGATGAGTGCCAGGAAACAGACAGAACCACAATACTGCTAAGCATCTGCCTCTTGCCCTTTTCATTTCAGTATGTACACATCACAGACAGGCTGAGGCTGATCTATAGTAACAGTTTAGCGTTTTGGGAACCCAAATGAACCAATAATCAGTAGAAGGTTAAAAGACAGTCGCTACTATCTTACTATCGGAACTGTCCTACAAGTGACTCCTTTACGGTGGAGTCACCGTAAAGGAGTCACTTGTAGCAAAAGCACACAAAACACAACGGAAATATGAAAAATGACAACGGAAATAGGAAAAATAAAACAGAAATAGGAAAATACAGATTTCCAAAATAACAAGGGAAGTGTTTCTGGGGAGACAATAACCCGACAGACTAGTTGCAGGAACCAAAATATGCTAAGAATTGCGCTGGGAGACACTTAAAAGAAGTGGAGGATCTATCGGTTTTGTGAGGAAAGAAAAGATGAGAGGTAAGTGTGTTAGCCTAACTATTAGCCTAAAAATCCATCATCAGTATTATATGAATCATGATAAAACACACCTACCATGTTTTGTTTTCCTGCAACTGGTCTGTCGGGTTATTGTCTCCCTAGAAACACTTCGCTTGTGCTTTTGGAAATCTGTTTTTTTCCAATAGACCCTGTGCACAAGAAAATGCTAACTTCCTGTTTTAAAACCGGGTGTAGGGTTGTACATTTCCGGTAGCCTTATTTTGCGGTCAGTCGCTACTGCGAAGGACTCCAAAATCATGTCCAAAACACGAAAACGGTAAGATCGTGTTAAGTTACAAAGAGCGGAGGGTGCGAACACTCACCATTGCTGTGTCATAAAAAAATTAAATGATCAATTTTGACTTTTGAAGAGTGTAGATCAATTGGTTGTTTACATCACTCAACACAAGCAGAACTGCATTCCAAAATCAGAAGACACATCGTTCACATTCAGAAACACATCTCTGTATAGTGTCAGTTCTTATGATTTTAAAGGGGAATGTTCAGCATTCAAACTACAGGTGAACAATAGTCAAAGGTTTCCCCCATTATGTCAATATCAGCTAGTCAAGTACACACCTACACAGCATGTCAACAAACCGTGAAAAGAAGCCACAAAAAAATAAATAAATGAATGATTGCTGGTAAGGGTTTCTATACATTAGTATTTACGAAGGGTATGTTGTGACTTACCTTCAAAATTACAGTGGTCCCTCGCTATAAAGCAGTTCACCTTTCGCAGCTGCACTGTTTCGTGGATTTTTTTTAGTGCAATTTTGCATGCTTTTTTTTTTTTTTTACAGCACATTGTGTTCTGAGTCGTGATCAACTGTCGATCATTGTCGATCTCCTCCGTGCCGTCTCTCCTGTACAGTACAGAATCACTACGTCGATCGCTAGCAGTGTGACTCTGAAGAAGATAACCAAGATACTACTTTGCGGATTTCACCTATCGCTGGTTATTTTTAGAACATAACACCCGTGATAAACGAGGGACCACTGTATACAAATGCTGAGAAATATAGAATTTGAATCATTTCTCTCTTTTGCTCTGAGGCGCGGGGAAAAAAATATTGACAAGTCAATGAACATCATCTACAGATATATTCGGTAAATGCCCAAGACATCTTTAGAAATGTAAATCACCGCTTGATTCATCTATTCGGTTGACTTGTTTTGGAAAACCCGACCGTAAACAAGGAGCGAATATCACACTGGAAATGAAGCGCTATACAGGAGTTTCCCCACCGGAAGCAGCATATGCTAAGGCGCACAGAGTCTATTTCTGTTTTCGATTTCCCTGTTTTTGTTTTCTTTTTTCCTATTTCCGTTGTCGTTTTTCCTATGTCTGTTGTGTTTTGTGTGCTTTTGCAGCGTTTTTCTTATTGCTGGTGTTTTCTTAAGTTGCAGTCCGTTTGGCCTCTCAGGGCCACCATACTCCTTCCTTTTTTTTTCCCGTTTCAGTTTTTGTACTGATAAACTAGATGTTAAGCTAAATGGCTACTAGATAGCTTTGTAGGATATACAATGATTTTTTTTCTCCATTTAAGTCTTAACCAAAACAGCAGTTAAGCATTACAATGTTAACTTAATATAAAAAAAAAAAACATTAGATATTAGGTCAACTCCTCTGACGAGTAAGGAATATAACTAAATATCTTTCTAGTAGTAGGTTATTGCAATAGACTATGAGGGTAAAGTTTTATAACAAGATATAAGATTTATGAAAATACACATCAACCAGGTGATAAAAATGCCAAAGTGCTCTGCTTTGCTTTCTTTAAAATACTAAAAAGGACATTTATCTCTAATATAGCACAAGGTGAAATCTGATTTTAACCATTTTTAACCATCAGTGTCTTAAGGTAATATCACTATTGACTTTGGGACATAAAAGTTATGTTTTATTATTGCAGTATGCAATAACTGTTACTGCTACAGGATAGCAAATAGTAAATTGAGGAGTAAATTGAGACCATCACCACAAAAGGTGTATATGGCTGTCGTATACAATGATAGTGTGATAAGGTTACTGTCTGTGGCACATCTCAGGCCTGTCCTGATTTGATCGTATTTCTTTGGTCTAGTTGGACTCTATAGAGAGGATTATTGGAGCCCTGCTACAGTAGGCCTTTCAAGCTGTGGTTCAGGCTCCAGAGGACTAACAACAAGTCAGACGCTGTCAGATCCCAACTAGTGAGGCCAAGGGCTGATGCTTTGAAGTGGGCTATGCGATTCTCATCTGGAGGGATCAGATTGAGGCAGAAAAGAAGACGAGGAGAGGTGCAAAGCTTGAGCTAAACAGGCAAGTTGGGTAGGCCTCAGAAGCTGGTGAGGTGGTTTTCACTGAATCAGACCTACATGGATGCTACATACCATCAAAAACATACGAAATTCCTGTTCATTATGCAGCTTGTGGAATAAACAAGTATGATTTGTTTTTAAAACGGAGTGCAGAGCCTTAAAATATGCAAGGCATGTACAAAGAGAATGGAAAATCAGATTACACTAAAAGTTTTTAAAGTTGGCGGGAGGACACAAAAGAAATCATAATAGTTCTGGTTCTGCAATCAAAGCATGCTGAGAAAAATATATGGTAAGAAAGAAGGTTTAATGCTGATTGTTCCTTGCATAATTCTTCAAATCCTCTTAAAATCAGTATGATTTTCTTTTATTATTATTATTATTCTCCATGTAGCTTGGTCATGCAAATGCTGCTGACTTGGGAAGATTTAAGGCTAGACAGTGTTGCCTAGCCTTAAATCTTTAAATCTCTGAGCAACATCACTCCCAAAAAGTAGGTTGTCAGGATATGCTTCTAGATAAGCAGAAATTATATTAATTGTGTGGAGCCAGTAGATGATGAGAGAAGACAGTAATGTAAGAAAACAGGAGGATTTGACGACTGTCGAGAAACTGGAGAGAAGAAAACAGTCTTAGTATGCATAGTTTAGGTTTGGAGATCACAGTACATGCACTGGTGTGTGCTTTCATGGTTTTTACTTGGGCATGCATAATTTCCTATTATAATGTAACAGGCAGATACTTTTTCCAAACTCAACATAAACAGTCAGTTTTACAATCACAGCTTTTAGATTATCTGTGTGCTTACCCAGCACAATAGCATAACATGGAAAAACTAACCAGTTTCTCCTTGTTCACACACACACACACACACACACACATACAAATGGGTGCACACTTACAAAGACATTCCTTCCTAACCTTCGTATGCTCCCTCTGATTTTAATCCTTATCTCTTCTAGTCTTATTTCTTATGCTAACTGCAATGCTATCACTGAAACTGAATCTTTAACAAAGGGGTTTATGGATGCAGTCCAGGCTTTTGATTTCTGTGAAAACATTTGGCCCTCACACAATAGTAAAAGCAGATGTGCAACCCACCATTGGAATTAAGCGATAATATCAGTCAATCAGTCAACATGCACGCACACAGTGTGCACAGAATTATGACGGTCTCCCTTTCTTCCTGTCTGAGGTAACCCCAACCATGTTTTTCGCGTCCCACGGGGAGTGCCTTTTATCATGCGACATGGTGTCGGCAGTATTGGGGGGAGTCGGGGAGCGGGGGTGAGGTGGGGTGGGGTTGTCAGACAGCTGTTTCCCATCAGCACTCAGTCAGGCGGTCGCAACCCTCCTCAGAGGATCAGAGGGGGCAACGCAGCGAAGTGAGTCTCAGAGATATGCGTGGGCCAAAATACTTCCAATTAGAAGGTCATCCCAATTTGTTCTCTCATATCCACGGTGCTTATCAGGCGTCTCGGGCCCACTCGGTGTTATGCACAAAAATACGAAACCAGAGGTGAATGGGTTGTTGCTGCCATATGGGAGTGATTATGCGTTTTCCTCATTGTTTCCTGTCTCTTCACCCCAGCTCTACTGAGTCTTGCTGCTCTGCTTGGTCTGCGTTGGCTCGGCTCCCTCGGCTTGTTTCAGGTTCTAAGCCCCTCCTGTAATTTAAGTCCGGGAATGCTTAACAACAGTCACTCATGCACAGGCGTCTACATTAGCACATGTTGTTCACCTCATCAGTGGCAAAACTGTGCTCACCGATATGGAATTAAAGTTGTTTTTCATCAAAAGAACTTTCTTTTTCGTTTCTCTCCTAAATATCCTAATTTCACTTTTATTCTTGCTGTAATTTTGCAAATGATAGCCCATTCAATATGATGCAGGAATCTAATAAAAAAAAAACTGCTGCAAACACCACAACATAATGTCTATGGTGGAGACAGGAAAAAGCTCTCTCTGACCACCAGAATTCACGCTGGAGTAGATGCGAGTTTGCTTTGTCTCTGATACAGCTGGTGGCTGGAAGATCTTTTTCTGCACACAACCTAGTCGTTGTGGAAAGATGATAAATTGCTGTGGTAGCTTTCCGCCTCCTGCTAGTGTAGGCTGCTGGATCCCACCTTTACTGCAGAGCTTTATATCTTCTCATCTTACTGTCAGCCATTAAGAACAAACTTTCTCAGCAGCTAGTCTCAACAGACCCTGCTTGAGCGAAGGAGTAGTCCCATGAGGGATCCTGACAGGCTGATAAATGAATACAATTTAGATGAGTGGATAATACTGTACTAATATTATCAGATTACTAACAGTGTAGCTCTGTAAATTTATTTTGTGTAGGTGTTTGTGTGTCACTGTCAAAAAGTGGGATTGACAGAGCTAGTAAACAATCAACTGAAACTTGTACGGTTGTGTTTTTGACATGGGAAGTCAAGTACAAAATATAATATGTCCCAAGACTTGGTATCGCAGCCCAGTTCTACCAACAAAAAAAGGTGTTAATATTGTTACCAAGAGCAAAAAAGCAGCTAAAGTCCAAACTATAAAATTTGCACCTTAAAAATAATAGCTGCTAATGCCACATCACAAAAGTCATTGAAAAAGACTTTTTGACATACTAAACACAGCCCCACTTGAAGACACCAATGATACGAGGAAGTATTCACCTTCTTAACATCATTAAAGTCCTCTCTGTTTTCTGTTCTGCTTGTCTGTTTTTTTTCCAGTCTTACGTGACGAATTTAGGCAGAATCCTGTTGACGTTATGGTCGCAGTGGGTGAGCCTGCGGTCCTGGAGTGCCAGCCACCCCGTGGACACCCCGAGCCCACAATCTCCTGGAGGAAAGATGGCTCCAACTTAGATGACAGAGATGAACGCATAACAGTAAAAGCAGCTATTTTGATCTCACACATTTCAACTAATGATAATTTATTCTGTTGTTGTTATATTATTGTATTCATGGGAAAGTGCAAGTCATTACATTGGAGATGCTAGAATGTTGAAGTTATGTGAAGAACAAACTTTGACATGAAAATTGGGGTTCAAAAAGCCTTTCAGTGTGAAATTCTGATGCTTAGTTGCCTTTTTTGTAACGTTAACATACAAATTAAAGCTCTGCAGGAATTTGGAAAAGCAACCCTGTGAAGTTGCAAGATAATTTTCTTGTGGTCACTGAAACCTTTTCTGGTTCTCATTACCAAAATGCTAGTAGGGATTTTGGAGAGATGATTTATTTGGCTCATACAAAACCTTAACCACAGAGCAGCACATCAGAAAAAAAACCAAAAGTGTACATTATACTATACAGGAAGGAACAGCATCGTGTGCTAATGTTAGCTACTGTATTGATGTATGGTCTTAGTCTAATGTATTAGGTTATGTGGCACGCGGCAGACAGCAGTGATTTTCCTTTTCATGCTTTTGTATACACTGAATTTATTTTGCATTTAATGGCTTCCTGCTCCTTTAACTTTGGAACAGAATCTGGTTTCAACAACTCAGATAGCTGTGTGCGTGCATATGTGTGTGTGTCTGTGTGAGAGAGCTGATTTGTTTATTTGAGTCTTCTCTTCCATGCTCCCAGGAACACGCAGGAGATTCAAAGCTCATGTTAGTGTGGAGTGACAGGTAGAGCATCTCTGGGGAACTGTGATGGACAGAGCAGCTATCTCTGATTTAAGAAGAGGAAAGGATCAGAGCCAAGGGGAAGGCTCCTCTGAGGGAAATACAAAGGCTGCTTTTCCCTTTGTACTTGCTACGTGCCTGGCTTCGTCCTCCCTGATCATCTTTTCTATATGGAAATGTGTCTTTGCCATGAGTGTTCTCTCAAAGACATTACTTACTGTACAAAGACCAAAGGAGTCTACCACAAGTGATTCATGGCTACTTTAAACCCTTTTGAGTGTTTCCCTTGTGGCCTTTAGCTGTCAGTTATTAATAGTGATATGCAGATCAAGTTGTGAGTTAACAGTTGGATTGAATTTTATGGATTTTAATTAAAAAGCTGAGTGTCTTCATTGCAGGAAAATCCGTACACATCACACTAAGGCAGCTAATGTGTTTTCCCTCAGGGTATCTAAGACTATGTAAAAAGGAAATAGAAGACACCGAGGCACAAGAGGAAGAAAAGCTGAGGTTTCAGTGTCCGAGATGGAGGACTGACAAACCACATTTTCATTTCTTTGCAGTGGAATTTTTGCTAAAAATGAGGAGCGGTCAGTCGAGGAAATAAAAAAGCTCTCAGTCTACTCTTTAATCAGCTGCTAAAGTTACAAGTGCAGTAAACAGAAAAAAAAAGTTGCAGAGCATAAGTATAACATTAGCCAGTGGCAATGGTTAGATCATCTTTGCAATCCTCGAGAAAGACTTGCAGCAAGAGGTAACTCGCAAAACCCTTTCTCCAGGATTTAAATAGGTAATCTCAATGAGCCAAAGTCAGTAAACTCTTTGAAATGTAGAAAAGAAATGAGACCAAATAAGAAATCTTTTAACTCACATTGCACTAGTTTGAAAAAGAGCCTGTGGTATATCTGTCTGTGTCATCCAGTCCCTCTGCAACCCTGAATTGGATAAGCAGTTAAGAAAATGAGTGGATGGATGGGTTATTCATGAATCCTTCACAGCAGCTTAAACACCCGCATTGCATTATGTTTTTAGTGAAATACAGAACGTTTTATTTTAGTGGCTATAATGTAACTCCAAACATCCAACCCTAATCCAGTGAATACTGACAGGAATGGCTGAATCTGCAATACTAGTTCCCAAATTCCCCCACGTGCCCCCTGTGATTACCAGTGGTTGGCAATGTGCATCTCAAGTACACACAACCACAAGTCACCCCGCAATTTATTAAGTCTTCCTCTTAAAACCGCATGATTTACAACAGATTTGAAATGGTATCCACTCTTAGGCCACTCTTGGTCTTTTTATTTTTACATTTTTTTATTTATTTGGTGGACAGTGTCAGCCGTTTGTGGTGGAAGGTTAGCCTGGAGGAGGCTGACTAATAAATGAAAGGCTGCTGGTTTTATCCCTGCAGCAGCAATTTAATGATGTATTCCATCTGTAAGCTTGAGAGTTGAGAGTTCCTACGAAGCCAGGTGCTGTCTGGCATGTTGCTGAATTACTCAATGGACGCAGCACTGTAGGCAGCCTTGACCTCTGAACTCTGTTAAGAAATGGCAGCGCTGCAGTGTGTGTCGTGTCCCTAGCAAGAATGCATGAATAGTTTGAGCAGGGAAGAAGCAATCTAAGAGCATAATAACTGGGCTGAGAGTTTAATTGAAGTTGATGCCTGGTTTCACATGTCTGGTTGCAGAGAATGGCTTTGTGTTTGTTTGGAGGTCAGCATGTTTCCCTTCTCCAGTTTCTCATCTACTCACTACTGCTCTGCTGTCACCTCTAACACCAAGCTGCTGCATACTATCAGTAGAGGATCTCACATTCAAAGTACCTCAAAGACATGGTGTGTGGAGGCGTGTGGTGGACAGAAAAAGGCTGAAAGCAGTGGGCCACTCCAGTAGCTTACCTGGTAGATCGCGGATTTCTCACTGAGCCTGAGTCCTTTTGTGCAGAGCCTTGGGTTTGAATGTAGGGTGGGCTCTTTGCTGCATGTCATTCCTTCTTTCTCTTTCGTGCCTCTGCTGTCTATCTCAACTACATCTACCAAATAAAGAAGAAATGCCAAAAAAAATAAACATGAATGTGTGGGTGTGCCTGTGTGTGCCTGTGTGTGTGTGTGTGTGTGTGTGTGTGTGTGTGTGTGTGTGTGTGTGTTTGCCGATATGCTTAGAGAAAAGTTTGGGAAAGGCAAAGTAGGCTGACAGAACATCTAAGGAGCGTCTCTACAAAGAGGCAGTCCCTTTGTTCCCAGGGTTCTCATGTAGTGCTAGATATGAATTATGTAATTTCATAATGGGTGACCTTCTGTGCAGATTGAAAGGCAGTGAAAATTCTATTCCTAAGCAATAGAGAGCCAGATCAATGCGCACAGGCTTACACAACACCATGCACTTCTTTTTAAACGAAGGACAGTCAAAGATGTGACCATGCAAAAGACGGCATCATACTTTCAAGTAAACATGTCAAAAAGAAAACTTGAGCTGAGGCATATTTTATCACAGAATACACAAATAGCAGCCAGATTATTACACGCTTTATGGATGTGATACTCTGTTAGTAATTCACAAACACGGTACACATACAGATGGCTAGATCCTCCACAAATACAGCTGTGCAAATATTGATTTTTTTTCTGTTGTCTTTTAGATTCGGAGTGGCAAACTAATGATCACCAACACTAGGAAGAGTGATGCAGGGAAATACATCTGCGTTGGAACCAACATGGTGGGAGAGAGGGAGAGTGAGATTGCCGAGCTCACGGTGCTTGGTAAAATATGCAGCTTTTTGATTGCATTTCACAATGTTGCAGTACTTCACTTAGTCTAAGTACTTCCAGTTCTCAGTGCCTTGCCAGTCCACTGTATAATGCTTTTTTCACTGGGGTATAATAACCCATTAATTATTTTGATTATGCAGCTCTACCACCCAGTCTACCAGCTTTAGCAAATTTCCCCACTGAACATGCACTGAACATCTAACAGTGCTACATCTAATGTTATAACCTTTCAGTATAAGAGCTCCCTATGGTACTGTGCTTCTTCTAGTGCCGCCTCCTGCTTCTAGCCTCTATTCTCAATCCCCCACTTATTTTCCCAACACTTTCCATTAGAATAGAGCTCTTATCTGTACCACATCGTTAGATGGCCTTGGTTCAGGTTGCAAATATACAATGTAGTGGCTCAAAGAGCCTGTCAAATAAATGTGGAAAATCCCGCTGAATGCAGAAGCATATTAACATATGCTGTTTTCCGGGCTGTACAAAATAAATGGCTTATGGAGATAAATATATGATTATCTATAGAATTTCTTTATGTTTCACAGTCATGTCAAACCTGATTTTATTGTATTTTTTCATCCCAGCAAATAATAATTTATACTTATTTGGGTGAAAAGTTGAACCACTGAAAAATAACATACTGATTCTAAAAGTTTGTTCAAAACTCAAATGTACCTCAAATGATTTGAAAAAGTCATTAATATGAAGGACTTTTTCAGCTTGTTCAGAGAGGTTAAAATCAGATGACTTTGGAAGAAAGCATTTCATGGTCTTCTACTACAATAGGCCTTGGGAAGCCATAACATGCATTAGATCCCATTATTCTGCTGTAATGTGAATCGCACTGCACAAGCATTTGATCTTTTCCCCAAAAGTGTTTTGTAGACAGCTACTCATTCTCTGTGACTGCCATGAACCAGAACATTTCACAGAACTTTTGCTGGTTGTAGTCCTGCTTTCTGTATCTCAGACAAGTTGCTTTCCAATTTTTTCAACTTTTGCAAAACTTGATGTATTGATGTTCTGTTGGTGTGCATAGTCCTCAGTCCAGCCATGATATAATGCAGAGGAGAATAACAATCTGACTTCTGATGCTTTAGCTGTTCGAACACGCTGTTTCCCACACAGAGTACTCAGTAATAAACTCTCAACCATATTTATAATAGGTGAACAATTGCAGCAAGTTGATTTACTTGGGTGAGCCTTTGATGAGTAGATTAAATCAGTCTGAGTGCCGTCTGATCCCTGCTTCAAAGGATTTGATATGATACAGGACTTCTTTCCATTTTGGTCAGCTTTTCAATACAGTCTCATACCTTCTGAGCCCACAAACACGATGAATTTGATCCTGTAATGATGTTTGTCCCTCTTACTACTGTGCTGCCCTATAGAACGTCCGACCTTTGTGAAGCGGCCCAGCAGTGTAGTGGTGCTGGCAGAGGAGAGTGTGGAGTTCAGCTGTGTTGTCCAAGGAGACCCTGTTCCCACTGTCCGCTGGAGGAGAGATGATTCTGACCTGCCTAAGGGCAGGTAACACACAAAAACCCTCTACATTCAGTAACTGACCATGCAAACATGGTGTTTCCTCTTGTTCTTTCATCTCTTGGGCATGTGTGTGTGTGCATGTCTGTCCTGCCAGCAGATTTGAAATCCTAGAGGACCATACCTTGATTGTTCGCCAAGTGACCTCTGCAGACGAAGGGTCTTATACATGTGTGGTGGAGAACATGGTTGGGAAGTCTGAAGCGTCTGCCACGCTCACTGTACATGGTCAGTACAACCCAGCCTTCACACTTAATGCTCTACAATCAAAGCACCTTCTTCTCATGTATATGCAGCCCACATATTTTTTTTTCAAGGCCTCAGGTTTCATTTTAATGGATGAGAAGTGTTTGCCTAAGAGTTGTTCCTAACAGGAGACCTAATCCTGTGTCATAGTGTCACAAATTTACCAAGAAATGACTTTTACACAGCCAGGCGTTCAGCATGACCACGCTTTCATCATTGTGCCTTCTTGTACCGAATAATTGTTTCTAGGGTACGTTTGTCTTAAGGCCTGAGGGTCATATAACAACAGCTAAGAAGGCATAATAAAAGTTTGTTTGTGCAAACTAAAATGAGCATCAGAAGGAAATGTTCGTGACTACAGAAGCTAAATTAATTTGGTCTAAGCTGTAATGCCACAATGACACCCTTAAGTTCTTAAATCAATGACAGGAAATAGGCAGTGAGATATCTCTCATGGTTGCACATGCAAACCAGTACGCATAAATACACACATACAGAGAAGCAGTTGGTGACATATACTGCAAAGACAGTAGGACTTAATTAAAGATGAGCTGGTTACATGCTGGGGACTGACATGGTTCCAATTACATTGTCTTCCTCCTCCTCCAAAAATCTGAGAAAATGAGCATCGGGGGGGCATAGCTAAATTTGGCAAACAATGGAAAAGACCGGGAATACAGCATTTGATGTTGTATTACTACATTAAAAAGATAGTTATTTTAGTGAATGCATGTTTCATATTAAAAAAGAAGAAAAGAAAAAAAGCCCAACCTCTGTATGGCTCAAATCATAGTCACAACCCTAACCACAGAATCATTTTTACTGACCTAGAACATTTGGTTGATATTAAACAATTGCCATTATAAACAGTTGTAGTAAGCCAAGGAGCTTAGTCATAATAATTTTGCACAAGTTCCAAGTATGACATTGTTCTGGAATTACTAAATTAATATGTATTTATTCTGCCTGTATTACCTCTCTCTACTTTTCTCTCTCTCTCTCTCCACTCTAGAGATGTGGATAGATATGGCTATTTATAGAGAGGGTGCTTAAGCCACGCTTTACCACAGTCTCCACAGCAGTGTAGCAGTGTAGCTCCAAAAGCAGCTGGTTAGCAAGCAATTCATTGCACTATAAATCTAGCTTTGACATCTTAAGATTTCCAGTTTTTCCCATCTACAAATGCATGTTTGTTAGTGTGGAAATTTTACAGTAGCTCCTACTTTTCCCCTCTATCCAGACACAATGCTTCATCCGCATCTCACCCTTTATGAGTTTTATGTCCTCATTAACCAATTGTACGTCTCTTAAACTATGCCTCTAGGCTGGCTGGCTCTGACTCAAACTGGCAATTACATGTGTTTTTCACACGTCACAGCCAATAAGTCTGCTGCACATAACTGGGGATAGACAGCCTGCTTTACTCTTTAACATCTGTGCTTTTCTTCCATTTCTTTAACGAGACATTGTGGGGGGTAACCTGTGCCACTTGAGATCCCTTTGAGAACACTAATCATATTTAAAAAAAAAAAAAATACATCATACATCACACTTTATAAAAATAGAAGAGAAATAATAGTTTTGAAATGCTACTAACCACAATGATGAAGAATAACTGGAAGGATTATAGACTTGGCCTAGTGTGCACAGTGCAGGGTACTGAAGGGGCCAATGAGTTCCTAAGTAAGATCTTTTCATTTAACGTGACCAACAATGAAATCAGTAAAAGAAATTAAACAACTAGCTTTCACACACGCACTACAGTCTTTCCGCATATTAGCGCAAATGTCAGAAACAGTCCAATCAGACATTAAATAGACCTCAACCTACCATGTGTCCATGTGATGTCCGCTATTGCATTATTTTGCAGTGTGAAAATAGCTTGTATTACAGTCTGGTGAAATCACTGCAAGCAAGGCTATTCTTCTGTCTGCACGCTCTACCCACACAGCACCATCACATAAAGCAGACAGAGCATTTCCTAAAGTAAAGCAGGTCGTCTCTTAAGGAGCACCAACAGGGAGAAAGTGTAGCTTTGGACACCTGATGTGAACTACAGAGAAACTAAATGATTGCAAGCTCATGAACAGACAAAGAAATACACAAACCAGCCACGGAGAGACAGAGCGAGAAAGGGAAAGAGATAGAGAACAACCACAAGGTGAAGCAGAATAATAACAAAGCACCTCTTTGACAGTTTATTTTGGAAGTCTTGCACATGTGATCAGGTGCCTACAGTTTCATAACCCTTTAATGAACTGTAGAAAAAAAAATCTTTTAAAACTGTCCCTGCATCATTGCAATTGTGTGTGCATTGTGTGTATTCACCCTGATTATTCATTGCACTGCTTTTTTGTGTGTCTTTTTTCCTTGTAGTCAATACTGGTAAGTTGTCGTCCATCCCTCATCCACCATCAGACAGCAACAAGAACTCATGAGTCCCTGTCACTGTCCTATCTTCACTGTAATTCCATCTGCCACTACAGTATGTAATTCATGTTACGTGTGGGTAAATGAATAAAATATGCAAAGCTTTTCTCACACACACACACACTAATGTTATAATGCTGAGAATGATAAAAATGTGTAATGCTGACAGGTAATTAGGACCTCTCTTCTTCTGCAGTGCCCCCGGCTTTTGCCATTCGTCCCAGGAACCAGGTGGTGGCAGTGGGCAGGACGGTCACCTTCCAATGTGAGGCTACTGGCAACCCGCAGCCTGCTATTTTCTGGCAGAGGGAGGGCAGTGAGGTGAGACTGACCCTTAGTCTGTCATCACACTACTAAATCACTGCACAGTGTAAATAAAGATAATGAATGGCTAACTGTGATCTTCATCTCCCCTCTAGAGTCTTCTCTTCTCCTACCAGCCACCGCAGCCCTTTAGCCGGCTGTCCGTCTCCCAGATGGGCAGTTTGACCATTACCAATGTTCAACGTAATGATGGCGGCTTTTATAGCTGCCAGGCTCTTAACATCGCTGGCAGCGTTATTACCAAAGCGCTGCTGGAGGTTACAGACTGTGAGTAAAAGGAAGTGGTGATGGAGGGCAGAGGAGGGGACTTTTATGTAGCTCTTTTGGAGCTTCATTCTTTTGTCTTTTGGCTAAGTGGACTACTTTGTGGCAGCAGTCTTGTTTTGTTGAGCAGGTAAATTAAACTACAGTTTTGTTTTGGCTACAGACGGCAGTAATATGGGTGTGGTGGTTTGCCTTGGCTTCAGTCAGGAGAGGGATTTTATGAGATATTGTTCACATGTTGGGCTCAGAATAGTTGGTTTCTGTGGTGACTGTCTATAAAGAGTGTCTGTACTTACAGCGCTGTGCAAAAGTTTTGAGCCAGTCCTCAGTTCTTTGTATTTACTTCCAAGGGGTCAGAATTTCTTGTAATTTTTTTAAAGTGGTTTTGAGGAGTACCTCTGCAGTAGTTGTAGTAGCAGTAGTTTTTTTTTTTTATGTTGGTTGCTTTTCCACAGTAGTTTTATATTTTCAGATTAACACTTATTTGTTTATTTTTATTTATTTGTTGTTAACTCAAGCAACAGTATCTGTAAGTCAGGTCCTTTCACAAATGGGGGAAAAAATCCAGCAAAGACCTGACACTGGACCTGAAAGATGCATCTAGCTCTTCAGCTGATCTGTCTAGTTTTGGATGAAGCCTCACCAGAAATGATCTCAGTGGAATGGTGGCTGTCAACTAGCCATTCTTAAGGAAAGGAAACAGGGAGAAGAGGCTGAGATATGACAAATTACACGAGAACCATGCTAAAAATCAGAGGCAACAGATGCAATGATGAATCCAAATTTGAAGGAGGTGCTCGGGAGAAGTACAACAGGAAGTGCTTACAGCCATCTGTAAAACATGGTGGAGGCTCTGTCGTGGTTTAAGTATCTTGTCAAAATGGATGTACTTATGCAGAATATGTGCCATCAGATTTTGATCCACCATGCAAAACCATCTGGACAGTGTCTGATTGGCAGCAGCTTCATTTTTCAGCAAGACAATGATACCACACTGCCAATGCAACAAAAGCATACCTGGATAGAAGAACTTGGGATTGTCTTGGCAATAAACAAAACAAAAGGCAGGCAGTATCCAAATAAGAGCTTTTCCTCATCCAAAGAAAAAGAGCTCATAGATCCAAACAGTCATTGTAAGATATATTAAATTGTAAGGTACTCTACTTAAAGACATTACAAGAAAGCTTGCCTAAGAGAGTTCAGGCTGTGTTAAAGACTAAAGGTACTCATGCCAAATATTTTAGCTCATTAGAATTATGTATGTTTGCAAGTTTCAATAAATTGCTTCATGTGTTTCCTATTTTCCCAGCAACATATAAAGAAATGTGTTTTGACTCAAGACTTTTGCACAATACTATATAAATCTTCTCTTAAAGAAACATTTCCTAACCTGCAATTGTGCAGTAAATAGTCTAAATAAAGATGGCTGCACTGATCATCATTAATCATTAGTTTGCCTTAACACAACACAGCACAGACTGATTTATTGTACTCTAGATCTAGAGTTCAGTATATGAGGTTTTTATAGAAATTGGTCTGAGGGACTCTCATCCAAACTGTACATGATGAAATAACTATGCTGATTGCCTTAAAAAGCAATTTGAATGTGCTCGGAGGCCTACAAAAGTAATTGCAGACACAAGTAATTGTGCACCTGTGTGGTGATGAATAACTACTTGTACGTCTGTGTGAGTTCTATGTACGTAAATACATTAAAGAAAATAATTGCTTCAGTTTTGAACAGACTGGTAATGCATCTACACATTGAGTGGATCAGTGCACCTCTGTCAGTTGTCGTGGACAGTATTCTGCCCATACCGATAATGTGTCCTGCAGCCACCTTAGTATGAAAGTGAGAGTCTATTCAGTAAAAAGGAGGTGGGCTGTTCATGGGTGTTTTTAGCATTTTTTCCAGCAGTCTGCACAGCTCTACACTCTCACTTGCACATTTTTTTCTCTCCACTCTCCCCTCCCCTAAATTCTATCCATCCTACCACACGCCTCTCATCCCCATTTAGAGTAGTGCATTTGTATGGTAATAACTGCTTCACATTACCTCTGGCAGTTTTCAAGGCACACTTCCATCACCTTTTTTGGAGGGTTTTTTTTGTGTTTTTTATCTAGAGCCCCTGCTCCCATCCAGGGTTTTTTTTTCAAATGTAAGAGAGCGAGAGAGTCTGTTATCTAAGTTAGACTGTTATTAGTTGGGCTTTGCCGACATGATTGGATCCGGCTCCAGCAGTACCTACAACCCAATGAACGATTAGTTGCTCTCCGCTGGAGGGGAAAAGTTGATTTCTTTTTCCTCCACTCTCCCTCTTTACCAATTTACCCCTCAATATCTTCCACATCTTATCTGTCTTTTGTTTTTTTCCCAGGCCTTCATTTTCTCAACTATTCTCAGTTCTTATTTTTATTTTTCTCTCTCTCTTTATAACTTTAACATTTTATGAAAATGAATTCCTAATCTCAAATTCTGTAATATACCACTGGCAATGCAGAAAAGGGTTGGAGGGGGAAAAATGTCAGCTAAGATGTCACTTGTCCCCCAGCCACTGCCCATATATATATATATATATATATATATATATATATATATATATATATATATATATATATATATATATATGTATATATATAATTTACTATCAAGACACTGTTCACATATATTGATGTGTTATAAAAAACAGTGAGACTGAACATGCATTACATATAGCAGTTTAATTCTTTAAACAAATTCCTAGATGTTTTTTTCACCAAATTATTTGCATGCGTTTATTTATTCTCACAAGTTGCAAGAAAAATATTTGTATGTATTTATTTTGTTGTATTTTATTGCCATTCATTTTTTTATAACCGTGTTACATCTGTTTTTTCATAAGCTTTTACACCACATGCTGTTTTGACACTGACTGCACTGTGTATTTCCAGTGAGACATATCTATAATTAATACATGTCATTTTGTGGTTTAGTCATTCACTTTTCCATTTTTCTTTCCTAGCTGGGTCAGACCACCCTCCTCCTGTCATTAGACAGGGTCCGGTCAATCAGACTGTTTCTGTAGACAGCACAGTAACCCTGGGTTGCCAAAGTGTTGGCACTCCAACGCCTGCCGTTCACTGGAAGAAAGATGGTGTGGTGGTGTCTCCTGTGGACTCCCGTATGTCGCTAACAGAAACAGGATTGCTGAAGATTCACTATGCTAAGGTAGTAGATAGTAATACAGCACTTACTAAGAACTCACACTGAGCCAAGGCCACCTGTCAATGTCTGCCTCCTCTGTATTTTCTATCCTTAGCTGGGAGATACAGGTTTCTACACCTGCGTTGCTTCTAATTCCAATGGAGAGGCTTCCCGGACAGCGTACTTGCAAGTTGAAGGTAGGCTATTCAGATATACAGAAAGTCCTGCTAGGTTAACTTTTGCATGATTTTGTTGCTGTCTCACTGGCAGAGTTTGGAGTTGTTGTCCAGTCTGGTCATCCCTCAGACCCTAGCCTGATTCCCAGTGCTCCATCTAAACCTGAGGTGACTGACATCAGCCGTACCTCTGTCACTCTATCATGGAAATCTGGCCCCAGCGGCGCTGCACCACCCACCTCTTACCTGATTGAGGCATTCAGGTTAGAGATTTGCAGGGTCAAACGTGTTTTAATGAAGTCATTCTGTTTAACATGGATCAAGCTTGACAAAATATTCCCTGTGTTTGTGTGCTGTCATTTTTGGCCACTCTCTGCAGTTACACATTAGGCAGCAGATGGGTGACCCTGGCAGAGCATGTGAAGGCGCAGACCTTTGTCCTGAGAAACCTGAAGCCTGGAACTGTATACCTCTTTATGGTCAGAGCAGTGAATTCTTATGGCCTGAGTGACCCCAGTCCAATCTCTGACTCCATCAGAACACAGGGTCAGTCTGGATTTTCCATTAGTTTTTAAGCTTTTAAATGCCAGCTTAGCCACAAACACACTGAAATTTTATGCGTCTGTCCTTCCTTTGGTACACACAGACAGCACTGCCACTATGCAGGGAGTGGATCATCGTCACATCCAAAGAGAACTGGCAGATGTTGTTATCCACCTGCGCATGCCAATTGTCCTTTCGTCTTCCGCTGTCAGAGTGCAGTGGACGGTAAGCGAAGCGACTGGCTTGAGGTTAATGTAACTACAGGAAAAAATAATTGCCTTGTTTGTTTTTTTTAAACATGTGGACAGATTTAACAAATGATATGAAAACCAAGGGGTCAGGATTTTAAAATAAAGATTATTGGTGCTGACAAACCTTTTATTTTAGGGATTCTTGACTGAGAATCTAGACTGCCCAGTTTCCCAGCATTTATTAGCAGAGAATAAAGCACAGCACAGAGATGCAAATTTATTGGTCTGCTACATTGCCAATTTGTTCCAAGCACATAAGAATGTCTGATGCATTTTTCTGTGTGGATGCCTCCACAAAAATCTTTAAAAGTATCCCATTTCGTAATACTGTGGTTCAAATGGAAAGTGCTGAGTCCTATGCTGGCTTAATTTTAACCAGAACCCTACTGAATGGAAACCATAAATGACTTCATGTTGAGATTTACAGTGAGAATTCACAGATGAGAAAATGATAAAATCTATCACACTAAAGGAAAACTGAATTAACTGAGTTTTAACAGATCTGTTAAAACTGGTAGCTGTTTAACTCACATGCGAATATTATTGTGAGCCTTTGAATTGAATTTGTTTAGTTTCCGGTGTTCAAAAAGAGTCTCATTGTCATGTGGTCTGATATCTTAACAACGTATTTTTATCTCTGTTAGGTTGAGCAGCAGTCGCCGTACATCCAGGGTTACAAGGTTCTCTACAGGGCGTCTGCTGAGCATGGCCAACCAGACGGGCAGTGGATTGTCCAGGAGTTACGTGCCCCACTTGAGGACGGGGTGGTGATCAGTCAGCTGAAGAAGGGATCCATCTACGAGTTCAAAGTGCGTCCCTTCTTTGATGAGTTCCAGGGAACTGACAGTGAGGTGAAGGTGGTCAGGACACTGGAAGAAGGTGAAGTTTTGTCTTAGACTATCTATAAATACCAAAGAGATAGTGATTTTAAATATCATTGTACATGATCATCATACAATATCAGCAACTCTGTTAATGTCTCCGTTATTAACTGTGTGCTTCTTTGTCTTAGCCCCAAGTAGAGCACCCCAGGGAGTGACAGTCACAAAGACTGAGGCCAATGGCACTGCCATTCTCGTTTCCTGGAAACCTCCTCCAAATGCAGAAGAGGCTGGACTCATTCAGGAATACAAGGTTATTAAAAAAAAAAGACAGCTATCACTCACTCCTGTACTTGTCCTTCTGAGTCTGTGTATTGCAACTAAAATGCAAATTGTATCTCTGCAAGACTGAAGGTGCTCAGTGTGTCCCTCGGGCAATCACTGCCCTCTCATCTTCATCTCACCTTCTTCTCGACAGATCTGGTGCCTGGGTAATGAGAGTCGCTACCATGTAAACCAGTCAGTGGATGGCTCCACCTTCTCCGTGCTCATTTCCAGTCTGGCACCGGGGATTCGCTACAGTGTGGTGGTTGCAGCTAGCAATGGTGCTGGACCTGGAGTACAGAGTGACGTTGCTTTCTTTCAGTTAGGTAAATGTTCTGCCAAAATGCAGTGTTAAAATTAGAAAGCCACAGGTCTGAGCACAGCAACAGAATGTTTTAGAGAAAACCTCCAAATGCAGTTGATCAGAGCCTCCTTTGTGTGTTCAGTGAAAAATCTGAATGGAGCATAATGCTGTTCTTAATCTATTCATGGTTAGATTCACATTTTTTATGTTTAAGCAATGCCTTTCTCTCTTTGGGCCCTTTAACATTTTTTTTAACATACTGAAGGGTTCAGTTATACTTTCTGCATTTTCTGTACATATGTATGTGTGGCAATATATGTTTGAACCTTCTCCTTTTGTTTTTACTGCTCAGACTCTGCAGGCCAGATGATGGATATCAGCGAGGAAAGAGACACATTGTCCCAGATCTCAGATGTGGTGAAGCAGCCCGCATTTATTGCTGGCATTGGCGCCACCTGCTGGTTGGTTCTCATGATTTTCAGCGTGTGGCTGTACCGTCACCGCAAGAAAAGAAGCGGCCTCAGCAGCACATACACTGGCATCCGCAAGGGTGTGTGCCTTTTCCCTATGTCCTTACTGTACAGTAGTAGATGTAAATATAAATTTCACATCTATATGGGCCAAATGTGCCTACATTTGAAGACTTTTAGGACTGTAGAAGGGATCAAGCCATGACATGTTACCACCACACTGATCATCAATTGTCATTTCAGTGATATTAAGGAATATTTTCTGTGGCTGATAAGCAGATCACATCAAACCGTCAGACACAAAGACTTCAGAAACAAATTTGCATTTGCAGACATTCAAAGGCTGACCTTTAATTGCTTATTTGTAGAGTGCCATTTCCTCAACATAGCACAGTTCTTGGAGCCACTGGCCTGTCAAACTGCCATTACCATGTGTGCTACAATATTGCTGATATTTCTTCCCTGTCTCCTGGGTCGCCTGTCACCCTTATTAACCTTCTTCTGGGCACTTGTGTCAGAGGCAGCACTAACACAGGTGGCATGTGGTTATTAAAATACTTGTACACCTTAAACTTTTACATGAGGAGATGCCCATCACACAGCAGAGGTTGCATACAAAGGTCTGCAATGTTATAATGTACTATGGTAGTATCTAATAATTTAGATACTAAAGTAACTAAGTTACAAAAGAGTAAAACTGATTTTTCTTGTCGTTTGTTCCTTCAGTTCCCTCATTCACCTTTACACCTACAGGTATGTACTATGTGCTTTAGCTGCTAATACATGTTAGATTTTATGTGGCAAATGATTGGATATGTTTATTCATATAAACATCCCAACCATCTGTACTTAATTGCAATCTAAAATTGGAAACAGTTTAACATTTGTTTCATAGAACAATGGAGAGAAACATATGTCGTATGGACACATTGCAACAATGTACTTGTCCCATTGGACCAAGTGCATTGGCTTAGGTTAAGTTAATTTGTTTATAATTTTTAAAATATGGAATCTCTCATACAAGATTAATATCTTTTATATGACATTTTACTGCTGGAGAAACTGTGAACAAGTGTTACTAAATCGTTGTTGTGAAGTTGTGTTGTGCTGAGATGTGTAAAGGAACAGACAATTATTTGTGGTGTCTTCATGCAAATTAAACCAGACAGTTTAACAGACACAGAAACCAGACGCAAACTATACACCCCATGGATAGAAGCATGTAGACTTTTCGCTTTAATTTTTCTTTTTCTTTTTTTGCTTAGACTTCTTTCATGTTTTTTTCTGCCTTTAGCGCTTCATCTTTTTGACAGCTCATCAAGGCTGAATGTTTTCCTCTTTCTCTTTGCAGTTGCATATCAAAGAGGAGAATCAGTATGCAGTGCTGGCAGGTGAGGTATTTTTGTCCCTTTGTGTTGAATAAAAAATAAACGAAATGCACTTGCACAGTGGAACCACTAGGGGGAGGTGTCTTCTTGCTTTAAATGTGCTGTAAGGCACCCAGTCCATGCTCACTCATTACTCATTTATGAAGGTGGCAGGTTGTGATTGACACCTCTGTGATCCTCCTTGTTGCAGACCTGGCCTTCTCAGCATGGGTGAACCCCTAAACCAGCTGTGGCTGCCAGACAGTTGGCCAAATGCATGTGCCAATCATAAGGACTGTAGCATCAACTGCTGCAATAATGGCAATGGCACTAGTGACAGTAACATGACAACATACAGCCGACCAGGTGAGTGCAGTCTCACAAACTCAGACTTAATTTAGCTCTGTTAGAAGCTTAGATACATATTGCTCAAGTAATAAAAATCATACACCTTGTAGCTGTGCTAAAATTTGTGTTCTTGCATGCTCATGTGCTGCTTTGTTTCACGTACTAAGCCGACTGCATAGCCAACTATGGAAACCACCCAGAAAACAAACAGGAGGGACAGCTTGGGTCTGAGACAGCCATATACACTGATGTGAATCTCTCCAACAAACTCAATGAGATTAAAACATTCAACAACTCCAACTTGTGCTATGCAAGTCCAGGAGGGGATTCAGCAGCCACATATGAGCCTATTCCATATGCCACCACACAGCTCATTCAGGCCAGCATTAAGAATAAGGCAGCCTCTGGCGGCTCAATAGCAGAGCCTCTGGATATACCCTGCTGGAAACAGCCCCCCAATTTGCCTCCAATACCAAAGGAGATGGCAGCACAGATGCAATACAACTTGACTGAACAAAAAAGTAATGGTAGGGAAGACCACCTTGATATGTTTTACACTATTTTTATAAAAAAAAAAGAAAAGAAATATAGGTACATTTTTTCCTGCTGCTTTGTCTTCAGATCATTTGCAAGGAGGAGAAGGAATGATTCATCCTAAAGCTATCCCCTACAACCAGACCCGAGATCACAGCACAGGTGGCTCACACCACAGTTCAGACAGAGGCAGCAACAGCACCTCAGGTGAAGCCAACAACTAGTCTGTACTGTTTAATATTAATGAGGCAAACCGCAGGACTTTGTTTATCTTGATGTTTATTTTTCATTTCTCAGGGAGTCAAAATCAAAAGAAGGGAATACGGGTCCCAAAGATCCCAAAACATAATGCAGTAAGCTGGGGAGAAGCCCTATCTCCTCCTCATGCTAATGCCTGGGACTGTGATGAATATAGCCTTCCCATGGAAAGAAGGTAGGAGGAAAAGATACTTGTATTTCTACACAGCACATGCTGATAGACAGATTAGCATATCCCCTTCCATTGCCAAAAGCAATATAGAAGCAATTAGAAGTTTACACAGACTCATCATGGGCATGAATGCGATGGTAATTTTGGGATTCTAACAACATCTTTCTTTTAACTGTTCTTTTTCCAAGGTGGAAGGGTTGTACATCGTACATCTTTAACGATTAAAGAAAACAAGAATTAGCTTTACAAATTTTTAATTCATTTTGGGTTTTTCTGTAATCCACAAAAGGATAATAGTATATTTACAGGGTCAGATATATACATACATCCAAATTAATATTTGGTTAAATGTCCCTTAGCAATTTGCCCTCAGCCAGATGCTTTTGATGGCCACCAACAAGCTTTCTGCATCATTCTAGGTGGATATTTGACCACTCATTTTGACCATTCTCTTTCAAAGAATTGGTAGAGTTCATTTAAATTGATAGGTTTCCTGATCAGGCCCAGCTTTTAAGCATAGTCGAGGTTGGGGTGTTGGGAAAACCATTCCAGAAGCTTAATTATAACCTACTTTATCCACTCCAAAACCAGTTTTAAAGTGTATTTGGGATCATTGTCGTGTTGGAACACCCAACTTTGCCCAAGTTCAAGTCATCTATCTGTTGAGTTGAGGTAAAGCTGAAAAATATAGAGGTAGTCCTCTTTCGTCATTATTCCATTCACTTTGTGCAATGTACCACTACCACTGGGTTCAAAATAGCCCTTGAGCATGACGTCACCACTACCATGCTGTGCAGTTAGTACAGTGGTCTTAGGTTTGAAAGCCTTACCTTTATTTCACCAAACATAACTCTTGTCATTGTGGCCAAATAACTCAATCTATATCTCATCTGACTGTAAAACATTTCTCCACAAGGTATATGGCTTTTCCAAGTGCACAACTATAAAGTTCAGCCAAGCTTAAATGTGCTGATTTTGGAGTAGGTGGTTTTTTCTCAGACCATCTAAAAGTTGTGGACAGTGATGCTGGTGTTGCAGTAGTTTTCTGTTCATAGCAAGCTTGAGCCTTGGTGGTTACTGTATTCTTCCTAACATCCTAACTTATTTACTCACATCTAAGTGTAACAGTTTGAACCTTCTTCCAGACCCTTGGCAAAGTGGTGGACACATTGAATAACTTGTACTTACATACAATTGTTTAAACTGATAATCTGGAAATCTGCAGTTTATTAGAAATGGTTCCAAGGTACCTGTCCAACTTGAACTCAACAGTTCTCTCCTTCTTAGATCTTCACTAAGGTCCTTTGACTTTCCTTTTGTTCTGAATATTGGTCAATCCAATGAGTGCTGTCAGACAAATTGTTTATAATACGGTAAAGAGAAACTACGGGTTGAAGTCAATCATGATCACTAACAAAAAGTTAGTAGGCCTGGGCTAGTTAAAACACATTCTAAAACCTTTAGCACAGTTTAATAAATGCGTAAATGTATACGTTTCAAAATTGTGTCCCTTGTGGATAAGGCCCAGTGTGGATTAGATTAGAAAAAATCCAAAATAAATTCAAATTTGTGCAAAAAAATCTTGTTTTTTTTGTTTGTTTTTTTAAACTGTAAAAAAATGTATGTTATACACATAGGCATAGAACACCTTAAAGAAATAATTAAAAAGCCCCAGATTACCATGACATTCATGGCTATGATGAGTGGATATAAACGTCTGACCACAGCCTTACATAAAGTAGTGCATTTCAAACTGCTAGAAAACATGCACTTCTTTGTGCAAAAATATTATTACTTTTAGTTATTCTTCACTGACCCCCCACCCCCTGGCCCAGGACAAAACACGGTCTCATTGTAACAGCCAAACCAATTACAATATTCACATTTATGGCATTGTCTGACAGTCAGTTTACTATTAGAGCAGGATTATATAACTGGAATTACATTATGACATGTTTAATGAAAAAAAAGTTGCCATGCATTTTGGCAAACCACTGGTTTGCCCAAGGACCTTAAGGCACCAATTGCTGCTGTGGATAATTTAATCTGTCACAATTGGGCAATTAAATTGTGCTTTTAGTTCACTTCTGTATGTTCTGTATTTTTCTTTGATGGAAAGTGTTGATGATGCACTGAGGGCTTTGCATTAATATCTAATGAATTGTGACTAATATGTCAGGACTTTGGCAAATGGTTGGACTTCTTTAGCCATTTGATTATGTCAGCTATTCTTTTTTATCAGTTTTAATCCAGAAGAGAGAACCGAAGGCTGTCCAACTCCACCAGTTAGAGGGCCAGTCTCATCCTCTACTGAAGTATCTTATAATCACCCACCTATCACAGCATCACAGGGAGACCTGACTAATGGCCTACACAATCCAGCAGAACATCTCAGGTAACCCACGACCGAATTCAACGTGCACACATTTATTAAAATAAAACTATTGTCATGACAGAATTTGACAGATTTTTAAATTCATTTTACAGTCAACACGTCACAAGCAACCCTCGCCCTCTTTCCCCAATACATACCTACAGCTCAATACCCCTCTGCATGGGTACTGATGGACAGGAAGAGAATGATGAAGATTTGGAGGAGGAAACAGATGCTGAGCTCACTGAAAGTCATTACAGCCAAGACCACAACCACGAGAAGCACAAACACCAGCTGCACCACCAGTCCCCACACAAGCAGCTGCTGCATGGACTGGACCAGACCCCGGCCTCCAGCACTGGAGATCTGGACAGATCAGTCACAGGGTCTATGGTTAACAGCTGGGGCTCAGCATCTGAGGACAACATCTCATCAGGCAGGTCCAGTGTGGTCAGCACTTCAGAAGGATCCTTCTTTACAGATGGAGATTTCAACCAGGCAGTAGCCTCATCGCGGGATATTGTTGGCCTGCGCATGTGCAGATACCCAGAAGAGTCAGGTGAGGAAGCATATGGGGAGTTAATACAGTTCAGTCCATAAGTATTTGGATTAAGACACACATACTAGCCATACTAGTCAACTATCAAAATCCTCAAAGCACAAGCTGAAGAGGAGTGGCAGCAATCTCTGGCTTATTTAAATGAAAAATAATCTGGTATTTATGTGTGTGTGTGTGTGTGTGCCAACGTGCAATTCATGTAGTATTTCACTAACTTTTATATGTAGCCCATCATTTTTAAAGGCTCAAAAATAATTAGACAAACTAACATCATTTTATATAAAAGGGTTTATTTTAAGTATTTAAATCTTTTTGGTTTCACTAGCAAAAAAGAAGTCCCAAAAAAATCCAAGCACCACCCTAACCTGGATGACTGACAACCTCAGACCTCATTAAAGAACATTTGAAATAGCCAAACTGATCAACTTTTGCAGAAAATGTAGGGCTGTATTACTCACAGAAAGAAGCTGGTGGAGGTGTTTTGGCATAACTATTATTATTATTATTATTATTATTATTATTATTATTATTATTATTATTATCATAGAGACAAAAACAAAAGTCAAATTCAATTCCAATTACAATAATAACTGTAAGTTTACCATATGTTATATGTTAATCTGTGCTATCTATGTCCATGGGATTATTTAGGGCGGCGGCAGCAGCGACCCAGCAGTCCCATGTCCACAGATAGCAACATGAGTCCTGCAATAACACATAAAAGGCCCAGGCGACATAAACAGAACCAATCTGCTCCACAGGGTTACCAACCCAAAGACGTCTTCAGTGATGGTAAAGAAAGACCCACGGATAAGTTTTGCTGTTGCATACTGTGTCTCTTAATGATTGCAATATTTAAAATTCTGTGCACTGCTCTTTCCACAGACACTTGTATGCCTCTGGATTTCACCAGCCAGATGTCCCATGGTGACTATAAAGTGAGGGGGGCCACGCTGCCTCGGATGGGCCCTGGGGAGGCCCGGGGTAGACGAGGCAGCACTGGGACTCACAGGGTCAAAGAGGCTACAGTTGAGGAAAGAGAGAGCCAGGAGAATCACAAGATTCCATTAGCAGGAAAAGGAAGCAGCAAAAACCGACAGCACTCTGGTACTATATGGATAATGTTGCTCATTTTGAAACTTAAATTTACACCCAAATTATAATGGAGATTTTTTGCATTTTATTATTTTATGTGATCTTTTTTGTCTCTTATCATTTTAGGCCATTGAATGTGTAATTAATTACTTAATTAATTAATTAATTAATTAATTGACTGACTGTTTAATTGATTGATTTTCTCTTTTTCAAGAATTTGGGGACATTCTACTGTACAGTCGTCCCTCTTTCCCATCAGGACAAACTCAGACAGTGCCAAATGAGTCTAATTCATCCAAATTTGCATCATCTGGAGACTCAAGGACTAAACAGGGTGGACAGGTGGCACCTTTGGGACAGGTGGAAGAGGTACATGAAAATGTGTAGCTAACATATATATATATATATATACGTGTGTGTGTGTGTGTGTGGGAAAAACAAAAAGAGGAATGAGACTAATGCTGTTTTGTTTCCACAGTTCCCGAAAAGCTAAGAAGCAATGTGAGCTCAACAGGAATATCCTATTGTTGCTTCAGAGAAAGGACTACAACCTTTAAAAAAGTGGAAAAGACTCCAAAAATACTGCACAATATAAGTTTTTTTAAAAGTCAGATTTCTCATTAAGTGTTGGAAAAAAAGGAAAAAAGTGCTCTCATATTTAAGTCACTAGACTTTTATTTGATGCACTGTTTATTGTTTGCTTTCTTTTGCTGACCAGACTCCAGGACACTGACCTGTTGGAGGCTGGCTCTAGTAATATAAATGCACATTTGATGGCGGTTGTGAGTGTCTACAAAAGTATTGTCCACAATGACTGCTTGATGCGGTCCAGTATGATCTTTGTTTGTCAGTTGTCTTGTTACTTTGCTATAATTGATATACAGTCATTACCTGCCATCTTGTAAATTGTTTACTGCCACAGAAGTGCTTCAAATTCAAATTTTATATAACAGTGTTAATGTTTTCTAAGTGATGTATATGTTGTCTTTGTATTATTTGTCCTACTTTGGTTAAAAAAGCACAATCACATAATTTTATTCTAAGTCATTGCTATATGAATTTTCAGTCCTACAGAAAACACGTTTTTTGAGTCTTGCTGATCATTTCATCATGCTGAGAAAAAGATTGTTGATTGTGATTGTGCATTCAGTTGCGTACATTTCAGCTGTTTTCATTCAGATCTGAACTATCTGTTGTGTGTACTGAGAGAATTGCATGCAGATTCACCTGTAGGAGGTTTTACTTAACACCATGACTGCTTTGTCCTCCCACTGGGATGATGAAAGTTTGTTCACGGACTGGTTTCATTTATTGTTTCTCTTCACTGAATTAATTCTATCTACTCCTCTGTTCCCCTGACCCTGGCCAACTTATGGTGTAGAGCTGGACAACATGCCAGTTTGCCAAAATACAATATGTGACTCGCTTACTGATGTTAATTCGTATATTGTAATTTGAAATACCTGGGCTGCTTGAAACCACAATGACTACAACAGTCAGTGATATCCAACTACAAGTTTAGCGAACCAAACTGTTATCAGTCCAGAACTAGACTGAAGAAGTCGCTTGAATGAGTGACAAAACATTTCTCCCACTGAAAAAAGTTTTGTCCAGATGAACAGAGATGAACTTTTTGGGAACTAGGCAGCCAGTTACCTAAAATGTTAAACCGGTCATATGTAGCCAAACAAATGTTGAAAGTCCATTTAAGTAAGGTCAAGTAAAAAAATAACATTTATATTAAAAAAAAATCATATTTAAAAAAAACAAAAACAATCATTTTACTGTTTATATGTTCTACAGTTTAGTCATATTGTCCAGCTCTATTCTGTAAGTTAAATATGGAACAAATATGTCACTTTAACTACTCTCTTCAAATAAATATTGCTGTTCATTAAGCGACAAGAAATAAGGTAGTAGTTCATTTACTAACACAATACTGACAATATTTATTCCACTTTCCAGTTTTAAAGGAGACAATCGTTATCACCTCATTAAGAATATATATGGCTAAATCTGGCCACTGTACACACCATGACATGTGTATTTATGGGGTGGCTGTAGGTTCGATCCCAGGCTGCCTCCTGGCTGCATGCCAAATATCCTTGGGCAAGATACTAACCCCATGTTTGCCTACTGGTGGTGGTCAGAGGGCCCGGTGGCGCCTGTGTCCGGCAGCCTCGCCTCTGTCAGTGCGCCCCAGGGCAGCTGTGGCTACAATGTAGCTTGCTATCACCAGTGTGTGAATGGGTGAATGACTGAATGTAGTGTAAAGCGCTTTGGGGTCCTATGGACTAGAAAAGCGCTATACAAATGCAGGCCATTTTACCCACATTTTTTGCATCTTTTTTCAAAAGTTAACAAACTTTGTCTTTGAAATGTATGTTTCTTAATGTGAGATGACAACCCCAATGCTGGAGACAAGGGTAGGATGCAACATGCATACAGACAGTAGCCTTTATTAATGAAATCAAAAGTCCAACCATTAGACAATCTACAAGGTGGAAAAGAATGATGACATTACCCAGTGGAAACAACCAGGGAACAGGACCTTATAAAAGGAAACACAGGACTATACAGACACTGAGAGGGAGCTAATTACACACTGAGACAACGGAATGAGCTGACCGTTGGTAAAAAGAATTCGTGACAGGCAAGAACAATGGAGGGAAATGAACAAAGCAAAGCTCAAACTACACACAACAGAACACTATGTCAACATAAAACGGGAAATTAGAAAAAAAAACATGCAGAACAAACAAAAATACAAGAGAAGACAAGAGGAGAGGATGGAAATAAAACAATGATGTGAACTTGTCCTTTTTTCAGCTTTTGTCTGAAAATACAGAAAACACAAAATCCTGAATGTTTCCCTAGTGCTCAAGAAGTTCAAGTTATATGACATACAGTCCTCTGAAAAAGTATTTGCCCGAATCCCGATTTAGTTTTTTGCATATATTTCACACTTATACATTTCAGATTATCAAACAAATGTTAAAATTAGACAGAGATAACACAAGTAAATAAAAAATGCAGTTTTTAAAATGACTTAATTTCTTAATAAAAAAAGAAGGTATCCAAACTTACCTGGCCATGAGAGAAAAAGTAGTTGCTTAAACCTACTAATTGAAAGTCACATTGCAGGGGAGGAATTTTAGTCCACTCTGCTTTGAAGAAAGGGAAGTCAGCCACATTGGAGGTTTTTCAAGTATGAAAGTTTATGCTCATGAAGGATCACAATTACATATGAGTCCAACCTTTGAATACAGTATATAAAAATCTTCATTTGTTTGTTTGGTCATTTTGTTCATGTTTTTAACCGTTCAGAAGTGGACTTGTTGATGTGTTTTGAGTCATTCTCCTGCTCTAAAACCCAAATAGAGTTTCAGAGCACAAAACTGATTGTTGGAAATTCTTCTTCAGGATTTTCTGGTAGACAGCAAAATTCATGGTTCAATCAATTATGGAAAGTTGTCCAAGCCCTGAAGCAGCAAAGCAGCCATGGGCCATCACACCACCAGCAGCATGTTTGACTGTTCATTTTATGAAATGCTGTGTTCGTTTAAAAAAAAGTTTACTGGAAGAGAGATCTTCCAAAAAGTTCAACCTCTGTCTCATCAGTCCACAGATGTTTTCGCAAAAGTCTTTGGGATCACGGGATGTTATTTTTAGGAAATGTGAGATGTGACTTTGTTTCTTTTTGGTCAGCATTGATATCTGAAACTCTCTTCCTATGGGTGCATGTTTCCAGTCTCTTTTTTATTGTGGAGTCAAAAATTCTTACCTTAACTGAAGCAAGTGAGACCTGGGGTTCTTTAGAAGTTGTTGTGGGTTCTTTCTGGCCTCCTGGATGAGTAGGTGATAGCCTCTTGAAGTCATTTTGGTAATCTAGTCATTCCTGAAAAGTTCCATGTTTTTGCCATCACTGTGATTTTCTTCCAAAGCCTTAGAAATAAATTTTTAATTCTTTCTAAGCTGATAGATATAAATGGCATTGTTCCTTACCTGTTTGTTGAGTTTCTTTAGATTGTGGCATGATGTGCTACTTTTTGAAACCTATTAGCCTGCTTCACTTTGTCAGACACAGCTAAAGAAACTGAAAAGAAACTCCACTTTCTAAAGAAAATGCCTAATCACAATTAGTTCATGATATCTGCGACATTAGCTATTATGAACATGTCGTCAAATGTACTTTCAGTCATATTTTTGTATTTGGTAGGTAGGTTGTTAATTCGTTTTTTGTTTTTTTTTGATTTACAGATATTACTCAGTTTATTCAGTTTATGTTGTGCACTTTGCAGTACAGATACAGTAAATCCATCCTGGTTTGTGATTGTAAGGTGAGGTAAATTAGGAAACACAAGAAGAGAAACTGAGATTGTGTGATGGGATATACATTTTAATTAACATCATATAAACCTTAAGCAACAGAGGAGTAAAACCATGTGAAATAATTTTAAAAAATTGCTATTTCATATGTCAACTCTCCCTGGACTAACACAGTAAGTGGTATGTCACCCACAAATAATTACTGTGATTAATTCCACTATAGTGATGATCAGTGTTGGGGAGTAACGGAATACATGTACCGCCGTTACGTATAATACAAAACTAGTAACTGTAACTGTAACTGTATTCCATTACCGTTTTAAAAGGTGGTATTTAGAATACAGTTATTTTGATGAAATGAATGGATTACAGCAGCGGTCCCCAACCCCCGGGCCTCGGACCGGTACCGGTCCGTGAGTCGTTTGGTACCGGGCCGCGAGAGTTGAGGCTCAGCTGTGAAATGTATGGTTTTCAGGGTTTTTATTGGTTTTCAGCGTTATTTTGTTATCGTTTTTATCGTTAACTTGGTTTTCCTGGGTCTTTTCACGTGTGTTATGAATAAATCTTCTTTTTTCGGTACCGGTACTAGTTTTATTTTGTTGTATTTATCCACGACACCTTAAAGGCCGGTCCGTGAAAATATTGTCGGGCATAAACCGGTCCATGGCGCAAAAAAGGTTGGGGACCGCTGGATTACAGGGCTGTATTTTCCTGTTTCATATGTTAGGCTATGCCCTCTCTATTTTTAGTTTCCACGCCGGTGGAAACCCAAACAAAACACACATTAAGAGGCTCTGATGTCTGTGTCTCAATTTCGCGGCCCATGTCACCTCTACTTGTGGCCCGCAGAATGACGTGAAGAAATATTTTTAAAAATTATTCACAAAAATTATTTAATATGAAGGCAACAGGCAGAGTGTTACAGGCATTGCCTTAAAGAATGTAGCCTCATGGGCAGTGTAGTCTGTGCTGCAGGGCGAATGGACTGCCATACCAGTTATGTGTCTGTGAGCGCGAGGGAGGGAGAAAAAGAGTAGAAAAGTATGAGTTGTCACCAACCAGAAACGGGAAATGGAAGCATGTAAATATAATAATAACCACTGCAGCCAAAAAGAGTGACTGACGAGCCCAGTTGTAAGTAAGCTATTAAGACTCGACTGTACACTGTGTTCGTGTTTTTTTCCGAAACAATAAGTTCCGTTGGAGCAGCCTTTCAACGCCTCTCTCTGTCTCTCGCAAAGTTGATCCAGACAACAAAGTAAAGCTAGTTTTCAGCTACGAGCCCAACACGGAACCCAACGTATTAGCCAGAGGTCCCTTTACGGTTTTACGCTTTTACGGTTCGGAGCCCCGAACCTGTTTTATAGGTGCGGAATAGTTTTCTATACAAGATCGCTGCAAAAAGTGCAGCCTTACCTAATGTCAACCTACTGTTACTCATTTTATATTAAGATTTCAAATCTAGTTGGTATTGGTATGGCAAATAACCTTCAGTAAAAGCAATAAATCACACAGCAATAGTACATTCATGTAGTTGTAAAAAGCATGATAATATATTAAGTAATCCAAAGTATTCAGAATACGTTACTCTCATTGAGTAACATAACGGCTACGTTACAAAATACATTTTGGGGCATGTATTCTGTAATCTGTAGTGGAATGCATTTTAAAAGTAACCTTCCCAACACTGGTGATGATGAGAAATTTATAAACATAGCAGAATAATGACCTTTTCATGTGTGCTGGACAAGCACATGATTATCCTCCAGAGTACATACTGCTTTAAGCCCTTTTCAATGATCACCTGAGATTCTGTAGCTGCCCTTTTGCTTTGCTGAAATGACATTCAGGAGTTTCATGCCTGAGCCACAGCAATACTCAAAGCAACCTTTAAACTGTGTAAGAAATTTATTTATGTCATTTTGTTTTAGACTAAGCTATTGAACTTCTGCTAAGATATTTCAATATGACACCTCACCTTAGAGTTTGATTATCCATGTAAGTACCAAAAAGTGTGCAAGTGTCTTCAACACCACTCACTTCACCAGAACTTGCAAGCTAAGAATGATCATTTTTCTCACCCTACATTGAAAATCGAACATTAGTCAACTGTTTAACAAATGTTTTAGAGGCATTTCAGTTCTTCAAATATATAGAAGGAAATTGAACTCTATCTATCTATCTCAATGCTAAAAGTCAGACAAAGGTTCAGTACATTCAGTCTTGTATGATGAAACAGTACCTAAATTACATGATCTGTATACTAGTAGTATAGACATTTTCCATAGAATTATGTCTTCATTACTTAGGAATGCTGAATCTATGCTGACTTATTCATAGTGCTACTTCTTGTAGCGACATCAGATACTAAAATATTTATCTAACATCTAAAACACAAGATGGTGCCAGAGCCTTTCTAACGTCAGTTTTCATTCCATATATTCAGACTTCCATTTAATATATTCGGATTTTCATTCAATATATTCGAAGTTCATTAATTTTTTGATTTTTGACACACGGTCAACTGATTGCCAAGAGGAGACTAGGAGCCAACATAATCTTAATAATTAAAGCCTTTTTCATTAATTAAACCTTCATCTCTTGCAGTCCATTGCTCCACTCAACCTAGAAACAATTAATCTCTCTGTTTGGCTGTTTACCAACTCTTGCAATTTGGTGTTCAGAATGTACACAGAATGCCAAGGGTAGGGGGATGAATGGATGTTCTCTTGCCCTTGTAAGTAGGGCTGCACATTGCACTGAAGTCCCTGCTTCATCCTGCTCTTGCTTTAACACAACACAGCTGAAACATTTTGTGCAAAAAACGCAATGTAAAGACCTTGGTGGGTTTCAATCTACAGTCACCATCATCCAAGTTTTATTTTACAAGTGCCCTGAAAAGTTATCTATCATTCAGTTAGAGGACTTGTTGGACAACACCCTTGACTCAAATTACATAATCTCTGTCATGATAACATGAGCCATTTACTTGTGGCTCTACACATTCATTTGCTACATTACAAAAGAAAAAGACACAAAATACTGACACATTGTGGAGTTAGTAATACATATTAGCTCAAAATGTTCCTCTACAAAATGTACTTCAGTTTGCATTACCATCTGCTCCTTAATACAAGCTGAACTCTACTGACCCCATTAGACTTCTTTTAGTTAAGTGGCACAAATAGCCATTCAGTTGAGTAGCATTCTTGGAAACCTTTATGCATTGCAATATGCCATAAACAAAGTTATAGACATTGATTTTGCACAGGACACTATAAGAAGCAGGCAACTAAATGCATGGAAGAATAACAGAACATATTCCGTTTTCTGAGAAGAGAAAAACATGTTTGAAAACAGTGCAAATATTGTGCTTTTACTTTTCAAGGTTTAATCAACCACTTCATGTGTAAATAAAACCTTCCTTCAATAAAACCATGAGACGATATTATGTGTCCAATATGTACATGTGTTGTACATATTGTACACATGTGTACATATGTTGGCTTCATTTACAGTTGGATTTCTTGAAAAGCTTGAGTGATATGACAGGTAAAACTAGTCAGAAGGTAATGTCCATCCCAATTCTCCTTTAATAGCGTTTAAAAAAAATATGAACTAAACTTAGTCATAGATAGTATTAAACACAGTCAAAAAAAGCCAGTGGAGTACCTTAACCTGCATTCTATCCAGCATCCACAATTCTATAGCAATTGTGTGTAGTTGCAAAAAGACAGGTTTATGGGAAAATGTATTTCATACATTATCTCTGTAAACACTTTCCTGGTGAATTTATGGTACCACTCAATTGTTTTATCTGTTTTGTAAGTGATTATTTTTGGTATGAAACAGCCCTCTTATTGGCTAATTGGTTGTCGGTCACAAATCATCAGCCCTTCCTTATCACATGTTTGGTTTCACAACCAGCGTGGTTTTGCTCATCTAGAGGCTTCAGAAACAAATGGGTGACATCACTGTAGTTACATCCACTTTTTAAACTGTCTGTGTTAGTAATATATTTATGAGAAAGCACAGCTTCACCTCTAAGGTGATGATTATATAACCATTTCTAAACAAACAGGCCCTATTTAAATGAACACACTTACATAATTTTATCAAGTCATTCATGCAATACAGAACCTTTCCATTAATAATTTCAGTACTTTGATTGTAACTACATTGAATTCAGGACAAGATTAAGTTCTCTGAGTAATTCTGCTTCCTTCTCTAAAAATTATTTCTCAGCACCATGAATGACTGCTTTCATTTTTTCCCCCCAAGGACAACTGTCTACAGTGGGTTATTCAAGTGTTTGCCTTGGTTTCTAAGATACTGGATGTGCATGCGTGTGTGCCTGTGCATGTATGTGTGTGAGCTGCCAAGTTTCATTTTCAATTTTGCTCTGTTTATCCAGCAGATTCTCTGCAATCTGTTGACAAAGAGGCAGCCATGACAGCTAGGGCAAATGTGGCAAAATTGCACAGAGGCTGACAGAAAAAAAATGAAACTGATGGCTGTCAACTCTGAACAACTCTTTATAAGAGGACAGATCTATAGAGGCAGTATGGCCGAGTGCTGTGCTGCAAATAAAAATGTCGCTTCTGAACTAACAGTTGAACCACAACTGTATCTCAGTTAGATGATCAATTTTCTCCTCTTATCAACTTCAAAGGTTGAATTTTAATTTGTTGCGTTGTCATTGGTGGTTGGCCTCTCAAACACGTACGTGCAGTCATTCAGGCAACAGGATTTTCAGTATAATGGAGTTTATTGAGGATGTGCAGAAAACACTGTTGTGGGAAAGAAGCCCTGAGGTGATGAATACATCGATTAGCTTCGCGGCGGTGAAATAAACAGGTGGTGTCAGAGATAGGCAGCTTTTCTCAGCTCTGAGAGGCAGTGTTTTCCATTGCCGCTGACAATCTTGGTGACAAGGAGGGTGCCAAGGTTGAGGACTAAGGGCTGTAGAACACAGGTGTTAAATGAGAAGTTATGAGTGGGGAGAGGGGCAAGTAACAGACTGCAAATTTATGATTTTAAATTTATTACAGTTGTGTTTGAGGAAGATTACTTTCTCTTAAAGCAGGCAGTTGGTAAGGAATTAGGAGGCGACAGAGATAATGAATCTGCTGGTGAGGCGGAGCTCACTGCAGCAGTGGATAATTCAGATTTGTTTATGGAGCTATATCACTGTCTGTCACTATAAAATTTCACTGTGCGCAAGGGGAAGACGCGTCGCTCCGTGCCAAGACATAACTTACTGTGGCAGATGAGAAGCCAGGGGTAAGATGTCGAAAAGCTGCACTCTAAGCAAACACGGTGATACCAGAGCTTCATTGTGACATCACAGTTAGCATCAGGGCAAAATTTTTAAAACTGGCAATTAGTTAAGAAGATTATAAAGTGATATTTTCTGACAAAGTGAAAGTTTCTTGCAGAGTTGTAGAAAGTCGTTTGCTAACATTTATATTTTAAGAGCAAATGGATAATATAGTGGCAATTTATCAGTTTGATACAAACAAATAATTTCAACCAACATCATTATTATCCATTAATCTTTTTGAGGGGGGTCTTAATTCATGGTAATGATTGGTACATGATGTTGTTTGAAAAAAAAAAAACATCTGCATGATAATCTGTTTCTATTTTGTTCTAAAAAAGTTTAATTGCACTAACCCAAAATACATTAATATGGGGGAAAAAAATCTACATGCACCATATGAGTACATACTTTCCATTACATTTATGTATGCTCTTTATCATCATGTTTGCCTTCCAGGTTGTAAATCGCCAGTGTATGCATATCTTAAACTTCAAGGTGAACATAGCTAAACACCCTTTAGCACATACATGTGAAAGTAAAACAGCCTTCTTATGTCAGGCTTGCCCTGGCTCAAAGGAACTCCCATGAGAACAGCAGAACACAATAAAGCCAAGGCTCTTAAAAAAGCTATTTTGGCAATAGTACAGAGACAAGCTAACAAGAGAAGCTAAAATACAGATTTTACTCTCTTGGGGTCCTCCAGTAACTAGAGATGGATTTTGTTGCCAAGAATAAACAGCAGAACTTATCTTGGCTGCCACTTGTACACCGCGAGTCAGATCAAGTAGGCATGGACAAAGATACATATCAAAATTGGCATCCATTTGGATTTACTTAGATACCTTGTATCACAGACTGCCAGGAGAGGCTTCACTGCTTCATGTCGGTGGCACAATGTGAAGTGGTAACATGAAGGATGAACCATTAGGGTGAACAAGATGAAAATAAATTGGCCACTGAGGGAGCTGAAGGCCACTGGCCTTTAGCTTACCCTCAGGGTAGCGGAGCCACAGAGCAGGACTTGGGGTCTCAGGTGGGGTGCATGTAAACCACCACACTGTTTGAATGTTGCAATTAGCCAAATGTCATGAGTCACAACTCAGCCTTTCGAGGCAAGGTTACACATACTCAGACTGAAAAGGTTGTCCGCCACATGTTGGGAAAATTTCATGAAATGACACCGCTCATGCTGAACTGCGATCTAAAAAAAAGCGAGCGAATAGTTCTGTTTTTTCTCCTTTGAAAGTGAAAATAAACAAAAATTGCACAGCTGTTCATGTGAACAGCTACTGTGTAATTAGTGTAAAGTTGAGCTGTCATGTACACTATTTATAAACCAAAAATGCATTATAATGAATGCAGCTCACTCTGATACCAGCTTATATTGGACTTTATAATGTTCTTTGCATTTCAATTTATACAGTGGCTCTTTACAAGCTCTTTAATCACTCTATCCACATTTCCTCTGAAAATGGATTATTCTGACATTTCATGTGTCTAAAATTGTCTCTGCTCTGGGGTGAAAGCGCCACAGATATGAATATCCTGTACTGAAATGTGTTAATATCGCTTTACATGTTGACATTATCTTAAATAAAAATGTCTACTAACAGGAACTGTGTGAGGCTGACTTTGTCAGTTTAAATAGCAGACTGTTAATATTTCTCTTTTGCTGTTTAAAGTGACAAACCAAGCTGAAATTACTAACAACCTGCAACCTGGCTAGTTTGTGGTAGCACAGATCCCCTCCAAAAGCTGGAAGAGCTATAACATCTCAAGCCCTACGATTTATTATAAATACAAAACGTTATAAAACATATACTCTACACATCCTTAAAAGATAAAACTTATTCAAGAGTGTGCCCAAGCCTGCAAACCACCAACGATTCCTCTGAACACTTAACTTTTTACCCAGTAGATTACTTCCAAATGGATTTTCCATTAAGAAATGAAATATAGCTTCTATAATCAGTTCAGTGTTGTTTTCTCATAATAGTGTTATTACTACACTAGAGTTCAAATAATATGCAGAGTGGATTATTTCATTTTTTGTAATCAAATTGTTTTAGCTGTTTTGTTGTCATTATTACTACTTGTACCACAGTAAAACAGGGACTTCATTATGAGTAGTTTTCATTTGTTCGCAGCAATATCTGAAGAAGTGCAGCAGTTTCAGGCCAAATCGGTCCCCTGAGGGCTGAAAATGTATCTCAGCAATAAATTTGTTACAGTAAACTGAATTTTTATTGAACCAAAAGCCATAATGACCCACAAAGTCAGCAACATCACCGCTAGACCGATATATTAATGTATAGCTTTTATCAGACTGAGGTGTAGGTATTGAAATGCAGGGACCTTGTAATTGGGCTCTGTGGGCTAGGTTGTGAGTCTGCTCCTGTATTAAAGTCACATGTAGTACAAATTGGGTAAATTAGGACGAGTCACATTTGGTGATGGGATTGTGTCTGTGTGCTGTGTTGTCCTTGTGATGGGATGATAGGTAGCTAAATTGAGTGAAAGTGTGACAAAATTGTCAACATGATGCTAATTTATCTGTCCTTGTGGCGCTTCTGGAAACCTAAGCAGTTGGATATAGAGTTTAAATGGTCAATTGAACATTGTACTCCTTGTCTGCACAGTATCTGCAGCCTGTCCTAATCCCTGTCCATCCATTTCTGAGTTACTAATGCTGACAGGCTGGCCCACCCTGTGCATAGCACCTATTGCACCATTGCCTGAAGCAACTCTCCACAATGCCGATCGACTCCAGCAACAACAAAAAAAGCTATCTCTATGTAACATGGAGCTGTCATGGGGTCCTGAGATAATGATGATGGAAGTTGAGCCTGAAACTCTGAAAAAGAACCAGCGTCAGATAAAGTTAACAAGAAGGCAAAGAGGTATTTTTTTGTTGTTTTTTTAAGACACGCCAGACAACCCAGTGTTTGAAGTGGGTACACTATTTTTACATATACAAGTATGCCTATAAAAGTAGATACATTGATGTTACACTGTTTATAATACATCTTTTTTTTACATTTATGCACTGGTGTGCAGCTTATTTTTGAATTATTGCTGAAGAACAATTGGCGTGGTTTCTAAAGTTTGTTTTAAGATTCCCTGGATAATTTAAACAATTTACCATAGCTTTTATATATCTATATCTATATAATTTGAGTATATAGCTATATATCTATAGCTTTTATATCTATCTATCTATATATCTATATATATATATAGATATATATATTAGGGTTGCAATTCACGGTTCGGTTCGGTTCAATACTTTGGTGTCACGGTTCGATATTTTTTCGATACAAAAAAATGTTCATGCTTTTTTAATTTGTCATTTATTAAAATTATAAATATATATTTTAACTCAAAAGTACAGTTTTTATTTAATGTTGCTGAAACAACAAAGTAATAAAAAAATAAATCTATCTGATCGAAAAAACCACTCATCTTTGGAAAAGAGAGTTTATTACAGAGAAATTGCTCTTTCCAAAATAAAAGCTATATTATACGCTTCTTCTGGGCTATATTCTCAGCAGCATATTAAACATATCAGGTCCCCATAAGGAGAATCATGTGCTAACGGCTGTCTAAATGACTCGGGTAAAGTTTGTAGCATGCGTGCTTGTTGTTTTTGTCTGCTTCCACTTGTCTTTGCACTAGGATGATGTCGGCATAAATGTGCAGTCATATTCATTGTGTTCCCACTAGTGCTGTCAGCGTTAATCTGAAATGACGTTAACGCACGGCAAATCTCCGTTAACGAGCTACCGCAGATCACCCCGTGCGTGGGGCTGGACAGCGTCAACACGTTAACGAGCAAACTGCGCTAACGCAGTAGTTCCCACCCATGTAATTGAGCATTGCGTGGCACATCCGACATACTGTTTTACTTTTGTCCATGACGCGCTTACCTTCAGGGTCATGCTTCACATGAAGACCAAAATAGTTCCAAAGGCCAGATCTGAACGAGGGTGGGGGAGGTTCAATTTGCCATGTTGCAACGAGCTTAGCTTCTGTCTTGCTAGCTTGTGCTGCGCTCAGTGGATCTGCGCTCGACAGTGCAGCCTAGGCGGAGTAGTCGAACGCAGATCCACTGAGCGCTCAACACAGACAGCATCGTCAGAAGAAAAGTTGATAAAATAAATTAAAAATTTTGTATTGTTCGATACATATGCGTACTGAACCCAATGCACTGTATCGAACGGTTCAATATCGATATCCAATATCGAGTATCGTTGCACCCCTAATATCTATCTATCTATCTATCTATCTATCTATCTATCTATCTATCTATCTATCTATATATATATATGTGTGTGTGTGTGTGTGTATATATATATATATATATATGTGTGTGTGATCGATGTAGCGGTTCCGAATGACAGCAATATCAGGAAGAAGGAACACGAGAAGCTGGAGAAATACCAAGGGCTCAGAGAAGAGCTCGAGTGAATGTGGAGGGTGAAGGTAACAGTGGTCCCCGTGGTAATCGGAGCACTAGGTGCGGTGACTCCCAAGCTAGGCGAGTGGCTCCAGCAGATCCCGGGAACAACATCGGAGATCTCTGTCCAGAAGAGCGCAGTCCTGGGAACAGCTAAGATACTGCGCAGGACCCTCAAGCTCCCAGGCCTCTGGTAGAGGACCCGAGCTTGAAGGATAAACCGCATACATATATAGAATGACATTTCTTTAGTTTAAACTGTAACTGTGGAGTATATTTTAAAACCATTTGTAATGTAAAAATTGGTTAATTGTTTCAGAAAAATCCAAAATGGGCATTTCTTGTTAAAAACAAATCATATTTCAAACTCAGGCAGTTGTGAGAAGAGAATTTGTTAATTTTCACATACACATTTTATTTTGCATCATAGGATTGGAAAAAAAATGGCCCTACTGTATGTGGCTGTGTATTCCTGAGGGCAAACCAATCTGGCATGTAAAGATTCTTCATAGGGAGAGCCATTACCAGAACAACGGTCAGAACATAACCATCCAAACAAATGTAAAGACATCACATTCCCAATCTCACTGGCAGAAAATGATAATTGGCTGTATTTTTTAAAACTTTACAAAACATCTTTCAATTTGGCAGTCATTCAGGTCTATACATGTTGATGATAGTGGAAATCCATAACCATTCTGCTCTGTCGTTCATAACAAGAAATTTGAACAGTATCATTTCTTTGATGTTTAACATCGTAAACACATGTCATTAAAACATCCTATTTCCCTACAAGTGACATTGGACATTTTTAATTAATCTATCCACTGCATTATAGGTGACCTGCTCCAAATTCCTGTCATCTTCTCATTTCACAAACTGTCATATTGTATTTTTAAATATTGCACTATCATCATGTCACTGGATGTAACTGTAAAAGGAACAGATATATATATATAAATATGTATTAAGAGATTAATGCTGGGAATGGCAGAGAAGTATATTTCCATTTGTGTTTGCTTTGGATATCACAGCTGATGTGTTACTTGGTTACCATACAAAATCTTCTATTAACCATTTGTTGAGAAACACTTTTAGTATAATGCATAATAGGTTTCCCAGCAAAAGAAGTATGAAACACAGTTAGTTATTTTGGCATATTAGTTTTCGCCCATGTTTTTTGCCTCATAATTCTCAATAGATGAACATTTCTCAAAAAAAACAAAAAACAAAAAATACAGCACAGCCAAGTATACATGTCTTTTTGTTTATGTTCTCGATTCCCCTCTTTGCCATTATGATTCTCCTCCTCAGCTTAGCTGACAATGGGTTTGTGCTTATTTTCACCAAAATGCTCTGTGCAAAAATACAATGATACAGTAGCTTCATCAAAACAAGCTAACAGTTTGAGCATTAATGAAAAAAAGGACTCACGGTAATAAATCACAAAAAAAGACAACATTGGGTTTGGCTTGCATAGCAAAGCAAAAGAAAAACATTAAAAAATCTATTTACAAATTATGCAAGTCCTTTTTCATTTGAATCATTAGTCATTTTGTTAGTTGTGTGTTTTCTTCCTCATCTCCACTGTGTGAATTGTTGTACACCATGTGACAGAAAATAGAAGCGGACATATAACGCACTGTTTACTCTTTTGAAGAGGGGGATGAAAATAACACTGTGAGAGTGGTGTCTGTGTCTGTACATGACATTTACAGCTCTGCATTTTATCCTGCACAATTTTGCTTCTTTGTCTTTATTCTGTCTTCTCTCCATCTTCCAAACATCATACAGTGTCACTCGCAGAGAAAAATCTCATAGCGCTTATAAACAAGGTGTCCTGGGACAGGCAGCAACTGTGGGGAATGATGCTTCACATAAACTCTGAAAGAAAGACAGACAGACACAAAGGAAACGATGTAAAGTCTGGATGATATAAAAAACTTTACTCGCACAATCTGGATTTTCAGCTGCCACTCTCAGGATGTGTCTGAGGTGACAAGACAAAAGATTTTGTTTAAACTATACCAAAACTGTATTTGTTTTTGTTTTTTCTAGGTTATGTATGGAATTTAATAAAAAAAAAAACCAGGTGATCTGACTTTATTTTATTATTCCCCTTCCACCAGATTCTACAGTTTCTTTTAACTGAATTTTACCATTCATAGGAACAGCCTTTTTAACTTTGGGGTTCACTGTTAGTAGAATATAACATCACTGCTAATATTGCAAACCCTTGAATGTGGTATACTGTTCCAGAGAACACTTAGTGTTTGTTAGATTTAGGAAAAACTGGCAAGCATAAGAGTGTCAGGAACTTTGCCAATAGCCAAAATGGTATGGCTACACTACTGGTCAGAGCATCTCAGTCCTGCCAGTTGATCCCACATGACTGAGATGCTACGTTTTGATCATTACAAAAAATACAACAAAAGATAAGTTTGAACTGGTGGCATGGAGAGTGAATTCTAGCCTGTAGCATCCACTGCTGAAAGCCTTAAGGCTGCTTATGAGAGAAAGGTGAAAACACAATGGAGCTATGCTTGGTGGCCTGATCTTATACATCACATTTTCAGTGAGGTGTGTTTCCCTGTTATGCAGGAAAGACACTGGTGCATAACAGGAAGTTATTATACATTGGGAGTGTGATGCTCTGGCCAATGTTCTTCTCAGTAACACTATGTAAAGGCACTCGTGTAGTTGATCCTTTAACATATATCAACTGCCTAAACATTCTTACAGACTATCTACACCCCTTCCTGTCCCCTTTAATTCAATTGATGATTCCTTCATACCGTAAATTTCATTCAAGACTAGGGTTAAAGTTTTCTAACTGTCCTCCAAATTTTCCAGATCTCAACTCAACTGAGCATCTGAAGGATGTTCTGGAAAAAGTCCAATCTGTGGGAGCCTTACCTTTACATGCCACCAGTCATATTCAGAGGTTAAACGGTATTACGGAAGTGGTTTTAATGTTGTGTCTGATCAGTGTATGTAGTATATATGTAGTATATAATTGAACCTGTCTAATGTTAATCTTTGCAGAGTGAAAATTATTAAATGCATTAGAATTCATGAAAACTTGCATGTTATTACTTTCTTGCTTGTGTTTGCTTTGCAAGAGATATCCAATATTTGTAATGTGCACACATGTGTGCACGCATACACACATACACATACACACACACACACACACACACACACACACACACGCACACACACACATACAGTAGATCCTTTTGAGGATGAACACTCACAGTGTTCCCTTTTCTCTGTGCCGTTTGTGGAAGGATGCCCGTTGTGGGAGGGTTCTATGCCAGCTCTCTTGTTTGAACCCCTACTCAGGGTGGCCCTGCTGGATGATGTCGTGCCACTCCAGGATGCCATATGCTGCCGCTCCAGCGTGGACACACTCACCATGCACTCCTCAGAGGGGTCTGAGGGAGCAGCTGCCCACGAACTGTGCATGTGGGAACCCATGCCGTGCAGGGACTTCATGGCTGGTGTGTGGGCTATTGAGTGGATGGTAGATCAGGGTGTTTGGCAAAGGACCCGAATCAGACGTCACGATATGGGCATTCTCATTAAATGTACTAAAAAGACTTAAAATAAATAAAAAGTAATAGCTGGGGGTATTAAAGTCCAGACTCACCGTCTGTGTTAGTGTCTCTTCGTCTGGGAAGAGTTCCAACCTTGTCTGTCTGAGGCTTGTTAGCAGTGAGTGGCGCCCTCTTGTGTCCAAGGCTATGCGAGCCTTGTGTACCATGGTCTGTTGTGCCAAAGCTGTCTGAGAGACACTGCTCAGAGGCCTTACCTATAATGGACCGAAATGAGACAGTTATTGAATATTAAGGTTTGGGTATGAATTCAAAACCAAGTATTTGGAAAACCCATAGAGGATCAGCAGATCTATTAACAAGCCAAACGTGTCAGTTGGAATGATAGCGGAACTCAAAGCTGCGATTGAAATCAACAAATACTAGAAATTTCAAAAACTATCTGTTCTACATCCTAGCCTACATGTGATGTCAAAACAGAAGGTATGAGAGCATATTGCTACTGAATGCCAGAATCAGAGTACAGAACTGTTTTTCTTTGTTTGAGTGACAATAAAATCAAGCTCTAAAACCAGACAAGACATTTGAAAATAAATAAATAAACTATTTAAAGAAGTACTCCACAAATGCAATATGGCAGCCGCTGTGGAAATACTGCCACACCCAAAAAACCTTATTCATGTTTTGATTCACTGGACTGAAATAATTCCCTCGCTGTGACTGAATGCACTTCTAAAATAGGAAGAACTCTTGACAGCTAAATATGAGTTCATAAAATGTTTGCATTGCTAATGTTGGTAAATATTTTTAGTCACACTGACCTGCATTTTGCCCTGCAATGGGTTAATAAAAGGGCTTAAAAAACACATATTCTCAATTCACATTTCAATCTTAACCTTTCAAACAATGGAGTCTAAAAATGGTACAATCCTGTCCCTGTGGGAGAAGCCATCAAGTTTCTCTTTAAAGAAACATTTTCACACAGTAAACCTATTTATAAATGCATCAAATCTTAAATGCAAGATGTGTTTCTTTTCAGTAGAGCCCTACTAAAGATGTTGAAATATCATATATTATTGCTTTGACATCTATCCACGGAGGACTTCAAGCAGCTTTCAACAGACTGTCTGAATATTTCTTTGAAAAAGAATAAAGAGGTATTAATGGTTAAGCCTAAACTATCTGAATATCCTTGAGATGATGAAACTGTTTTACATTTGCCCAAATGTAGTGTCTGCATTACATTGCGCGCTAATCGCGGTCCAAACGACCAATCAATGTCCTAAAAGACCAGAACAGTGTACGGGGGGCTTGCATGCATGTGATTAAATGATCCATTTTATGCTTTTGTGTTTGTGTTGCCGACCCATAATTGATTAGCAAGGCTACACATTGCAAAACATTTTCACTTCAAGCTTCAGTGGCCCAACCACATTGGCAGATAGAGTGTTGATATTGAAGAAATCTGCAATGCCTTGAAAAGTTAGAAAGCCGATTTTCTTGATTATTCACTGCTGTTTTTACATTATTTACGTGTGATAATTGGATAGTGGATATTGTTAAAAAGACAATATTGGTTGTCACCCACCATAAAAGGCACTTCTTCTTGTTGCGAGTTAAAAAATGTATTTCAGAAACTATCTGACATGAATGCAGTTTCTCAGATTGGCTGAATGTATGAAGAAGAAAAGCAGAACTGTCTCCTCTTTGATATCGTCCTTTTCTTAAGTACCCCATTCAAAATCTCTGATAAGAGACAGATTTCCTTTTGTTACATTTTGACATCTGTATTGTTATATGTTTTAAATCTACACTTTTGTGGTTTTTCAGTAGTGATGACAGCAAAACACATGTTTCCTTTCAGTGAATCATAACTATATCCACATGTCTCCCATTCATATGCAGTCATGGTGAAAAGAAAGCACACCCTCTTTCAATTCTAACGTTTTCCATATCAGGACATAACAAATAATCATCTGTTCCTTAGCATGTCTTAAAATTATTTAAATACAACCTCACATGAACAACAATGCATGGGATATTAGATAGTGCCATTATTTATTTGACAAAAATTAAGGAAAAATGTTGAAATGATGTGTGAAAGTCTAAATACAGCCTCACTTATAGCATTAAGTAGGTTACTAATCAAATGCATTAACAGCAACCACTTTTAGCAGTTTTCGTCTGGAGCATTCAGGTGTGTGTTAACACAATACCAAGGAGGAAAACCATCCACAGTGATCCTAGAGAAGCAGTTACTGCTGCCAATCAATCTGGAAAGCATTATGAGGCCATTTCCAAACAATCTGAAGTTCATCATTCCACTGTGAGAAAATTATTCATTAGTGAAAAACATTCAAGACAGTTGCTAATTTTCCCAGGAGTGGACTCTGCAGTAAACTCACCTCAAAGAAACTGAAAAAAAGAAAAGAAAAGAAATCTACATCTCAGATGCTGCAGGCCTCAGTCAGTATGTGAAAAGTTAAAGTTTGTGACAGTATAATTAGAAAAAGACTGAATATGTATGGTTTGTTTGGAAACGGGTTGCCAGGAGAAAGTCTCGTCTCACGAAAAGAACATGGCAGCAAGGTTTAGGTTTGTAAAGTTGCATCTGGATAATCTGAAGACTTCCGAGTGGAGATGTTTGGCCATACAGCCCAGCACCACATCTGACAAAAGCCCAAGACAGTATATTACCACCAACACATCATACCAGTTGTCAAGCACAGTAATGGAAGGGGGATAGTTTGGGCTTGTAGTTTGCCATGGGACCCAGGAACCTTGCAGTCACCGAGTCGAATATGGACTCATCTGTGTTCCAAAGTATTCTAGAGTCAAATGTGAGGCCATTTGTCCAACAGCTAAAAGTTGGTGCTAAAGGTAATTGTATAAGCTACTGAATCATGGCTTAGTTTTTCACACACTGCTTCAGCATTTTGGTTTATTTTTTGCTACATGGTGTAATATGCAATGCATTGTTGTTCATCTGAGGTTGTATTTTTTAAAAAATGTTTTTTTAGTTATGTCCTCCAACGTAAAATTTGGAAATTGAGAGAGGTTGTACTTTCTTTCTTTTTATCATTATGCTTTTCATCGACTACACTGAAGATGAAAAACTTCTACTAACTACATTCTCACATGGGAATGATATTATTCTTAAAAGTGGCATGCCTTCAGTGAGAACACATCAAGTGAAAGCTATGAATTAAAAATGGGCGCCATAAATAAGTAATAATCATACCTCAGTTTCACTAATTATCCATATTCCTAATGAAAGTGCTATCGGTGAACTTGGTGTAGGCATATAAAAATATAATTAGAGCATGCATGTTAATATCTGTCATATTTTCAGCACCTATGCATTATTATTTACCCATATTTCCATGTGAGCATGACCTCATAGTGTCAGTGACTCAGTGGTCTATTCACTTAAAAATGAAGACAGCAATTAATTTTTAAAACATTTTTACCTGAGCCCTCAAGGTTATCCATGCTGTGACCAGTAGTGTATTCAAAGCCACACAAATTCTTTGACACCACAGCATATCTTTCATCCTCCTCCTCCTCTTCCTCCTCGTCTTCAGAAAGGAGAGTGGTTCCCAAATCAGAACCCAGTGTACTAGACATGAAGTCGATTGGGGAGTTGGACACGTTTGGACTGGTTTTCATATGCCTATTTAAATGTGGGGAAACAGTGTGTATTAATAAAATGTTTTTAAAGCAACAGAAGTCAGATAATGGGCGTGAAAAATGCTGCAAAACAAGCATTACAAATTCAGAATCAGTAGATATTCAGGAGGGTGGAGATGCAATGTGCATACACTATGAATGCCTGCAGTGATTTTACTGATTACTTTCTCAGTGCTGGTGTGTGTTGTGCTAACACAATGGAGTTGTAATTGGACTGGATTAAGGATATCTGGATGGGCAGGGCTGTCACCAACATGCCTGTTATCTCCCGCACAGCTGTCCTCCATGATGGCTCGCATCCCACCATAGAGGAGATGCATGCATAATTACTAACTCTATTTACTGATGTCAGAACAGCATGTAAGACTAAACCCAGTCATTACCCTCCATGTCGCCACTGACTTGTCAAGTTTTCCAATGCTCCATCAAAGGTGTAATCAATGGAGAGATGTTTTTATCGCTTGCAAGACACACGGGCCGCAGGTCTGAGCTGACACATGTAAATACCAGCATTGAAAGGCGCTTAGACATTTTCCATTGATATGCAAAATCCAAACTTTCACCAGAATAAAATGAATAAAATTACATGCATCTCTCTAACAGAGCAAAGCAAACATAGTTGAATGGATCTGCATTGCCATGCAAAGCTTTCACACTTTCACATTATTACCAAAAACAAGAATATGAAAGGTTGTCTTAAAAAGCCATCTTTGCTTTTCCTTGTTTGGTGTTCTAGCATTTTGGTTGTGAAGCATTTTGTGATGCTTACTGTATATTGAAAAGTGCTATATAAATAAATTTTTATAAAACCTAGCTTTACAAGGGATTCTTACCATGCCTGCTTGGCCACTTCATACTGGTAGGCTCTAGTCAGCTCATCCAAGTGAGCCTGCAAGATGGACTGCATTTCTTCATGGTGGGCAGAGCTGAGAGAGGACGACGAAGGCTGACTAAAAGTAGCTGCCGCCGGGGAGGAGGACCTTCCTCTCAGGGGAGGTGTGGGACCTCTCTCTTCCTCTACTTCATTTTCCAAATTCTGATGGCGGTAGGTCTGGACAGACATTGGTGGTGCCCAGCTGCCGTTGTCATATCTGGCATGTGGACAAAATGTTTTCATGTTAATCATCACATTGACTTTCCTAAATAACTGATTAGAGATGTATGCCAAAGACAGAAAATACCTGTAAATATTCCACTAATAAAAGTGTTCTCAACACTTTTAAATGATCAGAAAATAGCAGCCACAATATGTTTAGGCTTTACAATGCAAGTGTGACTGTGCAATTCAGGATGGCAAAATGTGGTCCTGAAGACATCTGCTCTAGAAGATTTACCACACAGAGAGTAGCACTTTAGCCACGATTCAGAAAAATCAGAATCTGTCATATCTCATCATCATATCATATTATCCCAAAAGAGCACTTTGCTCTCTAAGTGCAGGCCTACTTGTGGTTCCTAGAGCTTCCAACAATACAGTGGGGGAGACAGAGCCTTCAGCTGTGAGGCTCCTCCCCTGTTAAACCAGCTCCCTGTTTGGATTTATCATAATCCAAAGACAAGCACCTAATATGGATATCTTTGGTGTGAACCCACACAGGCACAGAAAGATCCCCAACTACTGGTTGGGTTCAAACACACCCAGTGGTTTCACAACTGTAGAAATGGTGCTAGATAAATAACAAAAAAAAGTAATTCACTCCAAGAACTTTTTAATTTTGTTGAGTTAAATTATAGTGTTTTGTTTATATGTTAATTAGCACTTATTAGCAGCTATGTTAAGGATATAGCTTGCTAACTAAGCTCACACTGTTAGCGCTTCATCATGCGGTTTAAATATAGTCACTTCTAACTCGAAAAAACATGGCATAGACAAAAAACAAACAAAAAGGCTTCACATTGCAGAGTTCAGAAATTAGTGTGGGGCAGCATGGCGACCACATCCATTTTTCATAACAAAGACTTTAGCTTAGTCTTAGCCAAAAGGGCTAAATGTAGGCCAGCAGTCACTCAGCTAACTAGGGTACTAGCGTTTAACAGGCTAATACAGTTAATTCTTTTTTCTTTCACAAGGTAAATTAAACAGGGAGCTTATATCCAAATTCTGATAATAACACAAAGCCACCCATGCATACACTCTGCTTGGGCCCCAAGTGCAGGCTCTGTGTTTGCATGTGTTTCTTTTCTGTTTTTATGTGTTTTAGTACAGAGACTGATGACATATGAATGTACATTACCCTCCTCCATGATTTTCCTGGGGGTAACAGTCAAGGTCAACCTCGGTCCCAGGCAGGGGGTTCATGGGTGGTGGTGGCAGAGGCATATTAGCCCAACATGTCCCATTTGATTTAGAGGTTTTTGTTCCACTTTTTAGCTTCTTTTTCTTCCCAGCCTTTGCACCTGGGGGTAGGCAAAGAGAGGTTTAGCTTCCTCTATACAAAATACGTAAGAGTATTATTCTACTCTCAGTCCACACACATTCGGCTTTGCTTGGAAAAAGGTACCTTCTATCTTTCTCTGCTGCTTCTCTCTGTGAACTTTTACCCAACCTGTCTTCTACCCAGTTTTCATTATTCGTCTTTCCTGTGTGCTGCCAGCACATTACAACATTTTCTAAATGTTGACATTTCTTAAATAGGCATCAAAACCTGCGGCAAACCACTTTAAGTTGCTTCTCCACTTGTTCTCTTTATCTGTGGTTAGCTTGACATTTAACTGAGCACACGGCCTATAGTGCAAAAAAAAAAAAAAAAAAAAACACACACAGAAAAGCCTCCACGACTTTACTAAATGTATAGAAGCTACATAAATAGCTCCAAACACTGAGGGATTTTCTTCTTCCATCTAATCAAATTAACCCAAAAGAAATGTGTCATGATTGCGTGACATTTCTAGGCAAGATAAGCTCCCAGGGTAGAATTGTGATGAAGACAGAAGAGTAATTAAGGACATTATCCTAAGGGTTTATTTTTAGTGAATATGTAAACAAATTCTCTCCTTCCTAGTTTGGTCTTTCCTTGGTTTAGCTCCCAGTAATTTAAATGATAGAGAAAAAAGTGCTTGTGATTTTGCTGCAAATATGCTGCACTTAGTTCATAGAGACGCAAGGAGTTTATCATAAAATGAAAAAACCCCAAAACAAAACCAAAAACAATCAAATAAACAAAGATCTTGATCATTTCATCGTGGCTCATACCACTGCCAGGGCGTCTGTCAGTTAGCGAGTAGCCCAGGTTTGCTATTTCCTGCTGGGCTTGAAGAGAAGCCTTCCAGCGGGGATCTGGCCTATCCACCGCCAGCTCGTGGAAACTATTGGACTGAAGTATTTGAGTGGTGGCATAGGGGGTGGGCTGAATGCCTCGTGCTGGGCTGCTGTAGCCTGCCTTCCCCATGAAGTCGATACTGCTGTAGATGGCACCATCAGACAGCATGGTACCAGTTTTCTCCACTGCTGCAGACGGTAAAACATCTGAGGCAAAAAAGAGGATGAACACAGAGAGGGGAGGGAAATGGAAAAGGCATCATGGAGAGATAAGTTGACATGAAGTTAACGATCTTTAAGGTCATTAACACTCCCTGCTGCTCCAGCACTCTGTATTAGTTAAATACATTTCTCAAATGGACTTGATATAAATGAAAGTGATTATCAACAACCATAATTAGCATGCAATGCTCTGTGGGAGCCGGGTGGAGTGCTCACAAGAGGGATGCTCAAACAGTGCTAACCTTCAGCTCAACAGTCTTGCACGAATAAAGCCTGAAGCTCACCAGGGTTCCATTGAACTTTGAGAATATGTAGGCATACAAACACATAATGGAAACCAATATACTTCAACCATTGTGCGCAACCTCGAAAAACGCACAATGGCAGAGCATGACAAAGAATGATGGGGAAAAAAATATATCTAAACAGTGCAAATTTAAGCCAGATATCAGGCTTGTCACATCAAATTAGTAAAACAGAGCCCTTAAAGGCTGTTTTAATTTGTGCATGTGTGTGTGTTAACCTATTTGTGTATATGTGCTTAAGTGTGACATCCTGTCAGCATGCTTCCCAAGGGATCAACATCAAAACTGTCCAACTAGGCATCGCTAAACCGTATTCTTCATCGCTCCGGCTTGTTTATGTTTCTTACCTCCTCGGCCAAAGTTGCTGCCGCCTTTTGGACTTCCTAAGCCCCCGTTAGCTGGGAGACTTGTGGAAGGCCAGGAGTCAGCTAACCAGGGGAGGCCTGGATCACCTGCTTTTAACAACCCTGGACGGCTGTGAGAGAATGTTTAAAGTCAGACAAAGGTGGAAAGGACACCAGAGAACCAGTGACATTGTTAAATATTCAGCCTGCCCTGCTCATTTTCTTCCTGCTGCATCAACAACAAATTGATGCGAAAACTCATTCAGCATATTCTCGCCCGTGGAGCAGCCGAGCACGCAGGCAACAATAAACAACAGAGAGACATAAAATGGCAAGTCTATAAATCAGACTTCTGCCTCCCCTCGACTCTACCACCCCTAACTCTCCCTGGAGAAGCAAGGCAGGCCTAAATACACACTAAATCCACTTTAGAGCCTTAGCACAACAGAAATTTACATTTTAAATTGAGAATCATGGACAGCCTCTGGCAGATCAGCTACACTGCTGCTCAGTCTCCATAGCAACAGAGACAGCAAAAGCCCATTAGGTGGTTTAGGAACGCTACCATGTCATTTTGTCTTTGTGAAGTACAACGTCCACGAATAAAGGCGTTCGCTTCAAGGTAGGAAAGTTGTGGGCAGCAATTCAGGGAGGAACAAAAAATAGAAAAAGACAATTTACACCCCCTCTATATCAGCTGCTGTAAAAATGGCAAAACATTCACATGCCTGCACATTAAGTAAACATACCGTGTGTCTGCATATGTTTACTTAATGTGCAGCTTTACAGTGACTTTTCCACTGAGCCTGATTTACCAAGTGCCAGGGGAGTTGTTCACAGCTGACTTGGTGATGGCTCAAAGGTGTTCAAACAATTACGTCAATAGTTTCCATTTTAAACTACACAAGCATAATACATATATTTACATATATTTCCTTAGAAGAACAGGGCAAAGCTATGCACAGTAGCGCGAGCAGTCTGTGCACCTTCAGTGTGGAGAAAGGCACTCATGCAAAAGGGTTTTACAAGAAAGCGTTTATTTTTAGTCTATTACTTGCAACATTTGTTCTGGCTTTGGGCTTATCTGCTTGCTTAGGTGTAACAAATATGTAGAGCAAACCACTGTCCACAGAGCAAATTCACCTCTTTCCCCCTGTTGTTTTCAGGAATACTTTGATATTCTGTGGACACGCTGTCTTTGCTTTGGGCATTCTGAGCAGTCTGGAAATTCTATCGGCCACTGAGAGGAGTCTCAAGGTCCGACGCATTGTTCTTCTGTCTCCACATAAAACCCATGACTCTACTTACTCTAGGCCAAGCTTTTTAAACAGCACATTCATCACCTCTCCCCTCCTTTATTGACCTCTGGCACACTCAGATGAACTGAGAAGCGAGCCGGTGACTAAAACACCTGCATTAATTGGTAGCTCCCAGTTCAAAGGAGTGATTAATGATTTCATCACAGTGAACAACAGTGGAAATCGTGCACTGATATAATATGAATAGGCGGGGGTGGGGGGGGCATAAATGCAAATTCCATTCATCAGGAGAGAACTCTTCATATTAAGTTTTACAATAGCATGGTGTCATTAAAAAGTTCACCGTGTGACACCGAAATGTCAGCTTGGAAGCTTTAGCAGTAGGGTTTCTGAACGTTTTTAGTGGAGAAATTCTCACCTTCCATTGCGGATCAGGCCTCTGTCTCTTTGGAATGTCACTTGGAGGGAAAAGAGGGAGGAGAGAGAAACAATTAAACTGTCAAGTAATCAACAGCATGACTGTAGATTTGAATGGCTGATATATTACTGCTGTCAAGAATGAAGGCACCTAAATTGCCGGGATATTGTATATACAATGGCACAATGTAAAGACATACCTGCTCGAGTGAAGGTGAAGGACTGAACTGCAATTTAAAGAGACATAAAGAGTGTGCGTATCAGAAGGCATATCAAGTGGCATAAAGAGTGCGTAGAAATATTAAAAAGATTCAAAATGCTCTCGTGTTCAAAAGATGTGGATTGTGTGCCTTCATTTTTGCTTTGTTTGCTCATCCATCACTGATATGTCAGCACTGTGATCATATTTTGATGAAGCTTGGGCAATAACACAGCTAACATTTCAGCATTTTCTGATTTACACTGACTGCCCTGAGGGAGAAGTTTAAATGAAGGTGACATTTTTAACCTTTTTTTTTTTATTTTTACTCGCCTCAGGTGATCTGCACTCTCATCATAATTCTATTTTTTTTATGAAATCCTTCCAAAATACATCTGGAACAATACGTGTGCAACAAGAAAGACAATTACTACATTTTTAAACTACTGCTATAAATTATTTAAAAATGAAGAAATCAATGAATTTTTTAAGTCAATGGCTCTTATAGAAAGAAAAAAAAAGAATCCATTGTTTTCCAAATGGAAATATGAAATTTTGGACTTAAACTCCTGCAGTTTTTGAAGAAAGGGATCAGAAAACCAGCCCTCAATCACATAAATCCCTGCTGAATTAGGAAATCGCACTGCTCACTAAATAAAAGCTGCAATACGCATTATGAAATTTGCACACAGCTTCATGCTCGACTCGCAGTGGAATAAAAGAATATTCCATACATAAACCTAGATGTACCTCATGTTAATGTGCAAACAACACCAGGCATGGTCTGATAATGGAAGGGGATGTTAAATTACTTATCTTGCATGAATGTATTAGAGTGTTGAGGTGTGCTGCTGATGGAACGCAGCACAGTCGATGCACATCAGTGCACAGTGAATTAAAGTAAATAGGGCCTATTTCCATCTGCGCTGAATACATTTTCTTTGTTCTGCGTTTCAGCCAGCTCAAATGGAGTCACATCTGTGATGGCATCAGCTTCCGCTGGAGAGAGACCTACTTTGCTTTGTGAGCCAGTTTTGATGCAGAACCATGTAAATTGATTTTTTTTTTACCTGCATAGTTGCTAAGTCCTTTCCTCTTTTTTCTCCTCCAGTACAACCAGGCACTGAAGCCCATGAGGACAATCCAGCAAGCCCCTCCCAAAGCAGCGATGAAGGCCGGCTGCTTCACCACATCTGAGATGCTGTTGTTGCTGTCCGATCCTGTCATTACGTCCCTCAGTTCTGCACCTGGAGGCACCACACAACCACACAGGGAGAAAAGGGAAAGAATTTAGAATTTTAATTTCAGTATCAGTGACTGAATGGGATCAAAAAAAATATTGAGCAGGAAAAAATACAGTTCAGAGAAATTAAATTGTAACAAAATTTTATTGAATATCATCACAATGTTTGACATAGAGATAAATAAATATGGTGAAAATGTACACGTTTAAGCAAATCAAAGAAGTGTGGAACACACTATGTGTCAAACCAGGACACATGGACTACAGAGACCACCGAAAGATGAGCCCGTGAAAAAATACAAACACAAAGAGATAAAAAAAAACCCAGCATCAGTGCATCCAATATAGCGTTAATCAATTCAGCAGTGCACTTATCAACTTGAGCTGCAAGACACAAGATTGACAGAGCAGCTCTGACAGAGTTTGATTTTCTGTTGCGGCTACTGTGCTGTGAAATTAGATTCACAGTCTCCAGCAGGAACCACCCCCCCCATCATTAAGCTTCATTCCACAGGCCTGTTTCCCTTTCTCTGGGCGTTAGGGGTGTTATTATATATCAGTCAAAAGTCACAGATGAAGAGCATCTGGCCTGAGCTCCCATATTGATTCTGGGCTTATATACGCTGGGCATCCTTTAGTGATTTCATAAGATGTGATAGGCTGATAAGCTCCTACAAAAACACTGTCTACTTTGTTAGCGCCAGCTGCACACATATTGGAGAGGATTATTGATATGGCTAACAGTACTTGGCACAGTGTTACCAGGCACTACACTTAATGAACTGCTATTGATTTCTCTATAGACATCTGGCGTTGTAAAGCGCAATTTTCTTTCTTCAAGTGCGATAAATTGATAAATCATTTTCCCAGACCCCCAATCTGTGATAGAGACCTAGGTCTCCTATCATGGGGTCATTTTATTTGACTCGAGGTTTGGCATGTGTGTGTGTGTGTGTTTGTGAGAGAGAGAGAGTGGATTACCCAAAGTGATGAGCTGGGGTATGCTCTTGACCCCCACCCCTGCACTGGTGCCTGCAGCCACCTCTACACGGTACTGCACTCCGGTCTGCAGACCCCCAACTACCACTGAACGGATGGTCGCGTCCACAGACTTATTGACATGAAAGCGAGTTTCGTTGGCCAAACACCATATCTGACAAAGACAGACACACCAGACAGATTTCATTGTGAGGTTGTACATCACTAAATCACTAAACTATTCAGTCTGGAGAAGCCTGGGCTCACCTTGTACTCTTGTATGATGCCATTCTGTTGGTCAGAAGGAGGAGGGTCCCAGGATACACTGATGGATGTGCTGTTGTGGTTTCCCACTGTCAGCACTGTCACTTGCTGTGGAGGCGCACTTGGTGCTGATGGGTCACACCGGGAGGGGGTAAAAAGATTAAAGAAAGAAAAGGTAAAAAAGAAAGAAAGAATGAAATCACTACACATAGTTTATTCTGAAAAACGAGTGTGTCTTGTTTTATTTATTTCTTTTTTCATATGTCAAAGAGGGATTTGTCTCACTCGCTACCTCAATTCATATTAATTCAGCAAGCCAAACAACATGGGTTTTTCTATTTCCTAAGCCAGCCTGGCAGATGGCTGCTGGGAGTACTTCATCTCAGTTTCTTATCTTAATAGTGAGATTCTTATTGTGTTGCTGAACCCAGTAAGTAAATCACTTTCATCATGTCTTACGCGCACTACACCATATTGGCCACATGCAAATGCTTCCAGTGTAGATGCACTCAATTTAGCATGTCTGTTTGAATAAAATTGGTCAGTACCCATGTCTGATAATGAGTTTGAGGTGATTTCTTGGTATGTATGTGGAGAATAAAGGGCATAAAAACAAACTTTAATAGTTCTTTTTTTAAATTAGAGATTGTGGCACCCTCCATAGATAGATGTAAAATTTAAAGAAACTATAGGCAGCAGGAGGCAAAAAGATCATATCTGTGGAACTGTGCAAATCAGGCAATCCCTGGGCACATAGTCTCTCTCGATTCCTAATAAAATCATCATTACGTTCTGACTGAAAGGATGAAACAGCTAGTTTGAGCCCGATTAAGGAGGTTTAAAATAACAATACTAATCACAGTGTTTCAATATATGGAAGGCACTGTCTTACTGTACTGAGAAGTAAAGGCAGGTGGGCCATTGTGGAAATGGGCGTCGTGAGTCAAATTCTCAAAATGGACATGGTGTCTGTACTCGGCCAACTCAAAGTCAAAAGCGCATGTATTAGCGCACATGAACTAATGACACAACAGCATATTAGAAGTGTATGACAGAGCATTTGTGCAAGATTTGATCCTGACCTCTGCCAGTTATTTGACATCTGCAAAGCTCAACATCAGCCTCGGGTAATTTACATAGCAAAAAGATGACAAAACAATAGATTTCTTTTGTTGCCAGATGAAACAAATCTCCCTGTATAATGTAGCTTGTGCTTAAAAGAGCGGCTATGAACAGATATGGCTGTGTCTGCAAAGTACTTGACAGGCTGGCAGGAGAAAGGAATTAAATCAGCCATAGGAGATGCGGTTTATTTTTATTACATTTAACAAATTAACTGAGCCCAGTTTGAGGATATCTATATTCAGACATTTAGGCAGTATTGACTTTCCAAAGCAATTACCGTTAAACAGACTCACACAAATGTACTGTCCCAGTATTGAGATGACTATTGTTCAGAAGGAAGGAAAAAATACACACGCAATGAAGGAAGAGTCAAATATAAAATACAGGATATTATATTATACCATATCATCCTGCCACAAATCTTTACTCCTTTCTTTCAAGTAAACATTTACAAGTAATTCCAATTTGATTACAGGTGAAGGAATTCAACTTTCTAAGTCATCAACAGTCTGAACAAAGAAGGCTCCTAATATCCATCTTCGGGCTCATAATATTTGAGGCAATCCTTTTGTCTCTGAAGACAAAAATCTAATCATAATAACAAATCTGATGGAGCGAAAAACAAACAAACAAAGCATTCCATAAAACACAGACCCCTACAACTGTTTGAGGATTTTTGGGGGCTCAAAACCTCAGCCAGGAACAGTTTATTTGTCAGTTTTGTTTGTTTATCTTTTCAGTTATGATTTTCTGAAAAAAGGAAAATACACATATACAGATAAAATCAGAAGGTATGCTATAAGTCAGAAAGCACACAGAATAATGGGCATGTACACGGTTCCACATTCTTTTTTAATAAATGAAATGATCATAATTTCTGATTATACCACGTTTAACATTTTATTTCAAAAGTATTCATTCCTTTTGTCACTGCATGTTATTCTGGAAATGCTACCACTGTCTGTATATTTTATAATAATGCTGCTTCATACACTTTCCACAAGGCACCTAGTAAGCTTAGAGCAAGCTTAGAGCAGTAGTAGAGTGACCAATAAAAAAACTGCAGGAGGGCAGTGACCACTAAATGCCTTCAGTGCTCCAAGTAGGGTAATATCAGGTCACAATTATCCAAGTAACTTTCAGCTTTCCAGATGTCATTTCAGAGGTGCTCTTTTAGCAAACAGTGCCTTTCCAGTCAGTCAAAGGTCTGCATTAGGAGAAGACAGGAACCATTAAGTGTAGTTCTACAATTTCCATATGTACCACAACAATCCCCCTGGATGAATAATAGCTAGAATACCAGTAATGACTCGGGATAATATTACTATAAATGGCTGCAAAACCAAGAAAAGGTCAAAGATTATGTTCTTACTAATGTGACTAATACTTATATTAGGACTGATGTGAACTGTAGCTAGAGAGTAACTTCAAGCAATTAATGCTTCCAATGTCTAAGTAAACATTTCAGGGTTTTTTTTACCCACAGCTGTGCAATTAAACAAAAGCTACTAAAGCTGCTTAATGTTTGCTATGCAGGATATGAAGTAGTAAACATAACCTGTTATGCAAATGGATGCATAATGTAAGCTAATTAATTCATGAACTGGTGAACATTACTCTACAACACATCTGCCCCTGCCCGCAAAAAACAAAAACAAAAAAACAGTAATTAAACTCTATCTAGCAAGAGAAGGGAGCTCTGTTTCATATGAGAATTTCAGCTTTTAGCTTCACTAATGTCCATATGAGACCAGGTCAGATCAGAGGTTCTCATTTTAACAACTATACAAGCATAGAACCTTGACTCATGGGTTCATTTGACTTGCTGTGAATACTGGCTGAAAGCCTACTCTCCTCTTTAAACTCTCTGAAAGGTTGTGAGGTGCATTAGTATACAAATTCTCCCTTGTGCAGTAGGGAACTTCATTTCCAATCTACCTTTGATGGATAACAAGTGATTTTCTTGCAATTTTTGCAAGAATTGCATTTCTGTGCAGTAGAGAATAGGTTGAGCGAGGCAATTTTTCCCCTGTACCACAATGCCTTGTTTCTAGGTATCCCTGAGCAGAACATATGCCCCCATCTGCAAAGACCTCTGTGATCCTGTGTGGCCATTTTAATTGGGCTCCAGTGAGGTGAGTCTCTCTTTTTTCCACCAGCTGTATCCCCTAGACTAAGCTAGCCCTGTTCTCCTACTGGGGGGAAGATGCAGCCCTGTGATCCACTCATCATCAAACACAGATGCTTTGGGCTAATATTTTCTCTGACATTAATGGCCTTGTCATGACTTGTTTTTCAGCGCAAGCCAAGTTCCACACCGTTCAAATGATGCAACACCTGAATGATGCAATGAAGTGAGTGAAGATATTGTCTTGTTCACCCACAGGCAACATATGTAGCTGCTGTAAATGAATGATGATACAGTGCATTCACTTTTTTTACTCTTGAAGTCCAAAATGCAGTCTCACCTTCAGGGGAATTGATTAAATTTGAAAACAGTGTTAACCTTAATGCCATAGCTTGTATCACCCGATCATGTTTGCTTAGTTGTTATGGAGATCTTTTGCAAAGAGAGGACAGTAACTCTCATTGCTTTTAGCACATTTTCAGATGAGCCGGTAACGGCTTGCAATTTCGGTGAAAAAAAAGCTAGTGAGTGGATGTTTAGTTGGGATTGTCACACAACCATATTCAAGGTTAAAGTGAATTTTCACATCAGGGGCTTTAAATAATAAATATTGAGTGATTTGACTGGAAGGTATAGAGAAAGTTAATGAGAATCAATGAGAACATGAATCCTTTAACCTGAATGAGTAGCACTGATTCAGTGACTCCACCTGTAAGATTCATATGCACAATTGAAATTTTGTGCATATTTCTTTCAAAGTTGTCTCCTTAGTCAGCACTCCATCTGCCTAAGATCCTTCACTCCACAGCTGAGTTGGTGCATCTAAAAACCAGTGTTTTTGACACCACAGCTGAGATAGTTTCCACCAAATGTTCAAATGCTCCTTAGAATTTTTATAGTTAAGCTCTGTACTGACAGGTTGAATCCGGGGGTGAAGAGCCCATTCAATGAGAAATCACAACGAGAGTGATGCAGCAAATGAAGTCGCAGCCATGACCTGATTCTCTACCTTTGGGCTTTGTGCACTGTGGTCTCTTTCACTTCAATCTGCTTTTTCATCTACAATCACAGAAAACCCAACATAAAAGTTGGGGTTCATCTCTTGTGATGTTTGCATTGGCAGCATTAAATAATTTCTATTATAGCATTAGCATGCACAAATAATTCTTATCATTTCCTGTTTGCAAAGAATTGAGAATGAATAGAGAAGTCTGATATTAACAACATTTCAAATAGCCGATGAATAACACGAGGAGAAAGACGAAACCAGGAAGTGTAATTACACAAAGAGCTCATTGGTGTGTGAGTGTAAGTGAGGTGGGAGGTCGTATCATGTACATTTAGACAGAGACATGGCAGCAGGCACAGACGAGGTGAGAGAGAGTTGAGCTTTACTGCTCGCCCTCTTTGCCCACCAACCCACAGAGGCTCTGGGTTGTCATAGAGCCCTACTGCGCTGTCTGGGAGACCTGCTTTCACACACAGGGGACATAGCACTGCAGCAGTGTGCGTATGTGGGAGGGTGTACTTGAAATGCCATTATCCATTCCTATCTAGCCAAGAAGCCATTAGTAGGAGCAACTAAATATGAAAGTAGGTAGAAACATTTACACAAGAGCTCCTGCTCATGCATTAGTAACTATATCTTACTTCTTTCGAACATTAAGTCAGCAGAGAAATTAATTTTTATCAGAAATGCAAATTAATTTGTGGCTCACCTTCTTCCATGGTGCGTGCTGTCATGGATTCACTGTCGGCGCCCTGAAATTCATTGAAATACGGCCGCACTTTAATCTCATATACAATGCCTTTCTTCAGACCAGAGAGAGTTATGTCCCTCTCTGAGGCAACCTTCAAGTCCTGTATCTGCCACGGCCCTGGGGAGGGCAGCCCTGAAGTTTGCCGGTACAAAACACGGTAGCCTTGGATAAACTTGGATGGATTCTCCACCTGAAAAGAGAGGAGAAGGAGAAAGAGAAAGAGAGAGACACGCTGTATTGTAATAGTGCGGAAGGTGTCATAAAAACTGCTATGACTCAACATCCGTTTATTTAATCACACAGTTCAATTAGCAGAAGAGAAGCAAGAAACCGTACAAAGACAGTAGTAGTGCATTTGCCAGATCTGCACACTGCTGCTAAGTAGTTAAATCTAGGCTAAAAATATGGGATCAGAATATGTTTTTCCTCTTGTTTTTTTAATTTTCCCAGGTTCTTTTCAGGACAGGTACTTCTTGACAGGGGGAGAAGCAAGAAAAAGCTTTTACAAGGAAAATAACACACTGGATTATCACCAAAACAGTGCAAGAGTGTCTCTTTTCTGGCTTATTTCTTTTCTTTCGCTGTCTCTCTGTAGTCTCAGCTTGTATGTTCTTAACAAAATGATTTGTGCATCTAAATGTCCCATAAGCCATCTCTTTTTCCTTTTTTGCCTATGTTTAAAAAAGGAATCACTGTTATTGGGAGTGTGAATAAAAAATAAACACAAATTCCTATTTTCTTCAAAAGATAGAAAAAAGTAATACAATTAATCCAAATTTGTGGAAGTTTGTGCACACCGGTTCTTGTGTTCTCAAATCTCATTACTACCAAACCCTTATCTTTGTACAAATGTGATTTTTCATGAGGCAGGAAGAATTTGCTTTGTGATTTTTGATGTCTTAGTGGAACTGTTTATAGTAAATGTAATGTCTGATGTAATCCTGCACAAGTTGTGCATATAGGCCAGAAATGTGGAGATCCGAGTTTAAGAAGAAGTATGCAATGAGCTTCTCAACTACCACACAGACAAAGGTGACTGACAACTTTATGTTCTGAGCAACAAAGTACTGAAATTAAAGTTGAGTAAAATCCAAAAAACAAAATGGGAAATGCTATTTTTCCCAAATAACATGCAAAAGACAACAATTAAAACAAATTCTGCTGCAACTGTTTAATACATAAAGTTTGGGTACTGAAAAAACTTCTGTTAAATGGAGCCAGGTCAAATAACGCCTGTGAACCTATTCAGATCCACCACAAACACAGTTGTCTCAGTCTAAAAGCTGTGTGACAGTACACGGTTGTCATGCTGACAAGCATGAAATAGCAGACTGCAGTAAATGTATCCAAGGTGTGTTATTAACCTACAGCAGCAGGCACTGGGACACCTTGCCAACAGACAGAAATAACATTTCCCAGATAAAGCACTGCAAACTGCTTCCAGAAGTGACACATGTAGTGCCTAATGGTGATGTATTTGTCCTGAATAGAAACATTAGTCTTGATTCCTGCATCGCTTCACACCAATCAAAATTGATGCAGCAGCAGCTGTTCATTCTACAAATGTGTATCCATCCCCTCATATTTATTCTGTGTGTGTGCCAGCTAATCCAAAACAAAGTGACGTGCCAGGTATAAAGTTCTCAAACAAGCTTAGACCAGATTTGTTTTTCCTATACTGCTCCAAAGGTAACAGTCGGTACTTTGGCTATACTTTTACAAATCTTTTAAGGGTTGTGGGTACTCACAGTCCAGGTGACCTGCACTGAAGTGGAGCTGAGGACAACAGGATTGTGCATGTTGACTACAACATCCCCCAACTCTTTCTGCACACGACGGTGGTCCACTCCCTGTGCTGTAGGACTAATGTCTGTGACAGAGAAAAAAAAAACAAAACACAAGCAATGTAAGTGGGAACAGGAATTCTTATCACTAAAAATTTATTAGAATCCATTCTCATTTCTGTACCTTGAGTGCGAACGGGCTCAGACATGGGGCTCGGATCCCCGAGCCCTTGAGCATTGACTGCCCTGATGATGAACAAGTAGACGGTATTGGGTCGTAGATCTTTGACTGTGAACTCTGTGGTTTTCACATGATCTGCCACGGTCTGCCAGCTGTTACTCACTGACTGACTGTAAAAAGAATAAATTAAATAAGCAGTGAACAACTTCAAATGTAAGAAATCCAGACAATTCATTTGAGATAACTAGATGTATTGCTGAGAGTGGGAGCTCAAATGATGTGCCACATAGTAATGAAACTATTGAAAGGCTTTGAAAAACATTTTGTTTGGTGAAAGAATAGTCAGTCCAACAAACACAAGACACACACACATACACACAAAAAGTGTGCTAATCATATTCTGCTTAAAAACAACCAATAAAGTTATTATTTACATATAATACAAGCTACTTTGTACTCTTTGGAAACTAACTGTATAAATATATATATATATATATATATATATATATATATATATATATATATATATATATATATATATATATATATATATATATATATAAAAAAGAGCTACTCATGAATGTTCTCCTTCAAACTGCCCAGACTTGCTTGACTGCCCACAGAAACACCCACATCTGTTACTGCCATGAAAGTTCGGGGTCACTAAATGTTGCTCGAGGCCATAGGTCGCAGACATACCCAAAAGCCTCAATGACATAGGAGGACACTGGGGAGCCCCCCTCTGGTCCCGATTTCCATGACAACGAGATACTGCTCTTCGTAACATTAGTAACCTCGGGTTTGGAGGGAGGCCCTGGGAGGGCGGTCGAATTGTGAGATATGAAGTCAACGAGGTCAGTAGCGTCTAAAGAAACAAGACAGACACAATTAAAGCAAAACCCCCCCCACAAAAACAAAACAAATGCAAGCCATTTTATAAGTGATATGCATAAAACATGTGAATCATTTTCTACTGAAGCAGACCTCTGACATCCAAGTAGGCACTCCATGATGTTTCTCCACTGGAGCTGGTAGCAACGCAGGTATACAGCCCTGAGTCAGACAGCTAAGAAAAACACAATTTAAATTTCAAGTTAATTCAAGCTCCCATTTAATCTGAAATCTACAAGAACTGGGCAGATTTCAAAACCGCAACAGAAACCAAATTCAACACTAAAAAACAGTAACTAATGATAAAAAATAATAATAATGATTGCAGACACTGTGTCTATTAAACTAACAAACATTTTCTGCTCATCTGCATCATAATACAGCTTTTAGAGTGTACTGTGTTGCTTTGTACAGCTGAATCCAACTCTGATCCCAGATGGTTTCCAGAAGCTCTTACGTCAGTCTGGGCTTTGCACCTACTAGTACAGTAAAAATGCATTAACCTCCACTGGCCTGCATTTGGCTCGAGAAAAGCCGGAGAGTGGATGAGAGGGAACTTTAATGCTGGCCAATGAAAAAAAAAAAAAAAAAAAGAGAGATCCCAGTGAAAGCTTACATTAATTTTCTTAATTGATTTGCTCCAGTAATGGTCACCCGCCATTCCAAAAGCCATCGACATTATCATCACTAGTGCTGACACAGGAAATAGTAGATATGACAACCAATTTCATATTGGCAATGCCTTAGGAGAGACTGACAACTCTGTTACCTCTCGAGAGAAAGTACACGAGTGACACAGGAGGAGCACTTTGACATTGTGACAGTACAGCGTATATTGGAGATTCTCCATTTTATTACCCCCTTAAGACTTCTGAATTCAGACTATATAAAAGACTTTAAAAACTAACAAAAATCTATACTCACTAGTCATCATTTAACAGCAACCTGACTGTACCTGTTCATCTGTAATGCATTAAAGCTGACATCATTTATCAGATACGTAGATTCCTCTTTATTCTTTCACACGCAATGCAGGGTGTGAAAGCTACACATGAAAAAACAAACAAAAGCCCCATAGACTAAATATTAAGCTGTTTTGCTTTTATGTGTTTATGAACTGCATTCACATTCACTTCAATGTCCTTCTCACCAAAAGAGAAAGATTTCACTGCAAAATACACGAATAATTTGCAGGTCAGAGGAATGTGAAATATGTGCAGTGGGATTAATTGAAGGCACAATAATCAACAGGAGATTCAACTGATATGCTGCTGAGAAGATAACAAGGGCATTTTAATTTTGGTGGTAAAACACTGTCTCCAAGATTAATTAACTGTCCTTTGTTTTGATTAATTAGTCCTGAGGACCTGATTGAACTATTGCAAAGGACACTTCAATTCTGTCTGCCACATCTGGCATGAGGAAATATAAAGGTTGTACGTAATGCTAACTGGCAGAATGTTTGCTGCGATTGTGGTTTATCATTTCATATATTTGGTAATTTGTTTATCTCTTTTAAAAAAATTAATTAGACTAAACCAAGTGAACAACTAAAACCTAGGAAAACAGCTGACTGGCAACATAGATGGATTGAATGCCAGGAGCCCAGCTGGCATTTAAAAAACAAAAAAGAAAAAGAAAAAAGAAACACTACTATATATGCTTTAAACATCCACAGACTGAGCAGAAAAGTTAGATGTAACTGGAAAGTGATGTCAGTGAAGAGTCTCTTAAAACTCAATTCTTTCTAATGACAGGCATGGAGAAACGTAATTTGTTAGAAACAAGATTAATTATCTAGAAGTCTAGAAAAAGAAAAAATACAACTTTTCACTCAGCAAGTAGTTTCTTAATATGTCTTACGTCTGAATCACAAATTTCATTTAGAGTTAAACGAACACTTAAGTTGAGCATGATTCACGACTATTTTGTGGCAGATCAGTTGCTACTCTTTCCAATAATGTAAGAGAAAATGCCTTTAAAATAAGAGTCCAGAAACAAGTGGGAAGCTCAGCGGTGATCTATGGTTAACCCATCAACTTCTTCCAACTGGACTTCAATCATTTTTTTAATGGGGAAAACAATTAAAATAGCAATTAGAGCTATTCTTTGGTGGTTAGTAGGCCACTGTCCCCAGAAGAAACTACAGTACATATTACAGATACAAGGTATCGCGCGCTTCTTCAACATAACCCACCCTGGTACTCTGGATCTGAAGGCTGCCATGTTCCAGAAGGGAAAACCTTGTGTCCTTTCCAAGCAGATTGGCCCCATTCTTCCGCCAAGTGATTGTAGGCTCTGGGTCCCCAGACGCCTGACACCTGAGTAGGGACATGCCTCCCAAAGCCTGAGTTTGGTTGGATGGGCCCTGCCGGATGATCGGTGGTGGGCGGTCCTTCAGGGCTGAGTATAACAATCAAGAATCCGGTGTTATTATTTGAATGCTTTCCTAACATTGTAATTTGAATGTCATAGTCTTGGCAAGAAACATGCAACTGTTTTCTTGGTAGTTATCAGATTTGTGGGAAAAAATACATGACCTTATCACAAGGTGTTAATTTGTGATTGCAATAATTATATTTGTGGTTGCATGCCCGAGATGTTAGGGTTCAATCTGGTGGATTTGTTGTGAGAGGAACTGACTGTTTTGTGAGCCTTTTCCACAGTAGGGCGGAGTGTTCATGGCACTGCATCACACCTTTGAGTTTTAATTACTAGGTGAGGATTAACGATGCTTCACCCGTGGTGCTAATTACCATACCTTCTTTATAACACCTTTCAGCACATTCATGCCTGTCCTCTCTCTTTCCACTGTGACTCATGGCTCTATCTCCACCCTTTTGGCAAGTCCCCCACAAACACACATGAACGAAACTCAGAATTAGCATGCCAAGCAGAACAACAATACAACTCTTTTAAAGCTTTTTAGAACATGTTATATCATCCAGAAAACAGCCTCTGCACTCTCAAACAGTAATTTCGGTAGTGTTGAATCTCTCTAGGCCTTGTAACTATCCCTCGCTTCCAATTTCCTCACTGCTGCTCTCCACTGTTATCAGGGCTGTCTCCATTCACACAAGTGTTTACAGCAGGCTCTCCCTGCCTTATCTTTCATCACACCTCCTTCAGGACAATGAGCAATACAGCAACTCAAGCAGAATAACAGAAAAATCAGGTACAACTAGGTGCAGCATAGTGTACAGTAAGCAGAACCGCATGTGATTTTCAGAGAGCTAAATTGTTTGCACATATATGGCAATATTATCACGTTGTGTTGTTAAAAAGTATATATTAAGGTTTAACTTAGATGTAAATGTGAACATTAAATAAATGGGAAGATGCCATTATTACTTTTTCTAGTTCAACACAAAATTAGTTTATGTATTATCTAACAAAAGATGCTCTAGCAAACTTTTTCTAATATTACATTTGCTGTAGAGCACGCTCTCATTATCCCAAGTGATTACGGTATAAACAAAAATATGATATTGCTGTTCCTGATTTAGTCTGCTCTGTGAAAAATGCAATCATACTCACAAACCTTGGTGACAAAAGTAAAAATTACAATATTGCTTTCCAAGGTTGTTACAGGGATGCAAGAGAACACTCTCCAGTATTAGTCCCTGCTGCTACTTATTGAACTGTATCAAAACACTAATTACTGATTATGCATAACAATATCAATGTCTACACTGCTGGTCCAGGTTGGTACTCTTCAATCAAACATCACAGCTAAAAAATAGCTAAAGTTATAGCTATACTTATATAGTTATAAAGTACTTTTACACTCACACATTTATGGCATATTAGAGAAACCAGCACTTCAGAAAATCCTTATCTAGTGGACACATACAGTATTGGCAGCTGATCTTACAAGCTTAGTGCATGCTACAAAACGATACAATTCAAGCTTCCAAACATCCCAGGCGTCACGCCAACTCTATCCATCTTTGTTTTCAGCCATCAGTCAAAGGAATTTCTCCTATCCCTTGTGCTCTACACCTTACATTTTGATATTTATCCATCTCCTCTGAGTGACAGAACAGAAGTCATTTGCTCTCCAAAAAAACACTTCAACAGATGCTAATTTAATAATGTGTGGGAGAAAAAGCCAAGAAACAAATGGGGAGAAGGGCATAAACAGCTCCCAGCTGGCAGCAGCTCAGCACTTAATGCTGACATTAAAGCTTTGTCAAAAAAAAAAAAGCATTGCATCTCTCCATGAAGTAGATCGTTTTATTTTACATGTTTTCAGTCTTTAAAAAAGTAAGGTGCAAATGGAAAGGTTCATTATCAGTGGCTGGCTTTTAGAAGATACAGATGTATCTTTGCCAGTAAATGTGGGCAGATAAATTATCTTTGATACAGTGGTGTTCAGTGTTTGAGTAATGTTAAAAGCTATATGTGCCCCATCAAAATAATAAACATTGATGAGACTCTTAAGTTGTGCACAATGTTATTATGCCGATATATTTTGCACAACATTGCGAAATCACTGTAACTTCAGGAAGCAAAGTTTTCTTTAACATCTCTCATCTTTCTTTTATTCTATTTGCCCTTTAATCCAGCTAAACTGTGTATATATGAATTGCATAACTCGATAAGTGGTATTTTCCTTCATAGGTAAACATTATCTCTCTCTGTGAGGATGGTGTCTGCTATATCTACTCTCGTCTTACCGTCTGCTACTTCAAGCTGGGCCTTGGCCATGATGCTTCCGGCCACAGTGAGGGCTTGGCAGATGTAGTACCCCGCATCTGAGCGCTGTACAGGAGAGATGGTCAACTCTCCATTCACAGACACAGACACACGGCTGTCTCCTTGTGCTTGCTGACTGGGGAAAAGAAGATCCTATTGGGAGGGACAGTGGGGAGAAACGTAAATAAACTAGATGATGTACTTGTTTAGTAGCACAAAGGTTTAGTTCATATTAACACGATAGCATCACACAGTTGATGTAGATTTATCAGCTCCACATCCATGACACAAATCTCCTGTTAAACCACACTGCAAAAGTGCTCTGTTGGATTGAGATCTTGTGACCGTGGATGCCATTTGAGTACAGTGAACTCTGTTTAATGTTCCAGCATCCTGCTGGAGGCAGCTATCAGAAGATAGGTATACTGTGGTCATAAAGGATCGACATGGTCAGCGAGTAGACTCAGGTAGGCTGTGACATTTAAACAATGTTCAATTGGTACTTAGTGCCCCGGTGTTTGCCAAGAGCATACCTCAGACACCATTACACCTGCAGCCTGAGTTACTTAACCAAGGCAGGATGGATCCTGCTTTTATGTTGTTTATGCCAAATTCTGACCATACAAGCTAACTGTCTCGGCAGAAATTCACACTCATTAGACCAGACAATGGAATTCCAGTGTTATCCAAAATTGGACAATGTTGAGCCCGTGAAAATTGTAGCCTCAGTTTTGCGTTTCTCTGATGTGGTCTTCTGCTGCTATACCCTGCTTCAAGATTCAAAATGTTGTGCATTCAGTGATGCTCTTCTGTATAATTGCAACAATGGTAACAAAACAACCTTATCTGACTAACTGCTGCCTTCCTTGTCAGCTGGGAGAGGTCTGACCTCTAACATCAACAAGGCATTTTTTTCTCAAAGAACTGCCACTCACTGGATATTTTTGGATCATTCTCTGTAAATCCTAGAGACAGTTGTGTAAGAAAATCCCAATAGATCAGGGTGTTGTTGCTATTCCAGCCTGTCTGGCACCAAGAACCATGCCAAAGTCCCTTAAATCTAATTTCTTCCCCATTCTTAAGCCTGGCTTGAACTTCAGCAGGTCATCTTGACCATGTCTACAAGGCTAAATGCATTGAGTTGTTGACATGATTAGATTAGATATCTGTATTAAAGAGCAGCTAATCATGTTCATGTAATTAAGTGGACTGAGTGAGTGTTCTGACAATGCTCGGGTCATGTGTTTAGCTCTCCAGTGGTCGAATATGATGATACGCACTATTCCTGATAGTTATAGTTATTATTAATTATTTCAAAATGATTCTTCAGACCAAAACAACATCAACACATGCTTTCAATATACTTGAATATTCACTCCCCTGTGTACAATTCGGTTAGAAAAGTGGGTCAATGTCTCTTTCCTACAAGGTCTGAATAGCTGTTTACCACAAGAGTGCTAATTCTACTGTGATAACCTGAAGTCATGGTCATAAAACTGAGGCATCAGCGTTGTCCATTTCTGCACCCTAGGCAGACAAGCTGATGGGCAGGAAAGGACATTAGCCTGCTTTCATTATGTCTAATGACTCTAATGCAGTACATGACATTGTCTCTTGCTAAGTGAATTGGCTAGTCAGACCAGTGTAGATTGATGATAAATGACCACTTCATTATATGCATGTGGAACAGAACCGCACTGCTTTCCATTGGCTTGTTCCATTTAGTCAGATTTTGACCATTTTTTGAAAAATTATTATGATAGTTGTGGAATCAATGCCTGTATAGGAATGCAAGCCTAAAAGAGACATGCACACCACCCTACAAAAAAATAAAAATAAGTACATATTGTTCAAATCACAGTCTTTATCCTTACCTGGCTCCCTTCTCTTTGCCAGAAGACAGTGGGTTGAGGTTTTCCTCTGGTCTCACAGGGAAAGGTTGCTGTTCGTCCTTGAGCGACTATTTGGTCACGGGGACGCACCACAAACTGAGGTGCCTCTGAGTTTAAAGGTAAAATAAACCATAAAACAACTGCAAAGCAATTTTACAGAATTCTGATTGTGTTTTTAACAGGACTCCAGTTAAATTTTCAAAGTAAAATCCATAAACTGAATGTCCAGCTGCTAATTAAAGGGATTCATGCACTGGGTTTTACTCACTGAAAAGCTATACAGCTAAAATGAGCTAAATCCAGCTGCCAAAGTATCAGAATATTTAATAATAACTCATTAGAGTGCCCATATATCTTCATTTTTTTCTAAATAAGGCACATCTCACATATCTGTAACTCATTTTATTCCTTTTTAAAGTGACGTGGTAAATTTAAGGACTGCGGGAATAAATCAGTGGTTGACTAAAACAACCTATATATGCATGTCTAAAATTAGTTTGATGGTTGCGTTTGTGGAATGCCACAACGGTACATGCATACTGAAAAGGTGTGTGATTAAAAACAAAGAGCAGCGCATGCACAATGGGATCAGCTCTTACTTACCAACGGGGCGAGCTGATGACACAACAATGGTGTGAGTGAGATTTACACACAACACAGAGAGAAGGAAAGCAGAGGAGTAGAACAGAGGGACAGAAAAAAAAAGAAATTAATGAAAATCAGAGATGAATGAGATGGAGTTGGGTTTCCATCCATGAAACTCAGGGACAGGGAGGGTAAAAAAAAGTCACCAAAGCAGGTGATGACGTGGACCTTAAGGAAATAGTACCTTGTTGGTGTTTATGAGATAAGAAACTGATGGCAAAAACTGCTGAACAGTTATATCGCTAATGATTTATCAGTTTTAAGACTAACAGACTTAATAGATCTGTTGGTAGATTAAAAGTCATGTAAATGAAATGGATCATTGATGAGAGCGGGCTGATTAAAGATGAGATATGTTGTGTACATTACGCTGTGTTTTCTATGCATTTGTTGTTAAGAAGTTAAGAAGATAATTTTAGGTGATTCAAAATCAGCTGCACTTGGTTTCCTTTCTTCTGTCATATACAGTCTGTTCTATCATCAAAGTGTCAGCTAACATGTCCAAAGTTTAAAATAAGAAGGTCAGAATATGTGCTGAGGTAACGTAATCCTTTTGAATCCATAATTCAGACTTTAGACCTCCCTAACTGTTTGTTTTTAGGCTTTTTTTTGTGATGTCATTTAGCGCAGATAATCTTAATATGGTTAATTCAGACACACAGGTCTGGTTGTGGGCACAGCATCCGCCTTCCATTCAAACCTTTTTGGTTATGTTTCGTTAGTTCGAAAGTTGGCTTAAAGTGAGGGAAGGAGAGCTAAACCAGCTCATTTTAGGCAGCGGAGAAAATACACCAAGGACAAGTACAAGAAAAATAAGGATTATTTTGATGTTTGAGTCACGTGAAGCTACATCAGTAGAGTCCAGGAACAAATATGTGGAGTGTATGCAAATGAGTATCCCCTTTTAGCTCTGTCAACAATGTTTTTTCATACATAAAAAAAGAAGGAAAGAGAAAAACAAAAAATGGAGATAATGTTATTGGTCTGAATTTGGCTTAATTTTTGCTTGAGCTTTTCAAATATGAAACAGCTTCTTCCCACTGATAAGGTGTAAATATGGAGTGAGTGGCTGGATGGAGAATTAGCCCCCCAGGAGAGGTCATAAAAGTTCACTTAAAGCTGGTAAGATTGTTCATATCTGGCGCCTAGCTGGAGATCTAGAGCAATCAACTACATCAGCCCACTGTATGAAAGAAAAGCTGAGGCCAGGCCTAGCCTTTCAGCAGGGGGGCAATAATGCTCATAAAGTGGGCAATAAAGGACTGATTGTCCTGTGGCCTGCTTTGGGAGATACAAAAAAAAAAATATTAGGGATGGGTTATGAGCTTTGCCAAGTGTGAGTCCACAACCAGTTACCCACCTCTGATAGTCAGATAGGCGGAGGCCTCCGCTTTACCCACACGGTTCTCTGCGAGGCACGTGAAGGTTCCCTGATCAATCACTGATGCTTTCTTTATCCTCAAAAGGAAGTCGTCTTTTTCATATCTAATGTCATACCTGGTGACAGAGAGGAACAGTGACAGCAAGTCAAGTAACATCCCCAGCTGATTTAATAAAGCTGGAAGCATGATAACGGTTATATGCAAATTAAAAATCTCACTTTTAAAGTGTAGTGTAAAAACAACAAACAAACAATGATATCAAATTGCTGTTGTATAAACTACCGTGTGATGTTTTAGATGGAAGCTTTAAAAGGGTTGTGTCTTTTTTTTGATACATTAAAGGCAGACTTTCTAAGGCAATTTCTACAGTGCTAGAAAAAGGGAAGTAATTATATTGCGATGAATGCATGGCAAAATGAAAGGTGCTTTCAGCTGGAACCCTGACTGTTCCACTTTTTCAATATTTATAATGACGAACCACCCACTGTGGTGTGGGCTGTGCAGTATACTTACGCGCGCGTGTGTGTGTGTGTGTGTGTGTGTGTGTGTGTGTGTGTGCCTAAGTGTATGAGTGTGGAAGAGAGCAACGAAAAAAGACAGAAAGGCAGAGGGAGAAAGAGAGAGAGGAAGAGATAGACAAACAGTCTGAGAATAAGGGAGTGGCATAGTCTGACAAACAGAGTATGATGAATGAGCTGAGCAGTAAGAAATGACTAATTCATAGAGATGTTCCATGCATCAGTGTGTATCCACCAGTGCAGCATACTGTAAGTCAGCATCACTGAAGTTAGAGTGAGAGAAACATCTAAGCTACCAGAGTTTAGATAAGTGCCTCATAGGGGCTACAGACAGAATGAGTAAAGGAGCAAGGAGTCGGGCTCTCCCTCTCTCGGGTCCCTTTTGGCGTGAGCGATCCTGTGAAATTGTCTAGCCAGCCATACTGATTCAAAGATGGGAGACAAGTCGAGCAGAGAAATGGCACAAGGGGTGAGAAAAAGTCACATCAGAAATAGCTCTTCCAAAGGGTGTGGGCGGAATATCGATGGGAGTTGTGGGGTCTGTCCAGAGTCTGGTGAGGACTCCATTCACAGCACATCCCTGACCCAGATACAGCCTTCCCAGGAGGCTGGTGGGTTTCAGAAAAGAATGAAAGAAGTTGAAGGAGGGAAGTGAGGCGAGGTAGGCCTGAAAGTAGGACATGTTTCTGGAGTCAGGGGGTACTGAGGTACAGGGCATAACATAGGTAAGCAGACAGACTGCCAGACATAGGGCGGCAATCAGTTGTTATAGTCTAACTCAAAATATAATCTAACACAGAGGCACTTTATAGCATGTTAATGGCTTACACCATGTTTATTTCTTTTTAAAAATAAAGCCATTAAACAGCATTCATTTCGACATGAATAATCACATTTTTGTATAAAAAAAATGAACTACTATGTTTCAGCTAAGGAAAACACACCCTTCAATGCTTTAATTAACTAATATAGCTGATTAATTTTGAAGCAGCTCCAAAAGTAATTGAAAACATCTCCAAGAACAAAACCTATAATTATTTTTGCATTACAGCTGCAAAATTGAATTTCAGAAGCAGTTCAGAGAAACAAATAAACTAGTTAAACAGTCATAACTATAGACTGCTGTTGCAATTAGCATAATTGCAGTGTACCTAGTGCTGTACTGGCTGATAGGCTGATAATATTTATAATGAAATAGTTTAGACAGAATGCTTGCCACGGTTGTTTTTTTTTTATTTAATTAAATGTAATTGTCTGTTACAGTTTGTGATAAAAATCTGATTCATATCACATCTTGTAAAGTCCTTGAAAAATGTCTGAAATGACGAGCTGATGTAAGTTACATACTTCAGACAATGACAATTTATCAGTCTTCAGACTTCAAACTTCAGTTAGAAAAATGTAGTGACTGAATCACACTGTTTCTATACAGAGATCATATATTTAAAGCATATAAAGCATAAGACAAACAATGATAGGCTAATAATAACTTTTTAAAATGAATACTCCTATGTGATACACGCATATGCATATGATGTGGCCTAAATGTGTGGAACAAATCGCAGGAACACTACATATTATAAAGCAATCCATTGCAAAATTACCATAAACTGGATTAAAACATGACATGATTAAACAAACACCATTACAGCTGAATATCCAGTTACTAGGCCATTGTAGTTCGTTTCCTTTATACTATAGACAGTATATAGGATCCTATTGTGTTTCTTTTAGTGCCTTTTGTGCCACAATTGTACAAAGCTGGCATTAGTAAAAAGAACACAAGGACAGACATTCATGTGTTTTTTGGCCGAGGAGTTCAAACAGCAAAAAAATGAGATTCTCTGCAGCTAATAAATTATTTTTTGACAGACTAATTAAAGTCTCCCATGAGTAATACAGTATGTTAAAACTTCTTTTTCTGATGGGACTCATTAGCTCTCCTCAAACATTTATCTATTATCGTTTTAGCATCGATACACATTCACACAAACACGAACGCGCACATGGCACACAGACGTGCACTAAACACATTCAGTCACAGTCCTCACCTGCCACGAGTAATATCCACATCCTCTTTTTTCCATCGCAGCGCAGGCGGCGGGTCACCGTGGACTTGACACCTGAACTCTACGCTCTCGTCAACTAAGACCACCTGGTTCACTGGCCGTTGCACAAACACTGGTCTTTCTGGATGTCGGCAGGAAAGATAATACAGAGGCGACTTTTTACTTTTGATATACTGGTTAAATGGTGTAGGTGCCAAAAAAAAGAAAAGCTATGATCTATTATTTTCTGAACCGAGCATATGTGCGTGTCAGACTTCTTACCAAAAACTGAGAGCTGAGCTTTTTCACTATCTCTCTCCCCAACCATGTTGGCTGCCACGCAGACATAAATCCCTGAATCACTCTTCTTGGTATTTGAGATGGTCAGCTTTCCTCCACGGATCTGAGGAAGAAAAGGCACCTGTAACTAGAATGAACCGGTTCAATACAAAGTCCTTTACCCCCGTGACAGTTCCGGGTTAATGTGAGTAGCTGAGTATGTGATTTAGTGTATAGGTCCTGAAACAGCAAAGGAGTCCCCTCCCTAAGGAATTAACCTACTGTGATCCTGTCGTCCTTGAGGTCAAGACGAGTTTTATCTTTCCTCCAGAAGGTGGTTGGTTCGGGATGCCCACGTGGCGGCTGACACTCAAAACTGGCAGTCTCTCCAACTGCCACAACCACGTCCTGTGGATTCTGCCTGAAGTCATCACGCAACACTTAGAAATATAGAAAAAGAGAGCAAGGATCGTTACCATTTCTTTAAGAAAATCTACTTCAGGTCACTAGTTTAAATTTTCATTCAGGTTCAGCTGTTCCATAATGTGAACCAAAAATTACCTTTAAGATTGAGCTGCCACAGGCTAACAGAACTCTATGACTTTTTTTTTGTAATTTAAGAGTTCAAAGATAATTCTGTCAAGTAGACTGTCGCAGGAGACAATCGCCCATCTGTCTCCGATAATACAGTCATCACTCTGAGGGCATACTGAATGTATGGGCTCTGCAGATAAATGCAACACCATGGATATATCTAGGTGGGGTTAGCAGTACAATGTGCGAAGGAAAGACACACCAAAACACAGAAAGAGACATGAAAGCAAAGCACAACTATTAAAGACACACAAACAGGCAAGTCTAGATAAGAAGTAAAGTAAATGATCATGCATTAAAAATTTAAACTGTAATAAGTCTGACTACTTGAGGCTGAATCACTCAGTGTAAAAGTACCTGATAAAAGCAAGTGAGCTACACTCTGGTAAGTGCACAAAAGACATAGACATCAGCCTATGTGACTCTATACTAGCAATGATCAGGTCAACATTGAAATACCTGATTGGGTGAGGTGAAAAACTTTGATCATCTTGCTACAATGCAATGCTATCCTTTGAGTAGAATCTACACAAAACAACCCTGATTCCGTGAGGTCACCTACAGCCTAGGGGATGCAAGGCTCCACAGCTAATGGGCTAGTGCTGGACACCACAGTATCCTCCTCAAACTAAACACACTCAGCAGGTTCAATCTCAGGGTACCATGAATTATCCTGGCACTTTAAAACTAATTTTTCTAGAAAACTTTGATAGTAAAGTACACACTGGCCTGAAATTCACTGGGTCCCTAAATCATTAAAATTCATATTCTGTGAATTTTGAATACTCCAAAAGCAGCCCAGTAAAAACATGAATAACTCTCTTCATAAGTTTAATAGCGAGAACTATTTACTCACTTGCTAATGAAAGTTCATGAAAATGGATACTATGGCTCAAAATGATATTAGGTGTCGGTGTGTTATGGCTATGGTGAAATCAGGCACCTTGAGATGATTGAAAATATTCACTCTCCAATTCATTATTGTGTTTACTTTAAAACACTACCAAGCTGCATCAAAGGCTGCACAGCGGTCTCTTAAATAATTCAAACAGTTATTGAACATTTTCTTATACAAAATTGATGATCTTCAATGTTTTATGAAATTCATTATAATCATACATTCATTTCCAGTAATATTTCTTGACATAAAATATTTATTTATTTTTTCTCTTTCTGAGACCTTGGATGACAAAAACGGTTGGTAATGGGCCGGAATTTTTCAGCAGACACAGGGTCAAACTTTGGTTTCTTAAAAAGAAGTTGAAACACTGCATATAGGAGTTAGGAGAGGTAGTGCAAGTAGTGACTGGGGATACCAATTAGATCAGACTCTGTTGGTGGATGTCTATGAAAGAGCAGGAACAAGGCCAGATTTAGAACCAAGGATAAAAATTTGTTTCAAAACATCTTTAACAGAGATGCTCACGTTATACCTGAAGTCATACACTGACATGATATGCTATGACACCTGGATGAAGTATGGTGGTTAAAAAAATATGCCTTGTTTATTCTAATTTTCTGTCTAGGGAGCTGTAGTTCATTAGAATGCCATTCATGAGCACATTCTCCTTTCTTCCTCTCTTGTCAACATTTTAATTTACCCACGGCAGGGATATCTGCTCTTGATTTTGTGTGTTCAAAGGATCGGAAACATCAAGGATTGTCAAGCAGTCCTTGTAAAAACCATGCATTTTGAACAGATGTATGTGATAGCTGCTGCTAAGTTAAAGGTTAATGCTTCAAAAACTCCCCACTTCTGTCACAGTTGTTTTCCACATATCATTTTTAAAACTAGTTTTTTTTTTTAACTAACCACAGGATTGACTGTACTGTAAGCCATCACTGAAATAACAGTTAAAAATAGATATCATGATCTGGTTCATGCAATGAGCTGTTGCCTCTTTACATTAACAGCTTTTGACGTCTTTTATTTATTTATTTTTTTAACAAGTCTTGCTCTAGGCCTGTTTTAAATTACAAAGTGTGCTGCATGGCAACAATGATGATTTACAAAATTAAAAATAAATAAATGAATAAAGGGAAGTTTTCAAATTAAATAACTGTCTGTTGTTTAATACAATTCTGCTGTTTCTAATTTTCAGTGAGATGAATTAATGAAGAACTAGAGCCCTTTATCATATCCCACACTAGATGATAGCCTATGTTTGCTTTTCATCCACATTACTGCCATAAGCTATTCTGCTGATATACTGTAACATGAATTCCAAGTCCCAGAGGACACCTCTAGTGAAAAAGCAAATCAGGAAGGAGCCAACAGCCCTTTGGCCTAACTGTCAATCACATCCAGTAGCTAGAGTAAACGAGCCTCAGTCGCAGACACTACTTTGGCACAGACATATGCCTAGCTGGCTGTCACGTTGTACTATACGCTTAGTGACCCATTCCATGAAGGCAACACTGCACTCATCCAGTCACACAACTGCTTTCCTGTTTTTGAGTTGTCACATCAGAGATGCTTCTCTAACAGCTTGTCCCAAGAGACCGTGAAACACACAGGAATAACTGGAAAACCAGTTAGTTGAAGATGAAGTGAAAACCCAATTACAAGAAGTAAGGCAGGGGAAAAGGCAGTCTGCCTTAAACAAAGGTTGCTGGTTTAATGTAATGGTGGAGTTTATAACTGTCACACTATACTGGCAATACCATAAAAAAGAAACATATTCTATGCATGATGTCTGGTGTCAGATACTAATCCATTATCAGCCACTTGCAGCTATACAGTATCTAAATCTAAAGTACCAAATTCTCCCTGTCTCAGCGTGAGCTTGGTCGAGCAGCCAAGAGCCGAAATGTGGAGGTCACAAGTCCAAGAGGAGTTTTGAAATATGAAGCACATTTATTTCTTCTTCCAAAAGACACAAGAAATCATATTTCTAGCCAAACCCTCTAGCCAGACACCAATTCAAAATGCAACTAACATAATCTCTACTCTACTTTAATCCTATCTGGTGCATACCAGATAAAGAAAGAGTTTCTTGCACACACACAAAAATGCTCAATATTCACATAAAAAGCACTTCCAAAGCAATTTACAACGTCTATCTATATTGACAATTCCCCAAATGCAAGTAAATATCAATCAAATAAATATATTAATACATCTAAACAGTAACACTAAACACCCTTCTAACTAATACACACTTGATATTACTCTCCAGGAAATAATAAAAGACTGTAGTGGGCCTAGGCTTCTGCTTGAACATATCGAGACTGAGGAAGAGGCAGAGGTAAATTTGTATAATGGATGGATTACATTGTAGTGCTTGTGTGCCAGTAACTGGGCAGCAAATATCTGTGTATCAATTACTCCCATTATTAATAGCAATGTTCTGTGGTAACTGAATATAACTAGCAGTTACATTCTCATACACTGTACCTATTGTCTCTGGGCTATTTTTACTTTGTGATGCCACACATGATTTAAAATAACAGTTTATCTATTGATTTACTTTGGTTTGCCATGAATGGTGCACACAATCGGTTTTATCTAAATAGTTTTGGAAGAGAGTAACTTACAATTTCTTGATGATGGGCTACTGCAAACTTGAAATTTGGTCTCATTAATAAAGGCTGCACAGTTACAAATTATGCACTTTAAGGCGCAGCGTAGTAGTGGCTGTAGCTCAGGTGGCAGAGCAGGTCAACCACTAATCAGAAGGTCGGTGGTTCGATCCCAGGCTGCCTCCTGGCTGCATGCCAAATATCCTTGGGCAAGATACTAACCCCATGTTTGCCTACTGGTGGTGGTCAGAGGGCCCGGTGGCGCCTGTGTCCGGCAGCCTCGCCTCTGTCAGTGCGCCCCAGGGCAGCTGTGGCTACAATGTAGCTTGCTATTGCCAGTGTGTGAATGTGTGTGTGAATGGGTGAATGACTGAATGTAGTGTAAAGCGCTTTGGGGTCCTTAATGACTAGAAAAGCGCTATACAAATGCAAGCCATTTAGTGCAGGGGTTTGCACTGCTGCTGCATTGTAAGCAGGTTCTTGGTTCAATCACCTGTCAGTGTCCAGTTACTCTGGCTCCTTCACACAGTCCAAAGATATCTAAGTTAGGTTAATTGTTGATACTAAACTTTGTGACGTGAGATACTTAAAGTGTATGAGTAAAACCAGAGAAGTGCTATGTAAATGCCATTCTGTGAACATTATCAGACTATACAAAAAGCAAAATAATAAAGCCCAGCAGTCTGACTGCTGCTTTCTCTCTGATACACTGAAGTAAATTTGTTTTCTTATACAGGAGAGATAAGATTGTCACAGTACACAGACTTGTCTATTTCAAATTATTTTGATTCCCTAACTTACACGAGGCAGAAAGAAGAAAATTGTTCTGTCTGTATGTTTCCTGAATTTTCTATGCTCACTTATTCTCTGTGCAAGGAAAGAACATTTCTACACAGATATTAGTGACACCCACTGAGAGGTCTACGCAGGTTTCTGTGAGTGCTAAACTCAAACTTATGCGAGGAATAAGGTTAAGGTGATGTTAATCTGTTGATCTTAAATGTGGAACCCCTGTGGAGGCAGCATCCATGCGTAGGCTGTTGTCAGATGGTAATTATTTCAGATGGTGGGCTGCCACCACTGCCTAATGTTGTCTGATTGAGTACTGCTCAATTATTCAAACAAGGCATTCAGAGGACTCACTCATTTGCCAGTTACATTTATCAAATCAGAAGGAGAGTGACTTGTAAATGGGCTTCATTTCGTGGCACAATGGGTGGTAAAAATATGTGACAAGGTAGAAGTGTCTGAATACAAATAACTATACAGAGGCTCATTCTATGATTAATAGAAAAAGGGTGGTAATGTGGCAGTTGTAAATTCTGAGATATTCCATCTCACTGTTTTGATTTCTTGAGACTCTCTACAGGCTCACTCTACAACTGAATTTCATTACAGCATTTCACCAGCACATCAAATCTGTGAAGATCCCACTTGAGCACTGGATGCATGTTGCTCAGTTTGCAAGCTGCCCAGATGACTCAGAAATAGAAAATCATCTCCATTTTGTCACAAGTACATGGATTTAAAGCAGTATTTATTAACTTACAGCAGGTGATGTTTCAAAACATGCCTTGCTCTATACAGACAGGGAATTTATTAGACGCTGCATTATCTGGTACAACTGCTGTCTCATGTACCCATTAGGCATGCATACATTTACTGCAGAGTCTCCAACAATGCACATCAGCTTAATATTAGTCATAATGCATCCCTTCTGAAAACAAAATGCAATGTTGATATTTGTATTTTAGCTACACCCATCTATAAAACTACTGAGATATTTTGCTAATTTCAGGGCTCACATAGCATGCTAATAAATTAAAAGGCGTGCCGGGATACTAAAAGGATTGCAGTGCAGCCATTCTATATTTAGCCAAAGTCCTTATAATGTCTCTGATATAGGTATGGTTGATAATGTTCACTTGAAACCCACAAAGTAATGTTCACACAGACAAGTCTGACTAATGAGAGTAGCTGTCCATTAACCTTAGGTGGCTGAATGTTCTCTTTTAAATTCCTCGAGAAGATACAGTAGAATTTAGTGCAGATAACTTTTTTCATGGTGCAAAAATCAGTTAAATTCAATTTTATTAATATAGTGCCAAATCACAACAGACACCTCAAAGTGCTTCATATTGTAAGGTAAATACCTACTATACCCACAATACCAGACCACTAGATGAGTTCAAATATACAATTTAGAAACAGCAGCTGCACTGAAAGCTGTTTAGAAATGCATTTAGCCTTTATTAGTTATGAATCCATAACGAATAAAAATTGATTTTATTAAGAAAAAGTTAGCCCAGAGCAGCTGAATTAGATAGCTAGATAGGTGAGGTAATGATGTAGATATATAAACTGGGAGGTTTATTCTGCGTATTTAAAATATCTGAGAAAAATCTTTCAGGTCAATGTAAGAAAATGCAGATTACATTTTTTAAAAATCATTGTGGACCTGCTAGTCGAGTCATTTCAGAGCAGTAATTAATCATAAAAGGCATTTGTACAATATACACAGTGGCAGATGGTGACTGTGTATATTTAAATTACAAGCAAATTAACACAGGAAGAATTCTGTGTCTCATTTCCTAACATATAGTGTTTAGAGTGCCTTTATGAGTCAATGTTATATAAACTGCTTGAGGTATAGCAGCGCTATACCTCAGGAGCCAAAAGAAAACAAATATGTGCACAAAGTATATGACTAGTGAGGAAAGATGAAGATAGTAACATCTGAGTTGTTGTGTGTAACAGATGGCTGGATTTCCATTTGGGACTCACAGATGCGGTGAAGAAATGAGGTGCTTCATGTAGACAAAGCTTGACACATACAGTCATCATATTATACATTCAGGTTTAAACAGCATATCAGCCTTTATTTATAGAAATTGTTATAGCAGCTCTATTTCTGTGAATACATTGTATTTGAGCATAAGGAAAATCCTGCTATTGTACAGCCTTTTGCAGTCAATGATCCAGTATCCACAAACAAACTACAGTCGTGCCATTTCTTGTGACAGAGGTCTACTACATTTTTGTTTTCTTTTTCAAGTTTGCTTGAGGTTTTTTTTTTTTTTTAACAAGATAGCCTGTAGGGACATGTCATGTTCTCAGCAGCAGTCAAGGATGTCCCATATCTGTCACATGCATAATATCTACACTGACATACACGCACATATACACATAAACAAACAGAAAAACAGCTGCCCTGTTCCTATATCACAAACTGTGCTGATGACCATAACACATCATCACTGTTCAAGAGATAGAAACAGAAACCAAGACAGTTATGCCGACACGCACTCAGGGAACAGGGACAGGGAACATGGAGTCAAGAAGGCTATTTGCATTGGGCATTTTTTTTTTTTGAATAAATAAACAACTTAGCATGTCTGTGCCCTAAAAAAGTCATCAGTAATCAGTCAGGACTAAGATCAGCAGGGAGATGAGGAACATTTACACAATGTCCCCTGAGGCTAACAGCCCAGTACAAACGTGCATTACCTATTATAGTTCTGGCTTCCCAACAGGAAGACACAACATGAGTAAATTAAGCCCCCTTCTTTATATAAACAACATGGTAGCCTGAATATAGAACTATATACACTTGAATTTCTGCCATAATTGCAAGGTGTAAGAGTATCGATGACATCAAATGCAGCAGAAAATAATAGACTGCATTGGCTTGAAGCCTTATTGGTATCTCTACACACTTTCCAAGTATAATTTGTATTCCTGACAGCTCCTTAAATATATATGTGAAAATCTTTATTTAATTCAACTATACTTATTAGTGCACATTACTATTAAGTCCAATTATGACCCAATTTTATTTCCATTCTTGCAACATGAAATATAGAGGGGGAAGACCAGGAGGTACATAGTAACTGAGGTCAGCAGCCTTCAAAAGTATGTTCAGACCGCCCTAGCACCGCTTTGCTTTGCTTTTTTGGCATCATTAGTGTCAACACCAATTAGTGTCAATACGAGAGCTGAAAATAGATGAACGGTGAAATCTGTGTACGCCTGTGGCAACACAAAAATTTAGCAGAGTTTTAGATGCAATTTAGTTTTCACTTTGACTTTAGCTAGCATAGGCAGAATTTAGTGAAAGCCATTTTGAATTGCTGTTTGTTTAAACGCTCCTCCTTAGCTTCATTATTAACCACAAAAGGACATTTTACTTTTCCCCTCTTTTCAACCAGATATGTGACACACACGACCACAGGGCACATTTTACCCATATCTTTACTCGTAACCTTTCTTTCCACGGAACGTTTGAGTGAGAGTTTACACCTCACGCTATAAAAATAGTCATTATGAAATCTTTGGCCTTTGAGTTAGGAACCAGTCAGCCACCATGAAGGGTTAAGAATAAATGCCCTATACCATTGTCATGTTTAATTAACCTCCGTTCTCTTGTCGTGTAAAGTAAATTGAAGTTGTGGATGGTATAGGAGGAATCACCCCTCCTCCCATTACCCACTCCCTCATCTCTCACTTGCTTTGCCTCTAGTTACTGTAACAGCATTCCCTCGGACCACATTTCCACATCTATAATTAATTACTCCTGTCTGCATGAATTTCTTCACAAGAACACATTCCTTTATCTCTAAGAGTAACCTATGTAAATCTACTTCTCCCTCCTCTCCAGAGTCACAGTTTCAATCTCATCTATATAAACCTCTAAATCCAGATGCACTGTTGTTTGTACAGCAGTGTTCAAACATTTTTGTGTGGACTTAGTTTGTGAATTTGCATTTATGGAGACTTAATTCCTACCCATTCTTCCCAGTGTTCTATCTTTCTATTTGGTATCTAAAGATAAAGAAACCTGCCTTGATACTTCACTGTTAGTTATTGGAGAAAGAAGAAAAGGAGAGAAAAAATGGAAGAAAGCAAGGTCAATCGCAATATTTTTTCTCAAAAACCATGGGTGTCATAGACCCTTAGAGCAATATTTTGAAGAAGTACAATATGAGCGGAAAAATGAGTCAGGGATCGGAATCTCACATTTGATTCGCCTTGTTTCACTAAAGCAGTGGTCACCAAGGGGAAGAAACCTTACTTGCAGGCACTAGTTATATCTAACTGAATTTATGCACCCTGCTGTGTTTTCTATTCATCATTGTTATTATCATCACAGTACTGCACAGGGTAAAAAGAAAAGCTAGTGCAGACTTTTAAAAGTTAAAATGGCTTGATCTTTTCTAGCAACCACTTTTTTCTCTTCACTTTTCTGTTCACTACAACCTTGTCCCAGCTTTGGGAATGGTCACTGTCTTCTGTTTATACCAGTAGAATATATGCAATTTCCAAGCTGTCTTGAGTTATGTGGGAAAAACTGAACTAAAAAAAAAAAAAAAAAACAGAGAATATCAGAAACAGAAAAATCCAACTGAGATGCCATGATCTAAGCACCTGCACAATGATGTCCACCAGAGATAGTAGTAGTAGTAGTAGCCTATATATAGAAATATATGATTGAATTTGAATAAATTATTGGAACAACTATGTAGGGCACAGCTCCTCAACTACAGCTGTCATTCAACACAAAAAAGAAAACTAATTAATATGATAATCTCAGTCAAACACATTAACTGATGATATATGGGAGGTTTTGTTACTTTGATTGCACGGATTTGACCTTTGATCTCTAAATGAGAAAATTAACTGAATTAATCAAATATATATGAAGGCTAGATATATAACAGGCTATCAGAATATAAACTGATAGCCTGTAAAAAATGTACCTACATACCATTTCTCATTCAGGTGTCTGAGTTCTCATCTTTGAATCTGAATACGTAAATTGTAATGTTTTGGCTATGGCCATTTGGAAATTTTGGAGTCAGATTTGGATGAGAGAGTAAAATGCCAAGTCATAAGCTAACGGGACTTAGCTTGGTTAGCAAACTGTAACCACAGACTGAATGGATGCAATATACGGACACAGATATCTGCTAGTTAGAAACAAAAACCAAAAATGCGCACTACACTTTTATATTAAAGATTCTCCCAAAACACCACAAACATGGGACAGAAGATGAATTCTGTGTCTCAAATTAGCCAAGGGAAACTTAGCAGAAAGCTAGCAGCTAAGCTCTTTAACTTGCAATAGGTGAGTTATCAATACTATATAGCCACATGAGACCCTCTTCTATGGGCTTCAAGTTTTCAACAAGGCACAGGACCTTATTATCGATTCTGTGCCCTCATTAAAAATTATAATAATAAAAATCATAGTAAAAAATAATAATAGAAAAATAATTTCTCATAAAAACGGATCACCATCAGCAAGCCTAAACTTATTTCTTAGCAGCTAAGAGTTTTGACTAGAATATAGATAAGCTATTTAACAAATCATCAATTTAAAAAAATCAACTGAACAGGACAAAATTCAACTTATTTTTCATTCCTTGGTACAAACACAATCACACCTAACATCTAACATTTACACTGATTTAATAGAGCTGATGAGCTAAAACTGGCTGCCCACAATGCTGATGTATTAGTCAAAACCTCATTTAGCATTTCAAAGTGAAAATCCCGAATGCACAAGGAAGGATAAGAGTCCAGTTATATCTCCTAGTAATTCTTAAGCTTCTCCCACAGCCAACTAGCCTCGATACAAATACTCCCTTGAGCAGTTTAGGAGATTATTCACCACAAACTGCAGTTAATCACATCTATGTACACCTTCTGGTAAGCCCCAGGTCACCAGTTACATACTCTGTATGTACACAGCAACTGGAAGGGAGCAAGTGTTGGTGGCTGATCCATACCTGCTACCTGCAGTACCTTCCTATGATCCCTCTGTATGTCCTCCAACACATAAAGCAGATTAAAAAGCACTATCTATGAGACAAAAGACTTTGGTGCCACTTCAGAAAATGGCATCAATTTTTCATATATGACATTTCCATAGAGAGATAGGTATGGAGAAACAGACCAATCTTCCAGTGATAGCCCATCATGGGGTGATCGGTCTCAGCTGAGAGAGGGTGTCCTTTCCTGCATGAACACACACAAGCATATTCATCCACACACAGGGAGGTACATGTGCAAACACAATCACACCTAACTCCTCTATCTTTCTCTCACACACACATAAGACAAATCTGCTCCGTTCATCAACATATTCTTGCTGCTGACATCCACATTTCAATTTCATGTCTCTCTTCATCCTCTGTCTTCTATTTTTCCCCTCACATTCTCCATCTGTGGTATATTTTTGCAAAACAAAACAAAGGAGTTGGCGTCTTTCAACTCTTCAGAAAGTTCTGTTTATCCACGTAACCAGGCATTATTCTGTTTCACAGCAATCTAACCCGTCTATCTCCATCAAACCATGCTCCCTGAATCCCTCCGCATATCCCTCCCTAAACACAAAAAGCGCATGTCATTTTTCACGATGAATCCAGCGGCAAAAATGTAAAACAAAACAGACCAGGAAAATCAAAAATCACAGTTCGTTATTTGAGCAGAGCGTGTGGTGCACTGCTTGACAAAATAACTGTAAATACTGACACGGCTAATCTCAACACAGCTGTTAGTATTAGGTCCTTTAATCCTGGTCCAGATCGGTGATGTGCTCACACTGGCTTGGGGACAGATGAGCAACAGCCACCAGGCTGCCAAGTAGGCTAAAGGCAGCAGACTGGCCTGACGCTCACTTTTCAACATGATAAGCCGGGAATCCGTGAGCCCTGGAGCCGGGCTCTAAAAGCAGTCTTTGTGGTGCATCATACAGCCTTTGACTAAATATCACTGGCCATGCTGCAATCTAACACCAGATCGCTGCAATGTATTTTTTTTCCTTACCTTTGATCATGCCTGTTACATACATCTGTGCTGACAGAAATCCTACTTCTGAACGAAAACAGGGGTGCACGACAGGAGTAGTGCACAATTTTTACTTACCTGGTATTATTATTTTTCCATTTGTTAATATTAAATTATTAAAAGACAAATAATTTCAGTGTAAACAGCACTGATGTGTCGGGTTGAATTAAAACTATGTAGGAGATACCAATTTTTAAAAAAAGATGCTGGACGCTATGAAGTGGCACTATGCTAATAACAAAAAAATGACAGCTAATGCTCTGCTCAGCTTTAGCTTTCTTCTGAAATTAGTGTAATGTTTTTGTAGTATTATAACAGGAACATCTAAAGTGAATTCTCTTTGAATGTCCTGCAAACCTGTCTCTAACTATGACTGAATGAAGCGACAAACAAATCTAAGCCGCACTTGCTCTCTGAACCATCTATTGTTGATTCATCAGTTTCTTTCTTTCCACTCTTTCTTCCTCTAATTATAGTGTGAATACTAAGTAAATCCTTTTAAGCCTGGCAGTAAAGGGAAAAAGTAAACACACGCTACATATGACGTGCATCAGTACAGTTAGCTCAGATGCTCTTCATATAAAGAAGGATAATACCTATTTGATTTTCTAGTCCAATGTTTCCTCTGATTTTATCAAATCATATTTGTTCATGCTTTCATAATCTGTCAATCACGGCTTCTAACTGACATGCTATCACTCACTGGTGAGTGCTCCCTCTGATGAAATACTGTGCACTACAGAGGGATGGTTCTTTTCCTTCAAGCATCATAATAACCCTTTAAATCTCTGTGAAAATGACTGCTTTGAGAGGCTGACTGTGCAAGTGCTGCACTTCTCTGTTGCTGACATGCTGGAGTCAGTTGCACTGACTTTACAGTCTGATCTGCATACGACGCCATGTGCCAGACCCGATTGTCTGTGGTCAGGAGAAGAAGCGAGAGAAAGAGACACGGCAGCATCTGTGCCACGTATCTGTAAGAATAAAGGTCATAAGTGTAAGACATGCAATAAATGACTGACAGATGGAAGCACAGACATGGATGCCAACTCAAATTCTCTAGGTACACGGTGTAAGGAAACTGACAATCCTGTCTCAATCTTCTGGATTAGGAAAAACAACCAACACCCTCGCGGCATACACACAGGCAATGCAAACAAACGGTACCCTGTTCTGTACAGCTTCTTTATTGCACAACTGGAATCTAGAGAGAAACCGTTAAAAGACAGAATTCACTAAAATTATGGCATCCTAAATATATTTTTTAAATTCACTGGGCAGATATTACACCAAATGTATTTTAGATGTAAACTGCAATTGTGAAACTGGTTTATTAACCCATTGATGAGCCTGTACAATCTTAGTCAGAAAGCCCAGGTAGGAAAATGACAACAAAGATTTAAATCAGCTCTGTAATTGGCTATTAAAAAATACTGCAGGTTTTATATGCCAAAACCAATGAACAGGTTTCCTTTAACTGCCAATTAGTAAATCTTCTAATCTTCTAGGTAAGCGCTCAGATGCTTTGAAATGAAATTTTCAAAAACAGTAGAAAGTGATCAAATATTATCTTTTCATAACAACGCCATCCTGTTATGATTTGTGGTGTTTTTTCATTCATTTACGGCGCAAAACTATGAGGGCAGTGGATGTCAAAAGAGAAGAAACAAAGTTGTCAATCATGACACGTAAGTTGGCTTTTTATAGTTAATAAAGCAGTATTCAGCCTGTGCTCCCTGCACTACAAAGACTGCACTTATTATTGTTAAGTTGCACCAATTACTGGCTGGCAAAGGCATTTGAGAAAAGCACCATTAAACCCAGCATCCGAAGAAACAAAAAACAGCCGGGTGTTTTCTCTTAGGGAATGTAATTGATGAGACGCTGTGGAACAACACACCCACTGGAGCATCCAGTCCCTCAGCAAATTATTACTTGGCTTACAGTATGTGCGGCGTCTACTTAGTTGTCATTTCTTATATATCTCCTTGTCATTACATACTTTGACTCATAGATATCAAACATATATAATACTGTGACTATATAATATCTGCTACCATAAAATCTAATCTTTTTTTAATTTCTTTTTGTATACCAATGTTTAATTGTGCTTAATGTTCATTGTAATTATTGTCATGTTTGGAGTCAAGATTAATGTTTGTGCATTTCAGCATCACACATCTCCTGGAAGCAGTGATGTGCATAAACAGAGCTGCATTCAAAGTGTGCTCAATAGACAGTCTAATCCACACAGCAGCAGGAGAATCGTCTTTCAGACTGACACCATGAGCCTTGAGCAGCCACACATTAATAATGTGCTTTCCCCCCCTAAATTCTTTATATTAGAGGCTATGTGTAAATAAATTATTTCTGCATCTCTGAATGAAATCCACAGGGTGAGCAATGTGTAAAAAGTGTCCTTTGCTAAAAAAGCGCAAGCAGTAAGTGGTAAACACTGTCACCAAACAGCAAGGAGGCCTCAGGCTTGAAGTGAGTTTGCATGTTTTCCCTTTGGGTTATATACCTCCCTCTACAGTCCAATGACGTGCACTTTAGGTGACTTGGAAATTATGAATTGCTTGTAGGTGGTTAAGTATTTGTGGTCCATATGTGACAATGGGAAGGAAAAACTCCCTTTTAACAGCAGGGATCAGGCTCAGAAAGGGAAGCCATCTCCTTCAACCAGATGGGGGTAAGGGGAGGGAGACGGGACAAAAGACACACTGTGGAAAAGAGCCAGAGTTTAATAATAACTAATGATTAAATGTGTATATACAGAGGTGAGGAGCTTAGTGTATCATATGAAGCCTCCAGCATCCTAGGCTTATTTCAGGGTAACTAAGGGAGGATTCAGGATCACCTAATCAAGACCTAATTATAAGCTTTATCAAAAAAAACAACAAAACAAAACAAGTTTTAAGCCTAATCTTGAAAATAGAGAGGTTCCACTGAGGAGGGGCCTTAAAGTTGAAAAGACTCTGCCTCCTATTCTGCTTTTAAATACCCTGAGAACCACAAGCCACCACCCTGAAAGCAAAGTGCTCTAGTCAGGTAATAAGGTGCTAATAATCTTAAAAATTAAACCATAATGCTGAAAGTCCCTTTTTTGTTAGGTTTATCATGCAAGCAGTGACAGCTAAGGACTAACAACTGTTTATCAGTTCACCAATCAAATATTTCAAAAGCTTGATTTGTTGGGGTTTAATTCTGAGATATCCACGCTCCACTCAGGGTGAACCAAACTTTGGGCAGATCAAATGTTTATGCAACTCCCCTTCATGTGCCTCTAGGTGAAGTTTTTATTTACTTGTAACAGAGAGTTTGAGAGCATACTAAGGAAACTGTTATGGTATTTGGGGTTAGTGTTTTGGACTATATTAAATGCCAGGTTTATCAAAGCCTGTCTTCCATCATTTAATAAATAGACTGCAGCAGCATGTTTAGTTATAATGTCTACATATATATGGGAAAATGAACATCAGGTGGCAAATACACATAATGTGTATTTGTACTCATGTGACCTGTTTCACAGCTGTGGCTGGTGATTTGACAGCCACATTAATATCACATGCTTTAACTGATTGTGTGTCAGTGTGATAAGTGCCACTCCTTTTGAAAAGGATAAGGCCTGTGAAAATTGACAAATTTCATCAGTAAAAGTCTGCTGAAAACTATTCATGGATGTGTGAGGTGCAGCCAGATAGATTACTGTTGAGTTTCCAATATCTGGAATCACATCTCTGCCCCCATCGGCTTAATGGACTGAATCCTATGGGAACCTTCGCTCCTATGTTACTGCTCTACACCACTTCTGGCTCAACAAAAGCCAAAAATATTACCGCATGAAGGTGAGTAGAGTCTACATTCCCTTCGAAAACGAAATTCAAAAGGCTATGATTTATCCTGTAAGCACAAGAATCTTCCTTTGGCGCATGCAAGACCTTGAGGAGTCTTATCCACCTTGTCAGCCATTTGATGTAGGTATTAAACTACCCCTTCATATTCTGGGTGCAAGGAGATAGGGGCCAAGCATAATGAGCTAGGCTATCACATAAGGGTAGGCTTCAATATCTTTCAATTTTAAGGAAGGCTTTCTTCACTATAGCATTTTCCATTAGCTGATTTGTCTTCATCCTATGCAAGCAGTCAGAATTATTGCGAAGCAAACAGTTTTCTTTGTTTCCTTATCATTTAATTGATCAGCGGAACGATCTGTAATAATGAATTGTTTCTGAGCAAATTCATAAATGGCAGAGCGCAGCATGTAGTAACAACTTCATTAGCCGGTGCTTGAGGTTTTATCAAAATGAAATGCTCATCGTAGTGTTACCTTGCATTCACGATCCTATCTATGACCAATCCATCTTAAAGCAATATTTAACAAAAAGAAGACATTCCATTGTAAGCAGTTCCAGCTGAACAAATTCTACCTTAGACCATGTGTACTTTTCTTTGTTTGAGGAGTATGCATGAATTAGTAATAAGCTCAGTGATCCCCTTGCTGCTAAATAGGTTAGAGGAAAGAATATATAATTATGTATGAGGGAAGATGGAGGTTGTGACTGACAGTTCCACAGATATTAAAAAAAAAAAAAGGAAAAAAAGAGAAGAGTTTGTTAATTCTGGATGGGTAGCTGTGTAGTTCCAACCTTGGTGGGTGAGCTGTTGAGCACTACATGCCTGAGTTGATCTGCACTGCATCTCACTGTGGCACACTCTAAAAAAAACCCTCACCCACAGAGAGTTCCCCAACTGTCACATGCCACTGAACCACAGTAAATACAAACACACACGCACACACACAGCATAGCCATTTTCATTAACAGAACCACTGGCACACTCAACCCAGCTGGTCCCTGAGTCGACACTGGAACTGCACATCTGGTGTCAATGCTCTGTTAGAGGGAGGCCATCTGGTTGGGTAGAGGGAGGGGAGTCAGGACCAGAGTGAGGAAGTCTAAAGACGTTTGGGGAGACAACAAAAACAGACTTCTCATCGATACTGTGCCATCGGAGGTATGTGCATTAAAAAAATGGATCTGTTTGTGAGATGTACTACATGCTCTGCGTGCATTAGTTCGCTTCCGAGTAAGAGGATTAGATGTCAAAGTCAGGTTTTTCTCTCGGAGCATTTGGAGCTAATGGCAATGAACAGATAGCTTGTTTAATGGCTCTGACTCTCAGCATAACACACGTCTTCTCAACATGAATAATGCTCCCTCTGTATTGTCCCATGGCTTCCACGAGGAACTTAATATTACATAATACATAGAAACATTAATAATTCTTAAGTGTTTCCATGTGATGCTGCAGTACATTTTTACTTCCCTGTCCTTCTTGCTGTAATGTTTTACGTTATTAAGCGTTGCAGTTCCTACCAGTCTGCTTGTATTAGGAGACTGGCTGTTGACAGGATGCCTGTAAAGAATCTAGGACTATATGATATTTACCTATATTGAAGAGATTCTCCCCTTATAGCTGCAAGCGTAGGCCAGTGCAATAACCATTTATGACAACAAGTTCTAAAGACATTTACTGATACACAAGTCCAGAATGTATATGAGAGGTCCTGCATTGGTTTGCAAGCACACAGAGAACAAGTGCATAAGCATTAATCTGTTACTGCCACTTTGATTACATTATTAAGGACTCATACCACCAGTGTGACAGTGATATAGTCATGCACCTCACTTTTAGGCTTTCGATTTGTGTCAATGTGAGGAGAAAGGTCGGAAATTGACCACCAAAACCTTTGAATGCACCCCAGTAATGCACTTTACTTTACCTTAAAGAACATACACACACGCACACGCACAAAGTGCCTTCTGCTGCCAGTAGCCGACTGAATCATGCTCTTATTAAACCTTGATCGGAATTCGAACGAGGGCATTATCCACTTACAGTTATTAATGCTGCGGCTCTCAAGGGAGGGCAAAGCAGACAGCGACGGACGGGGTGGGGGGTGGGTGTATGCACACCGCACATACAGATGTTGCTATAAAGTTCTGTCTGGAGGTAGGGTTCTTGAGATTGCATACATAGATAAGGTTTGCACTTCCATTAAGTAGGAGTTGGATAAATATCCATCTCTCATTAAGTAGAGAAGCCCATGCACACACACATACATACACACACAATTATCAAACTAATCATCAAAATGTTGTATCTGGATACAATAACCACACCAAACACCAAATGCTTGATTAGTGATAGGAAGGACTGCTCCTAAAATCCCAGCCTCAAGGAAGTCAAAGAAAATGAGATTCTCATTTTACATTTCCAATATACTACAACCTCAGCATCTCTTAATTAGGAACCAAAAGACAGTCTTTATTTTGGCAGAGTTAATTAAGAAAGAACAAAATTTGCACAACTATTGCAAGGTACAGTAGATAAACATAAGAGTACGGGAAGAGCAAAAAAATATAGATAAAAGTGCTCGTCAATGTACTGTAATGCCTTTACGGGAAGGCAAGTAGAGATTAGCTGTCAGTCCTGTGAAAGACAGAGGTAAGGTGTCAATAGAGAGTCAGAAAGAAATGTTGCCGTATTACGGAAATGATAATTCTGTCTCTGCATAGCATCCAGGGATTGCATTTTGTGAAAGTATCCTCTATGAAAACTATGAGAATTAATAGCCTTAAATTCTATCTCTGCTTGAAGGTTTTGCACTAGAGCACATGCTCCTATAACACTGACATCCAGAATTAGTCAATGTGATTTGAAGAAACACATTTAATTGCAAAAGTCTTGGAAATACACTATTTGGACTATTTCCAGTTTTATATGCTTTATTTTTTGTAGCTCTATGTTTGTGTAACGATTTAAACAAGGCAGCACCTCTTCAGTGTGCTGCTGTTTTCAAGGGGCTTTGTTTAAAACTGAGAACAAACAAAGGTTGTATGGAAACCAAATTGATTTTTTGCCACCTACACACACTGCTTTTAATTAGACAGAACTGAATCATGCAACTGTTTCTATTGTGTCTGTGGAAATAAATTGCATATGTGCATTGCATTTGGATCATTCTTTGCCTTACATTCATTTACACACAAGTTTCTATCAATTTGTTTATTTATAGATGGTATTGCACATAAATTGACAGTGACTTTGTTAGCTAAAGCATCTGATTTGCACCTGTAGTTTGCAAAAAAATGTCCTCTCTCCACTCCCAATGCCAGCAACTTGAGGCTTTGTGCTTTTAGCAGTTTATCATCCTCTCTAATCCCAAATAGCCGTTCCAAGAGTTACAGCACCTGTACGTGCATCCGCCGAGCCACATGAATTTTCCTCTTGGGGATTGCATGATACCAGCAAGGTCTGACTGCCTAGACAACGCAGTAATACAAGGGGAGTGGCTGCTGCTGAACACAAGCCAAACCAGCTAGACGGGGGAGGGGAACACGTGCAGGGAAAGGGAAGCAACAACTGTGGTTGGATCTGGCTTTGATGAGAAGGCTTGAGAAGGGGGGAGGCTCAGTCTTCGATGGAAGCAGGTGTGTGAGGAGGTGATAAGAACATTGTGACAGGCACTACACACAAACACCCCGGCACACACACACACAAACATGCAAACAAATAAATAAAAAAAAATACTCCTGCAAACACCACTTACTGAAACTGTTCCTTCAACTTCAACACTAATTTAAATGGCATCCCTTCAAATAACTGAGCCTGCACTTGTGCGGGCTCCAACTCTTTTCTGGTCCCTCATAAGAAGACAGACAGAGAATTGTGGTGTGAGAAGAGAAAAATTTAAGAGGGGAATGAAAATGATGAGAAAGGGGAAATGGGAGTGAGGTTGATTTAGGCAGCTAATATTGTGGTAAACAACTCTTTACTAGGAAAGACTACACGTGTCTCAGTTTGCACTGTAAGGGTTTCAGGCTGTGCACATATACTGCACACATATATATTAATTTATAAGCATCCCCAGTGGGTGCTTTGTGGCAACATGTGTTACGGCACAGAGAAAAGTAATTTATGGATAAGATATTTGTTTGGCTGGCTTATTTCAGAAACCATTAAGATTAATTAAGTGCTGCTCAATGTGGTGCTGTGGAGTTCAGATGTTGCAGATGCATTCTCATCATTAGCTCACAGTTTATTCACCCCGCTTAACAGCTTCTAATAGCCTAAGTAAAGCCAGACCAGAACGTTTTAATGGCTGGAAAACAGCAAGTATGATTTAGTGATCGAGAACGACTATCAAAGTGTTAATGTATAATCTATAGTGTGGGAATGTAAATCTAAATCATGCACACTTCAGCACAGTACACACCTGCCCATGCTTGTTAATCAAAGGCAGAGAGTGAGTGAGATAGAAAGCAGGCAATTAGACACTCTGTCATCAAATATTTGGTTTGTTTGGCAGGAAGACTGCATTAAAGAGTGAAGGAGAAATCGCCAAGTGTCTTCAGCCTACTTTATATCCAGCCTTATTTCAAATAGACGTTACACAAGTAATTAGCTCCAATCAGGGATTAATTGAGCTAACACAGAAGGAGAAGGGTGGCTTTGGAATTGTTCTACTTCAGCATTTGTCCTATGTCCAATTAAAAAATCATTTAAATGACTGCCTAACTGCTCACTACAACTTCACAATGTGTTGTGTGTGCAGTTGCACTGCATAAAGATCCTGGTGTGAACATCTGCACTTCCATAGAAGTGATAAAATTCAAACTTGAGATCAAAACTATTACAATGTGTGCGATACTACAGAAAGCTTCAGAAAACTAAAAGGTGGATGATAGTATTTTGCCAAATTTGTTTATCGAGGTCAAGACATTTTCACAAGATTATCTTTTCTTGATTTTCACTGCACTGAGTCATGTTTGCTCAAGAGAAAAAAAGTGATCACAAATATTCCAAAATGTCAGCTAGTAGTTGTAGTTATGTAGTTCTGAGACTAAAAAGAAAGAAAGGAAGGAAAATGTGATTAACAGTCTTCTAAAAAAATCTAATGTTGTAAATACTTAATACAATATGAAATAATTCAATGAAATATGCAAAACAGACAAGAAAAATCATATTTGATGTTGAAAAATACTTATGCTTGACTGCTCAAGGAATAACTTGTGCTATGGCTGATTCAACACAGAAGCTGGTTATCTGAGGTTATCTGAAACTTACTGAGGCTGTCAGAGGACAGGGATGGCCTCTTTAAACGTGGACACAAATGTGAAACCAGTGTTTGGTTGCACCACTAAAAGGATTTTTGCTTTGTTTTTCAGTCAATTCAACTGTAGGCTATTTTCTTCTACTTCAAAAGAAAATAAATTCTGCTAATTTGTGTCATGACTTACATTGGCATCATCTTCAGTTTGGACAGAAGTAGACAAACTGAGGAACTGGCAAGTTGTCTGTGAGTGGCATTAACCAGCAGACAAAGGAATTTAAATTAGCAATTTTAATCCCATGGATCCTTTTTTTCAGGCTCTTATTAAAAACAATAGTCATGATGCATCTGCCACTGCACCTACCAACATTTGTACCTTTTTTAAGTGAAAAAGAGTCCTAATTTCATGAATGCTTTTGTGTCTATATAGACCAAAACAAGCAGCATTTGTTCCTCTTGCAACTTTTTGTTGTATGGAAGGTAAACGTACTATTTATATCATAACTTTTTAATTATCATCATCATTCCTAAAACCATGCATAAGAAAACTACACATAGTCATCCATTTTCAGAGGCTCAAAAGTAGTTGGACAAACTACTCTAGGTTTGAATATAAGGATTGCTTTCGATTCCTATCTCTCTTACTCTCTCTATGTCTTTAGAACTACAACATTATTTTTATTAACTGAAAATGATTTAGTTTTCATTTTTGTAGCCAAATTTAAAACAGCATACTGGACTTTTCTGAGAAGCCAGAAATTAATCAAGCATAACACTGAACCACCAACCACAAAAACGGTTTTCTTTGTTCAGGAATGCAATCTGGGCATAGTAATGGATGAATTATTACAAAAACAATTAAAGAGGATTTTGGTAATTTAGAGCAGCTGTGGCATAAACGTACAACCCACTATATCCACTATGAATCTTTGAGGATGTCAAAACAAAATCAACCTTGTCTCTTAAACATTGACTCTAAAACCTTGAGCTGTCCCTCTGATGTACTCATTTCGGTCTATGAAAGTCTTAACATCAGCTCTGCTCCCTCCACCTCAGCCTGCTGTCTTTTTGTTAGTGCCATGGTCTCAAAACCGTACATAGTAGTAGGTCTCACTACCTTCATGTACACCTTCTCATTCACTCTTACTGCTATCCTTCTTTGATAAATTACCCCTGACAGTTGTCTCCATCTGGTCCACCATGTCTGCACCCCCTTTCAATATTCTGTCTTGCTTCGACTGACTTTGATTCCTCTTCTCTCCACAGCATACCTCCAGCTCTCCAGGCACTCTTCCACTCGTTCCCAACTTTCACTGCATATCACAATATTGTCTGTGAACATCGTAGTCCACAGAAACTCCTGCTTAACCTCATCTATGATCCTGTCTATCACCATTGCAAACAAGAAGGGGCTCAGAGCTGATCCTTGGAGTAATTACACGTCAGATTCAACACATCTGTCACTCGTACCGCACAGGTAATCACTGTCTCATTGTCCTCATACTTGTCCTGCACCACCTTCACATACTTCTCTGCCACTCCTGAATCCGTGATACAATTCCACAGTTCCTCACTTGCCACCCTTCCATGGGTTATCTCTAGATCCATAAAGACAGTGCAACTTTTTCTGACCATTGCTATACTTCTACATCAACACTCTCCACGACTGTGTTAAACAGTCTGGCTAAAACCAAAGTCCACTGTCTCACTGGCATCTTCATACCTCAAGAAGTATGTCATAACCAATTTTCCACTCTTCATCCTCTTCATAGCTGACTTCACTTCCTCCTTACCAGTTTACTGCACTTCTAGATTTACTTCTCCATTCATTCATCCATCCATCACCCTTTCACTCTCATTTTCTTCATTCATTTTCTCAAAGTTCTTCTTCCACCCTCTCAGCACTGGCTTCATTGGTACATTTCTACTGCTATCCTTAATCACGCTAACCTGCTGCACACCCTTTCCAGTCATTTTCTAACTAACTATAAGTATTTTCCTTCATCTTTGCCACCTCTCTCTTTGCTGTATCTCACCTCCCCATATTTGACTTTTTTTTAATTAACCTCTTCCTCTTATATTGCCTCATTCCACCACTAAGTTCTCTCATCCTCTTTTCTTTCTTCAAAAGACACATGAAATACCTTCTTGGTAGTTTCTCTCGTCAAATCAGAGCTCTACTCTGCCCTACTACCCAAAGCCTGTCTCAATGCCTTCCTGAAGTCTGTGCAATATTCTTCCTTCTTCAGCTTCCACTAGTTAACCCTTGACTTTCCCTTCCCTCCCTTCCTCTTCTTGATTTCCAAATTCATCCTACTGACTACCATCTGATGGTACCTAGCTACATTCTCCCCTGACACTCCCTTGCATCTTTTTTAGATTGCACTGTCTACACAGGATACAGTCCACCTGTGTGCACCTTCCTCTACTCTTATATGCCACCCTATTGTCCGCCCTCATCTTGAAAAACATCTTCACCACAGCTATTTCCAACCTTTTTTTTCCCGTGTAACACCACAGGAACAATAGTCAGCAGTGTGGAAATAATAAGCCAAACATGCTAGGAAAAAACAGTGTACACAAAGTAGACGAGCAGTGTAACTAAACGTGATGGTTCCCAGCTACCTGCAATGACAGTTGCATCTACAGTACTGTGGTGAAGATGAATATTGTGGCAAAACTCAAGGTAGCCAACCATAGAAAAATATGGCACACTGATTGCCCATTTAAGAAAATGTCTGTGAATATGAACACTGGTCAATGCATCATCTGTACTACCAGTATCACTGAAACCATTGAGGTCATATATACATACCATTGCCACAGTAATCTTAAAATCACTTAGATATAGATCCAGGATGCAGGTAGAGGAAAAGACAAAATCAGGGAAACCAAAAAGTTGGAGGATGTTAATTGATTGAGTTGCTGAAGGGAATCATAAGAGACACATTCTGGATGAAAAAGAGGTACAACAAGATAACTGAGGTTCTAGAAACTGTCAACTAAAGGCTCACAGCTCTGGTTACATGGCTGAAGAATTAGACTGTAGAATCAGTTTTCCAAAGATCCATTCAGAGTAATCTCTCAATAGCAGCTAAACTCTCAATGATCACCTCACAGCAAAGTGACTGCTAACAGCAGGTATGCACCAGGACTGATTGACACAGGGCAGAGCAATTTTTAAGGACTGCCACATATATCATGATATATCATATAATGGGTATGATAGTCTCGAACTACCAATTACCTCCACTCCACAACATGGAAGCTCCTCTCAGACATGGTAGCACCCAGGATGAGTAGGCAAATGAGTCGAAAAAATGGAAATAACACCACTGGGCCCCAAATCACCTCCTGGTTGACAGAGCAACACATCAGGACTCTAAGACAAGGCAGAACTGAGCTGACAATAAGAATCCCTGTGACTGAACGCACCACTCATGGATACTGTAGTGTTTGGCACTATACAAAGGAATAAGATCCAAACCATCAATGCATACGCCCTTCCAGTCATTAGACACCCAAACTAAATAATAAGCTGGCAAGCCACAAGAAAATATACACACTCAGTATGATATCAGCACCATGCTAGGTCTAGTATCTGTCTAGCCAGGTTACATATTCAGCAAAATATTGTGCCTGCTAAAGCTCTGCATTATTACAAAAAACATCTTAAAAAAACGGTAATATTCCGGCAGCTGGGGCGCCAAAATACTACCGTAAAATAACAGAAAATAACTCCCTCATAAAAATACGATTATTTCCAGTAATGACAATACAGTTTGTTGCGCTAATTTTACATGGGATCTTGCCTTTTCAAGTGATTTTAAACATTAAATTAGGAACATGTTAATGTGATTAAACAATGAAATTATCTATAAATAGGAAAAAAAAACAAATCTTAAAAAAAACGGTAATATTCCGGCAGCTGGGGCGCCAAAATACGACCGTAAAATAACAGAAAATAACTTTCTCATGAAAATACAGTCATTTTCAGTACATGGGATTCTGCCTTTTCCAAGTGCTTTTAGACATTAAATTAGGAACATTTTAATGTGATCAAACAATGAAATTACCTATAAACAAGATCAATGAATGTGGCAATATGAATCATAATACGTAAATGTACAGAAAACAGTTGGTTTAAATAATAATGGATTGCATGCCCTGGGACAGACTGACAGAGGCGAGGCTGCCATATCGCACCATCGGCCCCTCTGGCCATCACCAGTAGGCGAAGAGTCTTGACCACGGACACAATACCGAGAGTGTCCGAGCTTGGGCTCTAACCGGCAACCTTCTGATCACAAGGCGAACTGCCAACTCTTGAGCCACAATCGCCCTAAATAGCAATGATAATAATACTTATGTGATGTAACACAAGCTTATAGGAATCATGTTATATACTTTTCCATAGCATTACATTTGAATTCAACAGTTCGATCTTTCAAATAACGGACAGATATTTGTGAAATCATGATACATTTGTGAATGTATTTTTACAATCTAAATATGCATATGTACAAAAAAATATATTTAAAAAACAAGTAAATTGTGTTTTACTATATGTACAGTGATGTTATGTTATTTTGCCTTTGACATGTAAAATCACAGTCTACTTTAATACTACTTAAATTTCATGATATTCTAGAAAGACAGTACAAAACTGTAAAATATACAGTAAGATACTTTGACATTACTATTTTTTGGAACAGTGTGGCTCACACGCACTCCAGCATTAGTCTATATTTTGTAGGTACTGCCAAGAAAATATTGAACATTTCATTTTTGCTTGCTGTGATGATTCCTTCATTCTGCAGGCATCACACTATAATCTGCTTAAGTGCTACCAAAAGCCTGAAACTTTATCTCCAACTTCAATTCAATATTCAGTGTGGCACTCTTTAAAAGCGTGTTGTTCATTAGAAATGAATGAAGTTAGGTACCTAAGTTGGATTGAAGTAGTTTGTCACAACAGCTTGCAAAAAAACCCCAAAAAACATTTGGCTGTACCATCTGAATTCATTTCATTAGATGTTACAGGGGAGTTATTCCAGCAATAAATAAAAAAGACTGTCACCATTTGGTCATTGGTGTTTTTGTCATATCCAGATCACAGCTATACCCTATGGCAAAGCCAATAGAACAGCACTGACCTTACAATGCTTTATCTGTTGGATATGGAAGTGCTTGTCATCTGAAAGGCACTGGCTGTAGGTAGGCAATATAAACCAACAACTAGACCTTTTAAGGGACTTCATGACCACTCTTGATAACTGCTTCCCTATTCAATATTCGTGATAGGAAATGATGATGTGTATGTTTGTCTCCACTCTATATGCATTTCTGCACATTCTGACAGAAAGCTGTCAGCGGTGAAGCTGGAATGATTTTCCACTGGCATCCATGGAGAAAATCCTGGTTGGATTCAGAGCTGGCTTTTCTGATGTGTAAGAGTGCTGGAGACAGGCCTAGCAGGTTTAAGCAGATTAATTAGGGTGTAGCGTAGACTGTGAAGAAATCTCTCTTCCATAGATGCTATATCCACTGACAAAGCTTTGCATAGCAGCAAGTCCCTAAAATGTGCACACAAGCACCAGCATATCTTTTTAACTCTATAACACACACAAATGTGCTGCACATACACACAGATGAGACACTGTAGGAGGGCCAAAAGTCTGCCATGGCCCAGACTCATCCAATAATGACACCTCCCTCCCCTCTCTCTTCACTGAATATGTTTATCCTCCCTGTTTCCCTCTTACTCAGTTTTTGCTCAGAACACATTTCCATTCGTTAGCACACTTGCAAGGAAAATGTTATTCTATTAGGGATAATTTTCACTTCCTGTCTCTTCCTCAGAACACACTGTTCAAGCAATCATGGATGCCCTTGAAGTGAACAAAACAAACAAACAAACAAAAAAAAAAAAAACAGAAGAAGAGTGACTGACCCAGAGATTAGCAACCATGAAAGTCGGAGTTTATAATTCTAAACTGATGCTAAACACAAGCAGCGATGAAGCCTACTTTTTTGTGTATAATACTGAGTGCTGTTCATGATCGCATGGAAAGTGAAAAGGAACTCGTCCAAACTCGAACCAAAACTTATTACCCATGCTTCACTCTGTGTGACCACCATTTATCTACTGTCTAATCTCAATGCACTGATTGATACTGAAGAAAAGACAAGGGCAAAAAATAGAAGCACACCCCCTCTCCAACCCCATCCCCGTCTCTCCCTGATTCCTCATCACCATCATCATTTTCATCATTACATGAAATATGACCGAGAGCAGAATCCCACATAGCTGTGCAAATGTCTACGTGAGTTAGCATCAAGAAGACACAAGAGATATGCATGCATCATCTGGCCAGGAGAACATCACTTGTGGGGAGACAGCCAGAGGCCCTAAGGAGGAGAGGCACGGAGGAGGAGGGTAAGGCAAGGGGGTGGAGAGTGGTGGTGTTGATGGTTGATGGTGGTGGTTGTGTGTGTGTGTGTGTGTGTGTGTGTGTGTGTGTGTAGGGGTGGGGGGGTGAATAGAGGAGAATGGTAGAAAGCAGGGGAATACACTGTGTACAACAGAGGAGAACTGAGTGAAAACCAAAAACAGAATGTGGTACAATATTAGGGAAGAAAAAGGGATGAAATAAGTAGAGGATTCACTACGGCACAACCAAGGGAAATAATACAAAGAGGCAATCAGAGAAAATGGAGGCATAATATCCCAGCACTGCATAATCTCCACAGATTCAGGCATGATGCATAATCTCCACAGGTTCAACAATAGTCTGTGTGCCCTAATTCTGAGCCAATTACAAAGTGTGGTGTTTGCTTTTGCGTGCGTACATGAGTATGGATTTGAATAGGAGGACCTTGAATGTTCGAGTGAATTTAGGATTTGTGGCGAGGGGTGGAGGGGTGGGTGACTTCTCAAGAGTGCTGACAGCTGGGGTCCCCATCCATGCAGCATCTATGCCCTTCACTGACCAGATTAAAGCTGAAATGACAAATGCACAAAGGCTGGAAACATCTGTTCTGGAACGCACTGTCCGTGCCTCCCCACGTTGAGCTCTGTTGGTCACTTCTCAGCTCCAGTCCCCATGCGGACAACATCTGCAGCAATGGACTAGTACACATTAACTACTGGAGCATGAGAGACCAAGCAAACCAACTAACCATGGGAATAACATCCTTTACAGAGGAACACTTTATAAAACAGCCTTCTGCAGTGCTACAGTCCTATTGTCTCTTAACCAAAATGTTAATTTTGCAATGACTCGTGATTCTCATTGTAGCTCCCTCATATTGCATATCTGAATTTGTTCTAAATATAAGATTTATCATGTGACATTTTGCTCTTTCCCATTAGTTATCTGAGGCGTAAAAATGGTTACGGCCAGGATAACGTAGCGAGAAGAAATAAATTGTTGTGCTTTCCATGAAAATACTACTATTGTACACATAAGCATTTTTTTTCTGCCAAGCCAGTGTCGAGGGAGACAAACAGGAAAAACAGTGAAGAAGAACAATGTTTTTCTGAGGACTCTTTGGTAATGAAATCTTTCGCTTCTACAAAAATGAAATTTCACGGCGTGACATCCCTCATTGTGAACTACTTTAAGTATGGAATTAAGACTCTGTAGCTCACGACATGTTTCCCATCACTTTTCACTCTGATAAGGGATTTTTACAGCTGCAGTAGAGGGCTTAAAAGTCCTTAGATATAGTAGCTGCATTGACAAATCCATGAAGTAAAAGGTACCTGACTCATCCAACAACCTAGAAAATCTGTTTTGTACATGCAACATAAAAAGAATAATCAAGAATCTAAAGGATCATAGTATACCTGGTCTCTGGCATATACAAATAAAGAACAACATAGGACACGTGTGTGTTGGGCGCTGGAGAGGAGAAAGTAATAAAAGAGAGTGGAATGATAAGTGAGCTTTCAAGGTTGAAGAGAATATGAAATCAGAAAAAGCAGGGTTATGCAACTGAATGAAGAACTAAATAGAGTATTTGGTTTAAAGGACATTAAAATCTGTAAAGTATAAATCAACAACACGGTATGAGATGGTTAGTAGCCGTCTGATTATCAGAAATCCCACTTAGACCCCTGAAACACTAGTCCTGAGTCTACCATCTAACCACACCAAGTGTAAGTATCACTTACGTTACACAAACAGACACATGTCAGATGGGATGTAATGTTATTTGGTGCCTTGTTGCAATTACACCCTTTACAGCAGTTGAGAATAAATTAAGACACACATGGGTGCAGCACTTTATGGATTTGCTGATATAAAAGGTAGTGACAGGAAACATTCTGTCAGCCCACTTTGTCTTGTAGAAAGCATTTATTTATGAAATCACCTTAGCCAGGTAAAAGCACGAGCAGACAGATGCTCGTGAGTTTCGGGGTTAGATAAAAGAAAAATACTACATCCAGCAGATTTCATGAATTAATGAAGCTTCCGGATATTCCCATTCCTCTTTACTCATTCAGGTGTGTACTGTGGAAGCCTGATGTCATTTTATTGCTGCTCTGGTCCTAGCACTCTCAACATTTTGTGAATCAGAGTATAGGGTGGATGGACTTCAGCACAGACTGATGCAATGGGAGTGAATGAATGGGCAAACGGAAGTCTTGCGTGTGACACTTAGCAGTTATAATAGCGCTTTGGCCTAGATTGGGTAGAATGTTGGGTAGACAACATGAATAATAAACCAACTACAGAGACCCTCTGGCTGGTTGGTGATGTTCCTCACTCTCATCACCCCAGCCAGACTGAAGAAGGGAGTGGATAGGCACACTTAAGTTAGCAGTATTACACAGTGAAACAGCAGATATTTCAACACATTCACTGGCTTCCAGCGATGGTTAATATACCACGAAAAGAATGATGATAATACGTTTTAATAAAACTGCATGTGTTATAGTCCACGGGGGATTTTTTTTCTTTTTTTTGTATTAGGGCAATCTGCCTAAATATGCCCTCTAACCCACATCGAGAACATGCATATATTGTACATCAATAACTGCAGTGCAACAATTATGAAGCATTATCATTTTGCTGAGAGACACACGCCTTTGCTTTGTCACACTCAGATGCACACACAATCACACATGAGTAAAGACACCCAATCCCACACGCAAACACACAAATACAGTGTGAACACATTATCATGCTAGGGGTCACTTTAAATTACTGATTTCGTTTTACGTTAAAAAGAAAATTTAATTCTTAATTTAATTTCTGAATATAATCCATTACCCGTCCTAATAGCGTCATGCCGCTTTATACATTTGTCATAAAACATGGCTGGATGTCACTTTCTGAAAACAGAAGGCTACACCCAGCAGCAGCTTCTACAGATGACAGAAGCAATAAGTTACAGCTATATCTGTAATAGTGTGAAGGCCCCATTCAAGGTCTGCTAATGGAGTAGCTCAAGCCAGCGCCAACTCATCTAAAAGGAGATGTATAGCCATATTTCAAATTCAAATGTTGGAACACGACTGCATTAAATTATAGCCAGTAATGTACTGTGTTTGGCATCACAATATAATACCTTGAAAAGTAGACGGTGGTGTGTAATGAATCATTTTGTGATCCGTCATATTGAAAATGGATTTTGTAGCTGGTCTTTGCAAGCTCAACACAAACGTGTTGAATATAAAATGTTTTATGCATGGCTGAATTCTTCTGACAAATAATGTTACATGTATGTTATTTAATGGTCTAAAAATAAATAAATAATAATTCTTACCACACAGTCCTCAACTTAGGCATTAAAGTTGAAGGCTACTTTGACAGTAAACACATATCTTTCCTCGCTGGATGAGAAATCTGTAGCTGGAAGCTGCAACCCTCAACACAATTTTGAAAGAAGATTTTCAATATGTGTGCAGGACTCCTCAGGTAGATAGCAATATTTGGTTTATTCATAACAGCAATCCCCAGTCACAGGTTGTGACAGGTGCATGTGAGTAGCTTGACCCAATATGACCTAGCCACTGACTCAGTAAACACAATCACTTAAATGAAAGGATGACACTGACTGCTGCTTTCATTAGGATGAATTCTATAGTTACTGGGACATTATAAATCCAGACACTTTCAACTTGTGAATAAAATACTCTGTTTATAATCTGTCAGACTTGTAACTATTGATGATATTTTCTACTATTAGAATATTAAATGCCTTTGCCAAGCACTACTCCCTGAAGTCTTTTAGAGTGCTTGTTTTTATCAGACAGAGTTAGTGTTGTTTTCCTTTTGAAAGAATGTGAAAAATAGTCCCAAACGTGATGAAGCAATGCAGGATGATAAAATCCCAAGAGGGTAAAGATCAACTGACCATGAAAAGTAACCAGATTCCATAATTTAATAGTTAGCATCTGTTTGACAAGCAACCTTGTTTATCACTGACTTATGTAACTCAGAATTCCTTCTAAAAAAACAAACAAACTTTAGTCATCGTTTTGCTGGATAACATTAAAAGTGCTTTGTGAAGGGGGAACAGTTGTATTAGCAAGTTAGTGTCTTATTGTAAGTAAAATAAAATAGTGCTTATTTAAAGAAACATTTATTCAGTGAAATTCAGTGAGATATTTAAGTACATTTCCATTCTTATTAAATGTTGTCATTATATTAAAGAAAAAACATAACCACTTACAAGCATTTTAAATATGACACTCGGGTAAAATATATAAAACAAGGTAAAAAGACAGGATGTATATGGGGAAACAAATTTTGATGTATAATTAAGACAGAGACATGGAGAGGGGAATGTAAGATGTTATATCTTGAATTTCCACTTACATATAACTGATTCTCATCATAAATTAGAAAGTTGAAACAAGCTTGAACACAGCAAATCAAGCTAGTGTGCTTCTTCACGCCAGGCATATGTTTCTTCCAACCAACTGTAAGAAAGTGCACCAGAGCTCTTAAAGGTGTTTGCATGGTCCAATTAACACCAGATGCTAGCCCTTAGCTAACTTACCGAACCTCATAATGCACAGACCTCCAAGGAGTGAACATGGTCCAGTTAGCACCAGATGCTAGCCCCTTCACTCACTGTCTTCAGCCAAAAAAAAAAAATTAAAAAAAAAATCCATTAATTAGTTCTACTTCCTTGCCCTGGCCACCTCTATATCTGCAGTTTAGAAATACTTTTAACATAAAACTGCCTGAAAAGACAGGAAAATAAATATGTGGTTTGTATTTTCACTACCTGGAAGAAACAAAAGTATTCTCCTACACTACTATTAAGACCCCAAAACAAATCGAGAAACATATCCAACAGATTCTAACATGTTCATTTGGGATTCTACAGTCATAGGAGATATGACTATATATACAGTACAGATTAATTCAGTGTTCTTTGAATTCAACACCTATTCTATAAAATGTGACTAGACTCTCATCCAGAAGTAAATATAGTTTTGAAGCACTGGATAGAGTGAATTTCTTTAATAATTAAAAAAAAAGTTATTTAGCTATTTTTGTGTATATACGATATGTTTTCAATAAATGACCTCCGATAGGAAAAAGTTCAATGCTGAGCATTTCAGCTTTTCTCTACTTTGACAATCCAAGAGCTTGACCTTTCCAAATGCAAGGTCAACAGCAGAAATGAAGAAAAAATAACTAAGATTACTGAAAACTTATAGACATGTGTAGTATCCATTTTTGATGAACAGAAAAAAATCAAATATAAGAGCATGCACCATGCCTAGAGGAACATTTGTCATAAAATGATGGCATATATTTTACATGATTAAAAACAACAGCAAAAAAAAAAAAAAAAGATCTCCACACACATACTAAACAACTTGAATAGAAATAAAGCCACCTTACGAATCCACGTACCATAACCTGAAAGCTACTCGAATACATATTATTCACATCATCTTCAAAGATTTGATAATTATCACATTCAAAAAGCTTCCCATGCATACTAATGCCCACATGAGTGTGATCAGGTTATATTTGCATGTGGAGTCTTGATACCATTTTCCCTGTCTGAGCTTCACAATGATCTACAAATGAAAGCCACATTTTAAGTGCTGTGGAAAAGACTGGATAGTTAAACACCAACAGACGTTTAGGCTCTCTCTCTGTTGCTTATTGTCTAAAGTGAGTACATGTTTGGAACAGTTTGTAATGTGAATAACTATAATCTCATTATTTTACAAAAAGCCTAACTACCTAACAGGTGGAAAATCAGAATATACCAGTTGTGATTAAGCTGTGTTAACAATGCACCATGGTCTTTGTTTGTTTTTCATTTGGAAATTATATGATGATTCATTTGTGGCTATTTGGGGGCTTGTTTCTCTCTTTCACTTCAAGGTTTCTGTTTTTGATGCTATACTACTAATACTAATATAGCTACTGTAAATTATACTGTATGTAGCTCACTGACATACAAGAAACTGATGGCTGATTACAGGCTGCTTAGCAACACCAAAATGGTCCTATGGAGAGAAAAAAAAAGAATCAGTGTGACTGGGATCATAAGTGCACGTGGAGAAGCATCCCTTTTTTTGTGCAATCACCTCTAAGAGGTATTAAAGAAATATACGCTTGCACAGTTTTGAATTAATTTTTTACATCTGCTCGCATTAGATACAACTAACTTAATTGTGAAAAAAATGTTGAATAACCACACATAATACTGCAATGCTGCATCGATTTGGCCCAAATGTGCACGACAAATGTAACCTGCTAAAGTATGACGGCAAGTATTAATAATGCTAATGATTAAATTTGGTGAAAACCTGAGAAAGCTCACTTCTTATCAGCTGGGTTCAAAACCCTATACTGGCTTAACAAAAGCAGGGTAAACAGAGGAAAGACACACAAGGGCTGGTGAACTGGAAACAGATTGTACAATGTGGCCAACCTATCTACTCATACAAAACATTGACAGTCTGCCTAGAAACACACAGGGCTGGCAGGCAGACACTAACCCTGGGTGTTTTCAAAACAGTGAAATGCATGATTAATGGCAAGTTGCCACTTTTTGAAGCACCACAGAATGTCTCCCAATAGAACGGCTACTAAACCTTGAGTGATTTACTACGTTTTCAGACTCACACCATCAGTTCTAACTACAGGTAAGTACCTTAAAATAGTAATGACTGTTCACAGCAAAACTCTAAACCCAAATACTTACATACACAGCTTTCTGTAGAAAACCTCCCCATATGATATATACCAAATGTAAAGCATAAATATGATGATGTAGATAAATGATGCCTTCTATGAGATGCACTTTGTGAAAGAAGATATTTTCATGCCTGGAGAAAGCATTGCTTTGACTCTCACAGTACATTATACCAACCAGTAGCCTATGTTGCTCAGGGTAATGCACATCACTGAGGAGAAGACAATGACAAGGAAGCAGTGAGTGATGATATATATATCACAGCACAGCTATATGGCTGCAAACTGAATATATTGCCCATACTGTACATGTTGAACATAATTGGTAGCTCAATTTTATTTTAGTGCTCTTCTTTATATATGGTTTCCAAGGAGCAGCGCTTTTTTTTTAAATTATTTAAATTGGACTAAAACAATAGGTAATATTTTCTGGGCTTCTTTTGGACATTTTTTTATGCAGTTCTTGTACTAGATCATATTCAGAGGAATGTTCTGTCAACACATAAAAGACCACTTAATACGTGGTGTGCAATAATTTTAGAGAATAGGTAGAAAATAATATTTTTGCACCAACAGGATGATTCCTAAAGAGCTATTATTTGAAAACTTAGCCTGTCCTGGCATGGTGTGCAGTATTTATTTATTTATTTATTTTTAAATGAGGACAAAACAAAGAAGCGTTAGGCCTAAAAAGCTATGTTATTCCCTTTGGAAAATGGAATAAATCCATCAAAGACCTGACATAGGACCTGAGAGATGGATCTGATATTTATTCTGATCTATCTACTGTTCACTGAGAAAAATCTATGGTATGCCAAATAAACAAGAAGGAGACTGAAGGAATCAAATTCTGGTCCAAAGCCTCATCCATATGTGCAGAGAAGGTCAGGAAACCCGTTAAACCTGGAGGAGGCTCTGTCATGATTTGGGGCTGCATGTATATCACCTGTAAATCGATTGTCAACTGCTTTATTTTTCAGCTTGGCAATGATTCCAAACACACTTCCAAAAAGCACACCTAGAAAGAAAATCACACAGTGGAACATTATCAGTCATAGCTTGGCCTCCCCATTGGCCAAATGTCAACAATACTGAAGCAGAGTGGGACCATCTTAACCCTTTAAGACCTATTGGAGCAGAACTCCCTGCTTTGCGGAACTATTTTTAAATTCCAGTAGAATTGCAACCACATAAGTTACCGCAAAAATGTATTTTGCATAGGAAACCGGAGGAGTTGTACTTACATCTTATGCATTCAGCTTGTCCTCGGTTTGCTTGCACATGTGGCTTTGCAAAAATTGCACAAAGAGCACTTGCAGCAACAAAAACATAATATTCCAGAAACGCGCTTTTGCCGATCCGATCAGCTGTTCATAGCACTTCGTACATTGGAATAGACTTCAGCATGAACAAACGCATGTCTGCCATTACCTGACAAAACCGGAAGTGACGTGGGAAACGTATTTCTTTCCTTTAGGGCCTTTATAAACCTATACTGGTGTTTAAATGTCATGTTTGAGTTTATGCTTTTCTGTATAGTTTCTGGGACACTTAGAACTCACATTGCACTGTTGGAAATAGTTTATTTTGATGCACATGCTGTTTTTTTTGCAAATTTGCAATATAATATTTATTTTCGTTTTTCCTGCAGTATACAAAAATTGGTGTATCTAAAAAATAAAACTATGAAGACATTCAAAATTAATTTCCTGTGGTTGAAAACTATTTTCTGCAACTTTTTTGTATTTACAGTTTTGAAGTATATACCTCTGAAATTTCTCTAACTAGAAATATGTTTAAAAAACAAAAACTATTTTCCTTTTTTTTGTAGTTTATTGCACTTTTTTGCAATTTATGTACTTACTATGGACTTAATGCATACATATTATTACATTTCGGATATAACGGTTGTATTGATGTATAGCAACTTGTAATGCTCCCAAATATGGCAGTACACCATGTAAAAATATAAAGAGAAGCTCTGGCGGACTTGGTTCTATGGTGGAGAACAGAACAAAAGCAAACAAAAAAAAAAAGCTTTCGATAAAAGACGCCTGATGAACTATTCCTGAAAACTACTTGAAGAAATTACAAGAAATCCAACAATAAAAAGAATTCAGATAGTGCTAAAGAACAAAGAAAGTCTTACCAAATACTGACTTTCAAGAACTGTACAAACTGTCCTTTTAACTTATATACTTTATTTCCATTTATGTTTGAACATCTTTCAATGAACCACTGCACCTATTTTCCCATTTTCCAGGCAAAGTTTAAAGACGTTATGGGCAGCTCACACTTTTTCACATGTCCCACCTCGCAGACTTCAGTCTGAAATCAAACTGTCAGTAAATGAATTTATTCTTCTATTATACTAGAATTCCAAAATTTTGTGTTCAATATTTCAGCAAAAACGATTACCATAGGGAACTATGGTAAAAAATAAAAATAAAAATCTAGCACTAGATTTATCTAGCATTGTTTCTGCTTAGTTCACTAGTTGTCTGAGACTGTGAGGATTTAATTGATGATTGTCTGGCTGAGTGACTATACATCTAATTCTCCTAGCACAGTTGAACAGAAGGGGACTCGTCTTGTTCTTGAGTTTGGTGCTAATGAATACCCTCGCATCTGCCGCCTCTCCGCCCACAACTCCCTTCAAAACATCACCGTTCATGTCTTTCTGTCCCTTCTCTTAATAGTTTGAGGAAGCTGTTCTAATTCCATCAACAGCCACTCACTCTGATGATTAGTGCCAGTCCACTGGTGGCCTGGAGGTTGCACAGTTGTTTGTTCACGTTGCTCAGAAGTAGCGCTCAGCTGTAATGTCTGACTTAACAGAGTGAATATGTAAAAAAGCTGCCTCAGTGGTTGGCCAAGTGTGATTGTACACACTGACAGCAGGTGCCTGTCGATTATTAAAATTACATACTTGGATGTGAGATTCAGGTGACATGTTGCAACAGTAGCAAAAACACAATGGGTCTTGTTTATCAAGAAAAAAATACATGACATTCTAATAATAAACAGGTATTTTTTTCCTTTGAAATAGCTGATGTTATCATTTGTGTCATATATACACCAAATAAGACAGTCAGGAAATAGAATCTCGACAAGGCTGAAAATTCTTCTGTTTCGTGCCTTGCTATAGTCCATCAGCTTAGAAAATAAATATGCTCCCATTGTCCACAGGATAAAATTTATGCTCTCTAGCCTTCATTTTTTTCCACTTCTACTTATTCAGGGTTAGTTCAGTCTCGCTCAGCTAAGAGTCAATGTAAATGTAAAACATTTCCTCTGAAAAATCACAGTGCTGGAAAATATCCACAGTGCGCTAAAAGATTTAACAAGGAAGGAATAACCATGCAGATGGTATGAAAATATGTTAATGCTGTCCCTCTAGACATCACAGTTGTATTGAAGTCAGCCTGAAGCTAGATGATTAGGCACAAGAAGCAAGTTAAAGGCAAAGACTTTAAAATATGCCAATGTGTTAAGTGAATAGCAAATGAAATAATGGAGGAAATAAAGAAATGGTGAGTTATGCACAACAATTTCTTCAGATTTCAAGAAAAACTAACATTTTGTCTGTCCTTTTAGATGATTCTCAACAACAACAAAAAAACTTGTGGTTTAAATTTGCACTGTTACTATTAATTCTTTAACATGAGCCCTGTTAAGGCGTAAGGGGAGAAAGAAAATATGTGTGCAAATAGATGTTTTAGTATGGACTGGCTAATTTATATGACAAACAAATGTTGTGAGGTAAATCATTTGTTGATGCCAGGCTGTCAGCTGTAGGTTTGTCTGGCATATCTGCATAATTTACATATTTTAAGCTTTGCTGCCATCTTAAACAGCTGAAGTGTTTTGCATCACACGGAATGAATAATGTCTCTTCAAATTTCACTCAGACTCAAGCTCACAAAATGCATGACGAACCACCAAAATTGAGCTTGTATAGCACAAATGTACCCGAGGGAGCAGCACCCCTCTAGTTAGCTACATTTTCTGAGCCACTGGTTAAGATACAATGCTACAGCCCATTAGAAAATCGGAGGATGTGTGTGGACTCCTAAAGAAACAGACCATTCTAGAGCTAGACTCACTGTCAGATCATCCCCACAGCACTTTCATATACCCGTTTGCTCCCACCCGGAGCATTGCATGACAACTTTGGCTGCAGCAATACTGGCAGGAACCTGCAGTCCCTGGAGGAGTCATGTGATTATGCATCCCTGTAGCCATGATATTCTGAATTACACAGAGAAGACTAAAATCTGCCCGGCATGTACTGTCCTTTATGTAAGAAAGGCCATGGAAAACAAAAATGATCCCTTAACACTATGTACACAAGGCAGTTACTATAAATATAATACATACTGAAAATATCTGGATCCCAGTCTGGGCTTCCTTATAATAGACAAGATATACTGAGCTGTACAAATAGATTAATGAGTATTTGGACCATTTATGTTTTGTTTTTAGTTTTGCTTCTGTACACCACTGCAGTGGACATCAATGAAGATTGATTCATGTGAAGGCAATTATTAGGGTGGAAATCAAAATAATAAAGTTAGAATTGGGAAATTAAACATCTGATACACTGCTAAAAAAGAACAAATGCACTGACAAGAACAGCAACACCAAAAAGTAACATCTAACCAAGTCAAGTCATCTTGTGGGGGAAGGTGTATCCCAGTCAAAGTCATCTACATAAATGTAAATATTGGTCAATTGACGTTGCCAGAAAAAATGTGAAACGTTTTGAAAAAAAAAGAAAAAATCTTTGGACATATGAAACCAAGCTTGACTTGTTGAGGAGTGAAAAGTATGGCGAAGGAGAGAAACAGTTTGTGATCCAAAGCATACCACATCATCTGTCAAACATGGTTGAAGTAATGTTATGGCATGTATGGCTGCCTGTGGAACCGAGTGGTTATTGATGATGTGACTGCTTAAAGAAGTAGCACTAGCAGGCTGTGCTAGTGCTACTTCTCTGCTCAGACTCAGCCAAATGCTGCAAAACTGATCAGACAGGACTTCACAGTGCAAATATATAATTAATCAGAGCGCAGCAAAAGCAACCTAAGAGTTTCTCAAGGCAACAGAATGGGAAACTCTTCAATGGCCTTGTTAGTCACCTGATCTCGGCTCAATAGAGCGTACTTTTCTTTTATTAAAGAAAAATAAATTGAAGGCAGAAAGACCCACAAAAAACAGGAACTAAAGGTGGTGGCAGTAAAGGACTTAGAGAGCAGAAACAACATTTCGTGATATCCATGGGTTGTAGAATTCAGGCAGTCATTTAATTTACTTTTGGTAAATCCATTGAATTACTGCCATAAGTTTGCACTCAAATCACATTTCGCTTGTGTGATTTAAATTAACTAAGGTGGTGTAGAAAGAAAAAATACACACAAAAAAGTGTCATTCTCCAAATATGTATGGCTCTATCTAGAAATACGAAGTGTACTCATGAGGTGTACTCCTCAGAGCCAACACTGATCCTTCAAAATGTCCTCAAAATGATCAAGATGGTGCTTTGAATACAAAAAATATAAACCAATTGGTGTGGATTCAAGAATGTATCCTATGATGTGCAACAAAACATGCATTTCGAAGAATATTAAAGCTTTGCTGAGCCATGCTGAGGAAGACAGTTCTATATTTTCTAATATTTAGGTGTTGCTACTTTATTTTGGGTAAGTCACATTTACAACATATGTATGGTTGCTACACATAACATAGGTTTCTCACGAAAAACAAACCAAGAAACAATTTATAAGTAGCTGCAGCTTTAACAGTGACAAAGAATGTGAGAATTAACTCAGAAAATGAATTCAGAATGCCTGTTTGAGCTACAACATACAAATGAGCTTCATTGTGTTTAGGGAGAACCAGAAAATCCCCACAAAATCACTCTGACACAGTCACTGTGCTCATAAAGTAGGCATCTATTCAGTCAAGGGAATCAGTGAAGCCGCCAGAAGATGTGTCTCTTGACACTATAACGACAGTTTTGGGTCTCTGGTTTCTTTATGAGAAAGAATTATTCACTATCTTCAAAGACAACTGTACAGCTCAAGAAGTGCAGTGTAAATGTGATACAAAGTGCAGTGTAAATTCCGATTACAGTGAGACAGGGATGCTAGATAATACCAGCTATAATACCCGACACCACAATGTCTCGTTTTGTATGGGGAAGCCAATGTTGTATCCTCTGACGCACACATACACAGAGACACACAGTCATTCTTATGGCTCGATTTGTATGTCCTATTACATTGCCAGCATCTTCTTAAGCCTCAGCACTTCCAGGACAGTTCACTGCCTTGAAACAAAGATGATCATCAGTAATATCATCAGTAAAAGAAGACAACAGAAACACAAGACAACAGGGACTGAATACAGCAATAAGGCAAAGAGATCATGGGGTGCACAAAAAGAAGGCACAGAGATTTCAGATAATGTCTTGAGCTACAATTAGCTTCATGGTTCTTATCTCAGTTTTTTTCCCTTCCTGTTCTGTGACTTCCCCATAAAGCCAAGGGTGACAAATCAGCTGAAGCCACAACAGTGCCATAATTCTGACTCTGACATGTTCTTGTTTTAACTGTAGTAATGTAATTGTAGTACATCATAGTCAAATCATTAGGTTCATGTCTTATATTCACCTATTTTGGAATTAAAAAAGCAAATATAACAGAATGCCATGGGTGGATGAATATTTTTTTTAATTATTATTTTAAAACCAAATTGCAATATATTGTTTGCATGGAATTCCCCATCTGTGCTAATGATAAACACAGAGCAGGGGAGACGGTGTGGGTGTTTTTGTGTGCATGCATGTGCGTCCGAGCGTGTGTGCATCTTGTTCATGGCAAGAAATCAGCTCAGTTTAGCACATAATGGAAATGTGAATAGCCCAGAGCGCCTTTCTCCCACACAGGGAGAGAACTGGCTGGGAGCTGGCCGCGTCTTTCCAAATCCAAACACTGAAAGGGAGTTCGCTGGGTTAAAATCCTGCCTCCTTTTGCTCTCCATCCCTGGAGCGATTCACAGCTTTGCCCATACATTACTCAAACAGGTCATCCAAACAGGTCTCACTAGCAGTCAGGAAACATATTCACACACATATGCGCACACACGTTATGCACACGGCTGGGTAAATTAACACACACTTGTAGGTTCAGCGGAAAGGTTATGTGATCTTGCGTGCACTGTGACAGATGACATCAGATGACATATACGGTAGCACAACAGCTCCACATTGTTTGCTTAATTTAACCTCTACTTTTTTATGCAATATTAGCACATTTTCATATTTTCATATACCCCACAAAAGGTTACCACCCTCACCCATGCTCCATATTCATTTATTTCCCTTTTTTTTCATGCAACATTGAGATTTCTTTGACCATGTTATTACCTTTGTGCCTAGAGGGGCACAATGAAAAGTCAAACTTACGTGCTACTTCTAGAGACGCGTTCCGGCTTTTGGCCTCCCCCAGATAGTTTCGGGCCACGCAAACATAGATGCCATCGTCTGGCTTGCTCCGTCGTCCATGAACGATGCGCAGGAAGAAGAGGGACCCACTGGGAAGCAGCATACGGTGGGAACGGGGATTTTCCCTGTTTGTCTCAACACGCTCCCCGTCTTTGTACCATTCCACCGTAGGCGGTGGACGACCCTCTGCCTTACAGTTGAGAGTGGCTGGCTCCCCCTTGGACACAATGAGGTCAGAAGGGTGTTCCACAATGCGGGGAGGGAAGTCTTCCTGGCGAAGACGAGACCCTAAAGGAAAGGAATGATGATAATGTTTATTTCATATACACATATATTTCTTTTTTAACCAACAGTATGTTTGGGATAAAGGTTGGTAGCCCCTGAGTTACCAAAAACAGCAATAGCAACTACGAATGAGCAACCTTTAAAAGTTAATAGGCACTCAGAATGCACTGTGTCATACAACAGCCGTAAAACAATACTGGCTTATCACAGTTTCTCTAATATAAAAAAAAGAGAAAAACAGGGAATTGTTGATTATCATACTTCTTTTGATTAAAATAATGACAGCTGATGACAAAGAGAAATCTTGGGGAATTATGTTGGAAAATAAGTAATGGTTTTCGTCTGTCACTAAAATAATAATTTCCACTGCAATTTAAACTGTAAATCATGCCTCTGCATCAATTTGTAAATATGATTGGTGGAACACACAAAGTATAATGTGATTACAGTACCTGGAAAAAAAAAGAAAGCTGATTAGTGTCAGGTTTTTATTTGCTCTACAATATGCTGTGTTACTAAACTGAAGCTTCCATATTTACTTTCACAGACAGGAGCTGAGGAGTCATTACATCTCATTAACTTTTTCATTAACACGTTCCATCAAACACTGACATCATCAAACATGTTGTCACAGTGGGTGTATAACAGCAGCTGCTACAATGGATTTTTTGATTTGTACTTTAACACTAAGGATGTGCAAAGTTCACTATGTGCTTTTCAAATCAACGGCTATATTTCGCCATAAATAATATTTACGTTTTAACCCCCAGTATTTGATAGCTGATCTCCATCAAATGTCACGGGAATGCCTGATTTTTTTTTTCCATTTATTGACCAATTCAGTGGTGTTTCATATATTCCACCTCTAAATGTCACAGAGTAATGACCCGAATGTAGTGGCACTGTGTTTGTTTACCGACATGACAATCTCACAACTTTCATCTGTTCCATGGTGTATGAGCACATTATAATATCTGAGTTAAAAGGTCTTCTCTGTCGTGTGCATACAAACAAGTCAAGTGTGTAGTGTTTAAGTCGCTAGAACATACTTTTTCGACTGTCTTAAGGAGAAAATAAATAAGATATATAATAAATAAATGAAAGTGATGTTTGGCACTCTCTTGTCTTTTTAACTGTGAGGGGGACAAATCATACAAACTGCAGAGGCAGCCGTGATCATTGACTGCTCTACAGCAACTGAAATAAAGTCATAAAAGTGAATCAAAATTGATGTGATGGTCTATAATGTTAAGAGGTTTGTTGACAAAAAGCGTTCCATTAGCTGGCACCAGCATGCCAAAGCAGGGAGATACACTGCGTATTAAAAATGCTTTTAAAACTCTATAATCTATAACATTTGTGTGGCTCTGCAAAGTCACACAAACACATATTTTGTGAAATACTGGCTTTGTTTAATTGGTCTTCCCATTACCCGGTCTCCACAGTAGCTAATGCAGAGTTTGAGGCTTGTTCTGTCAGACAACAGAATTTAAATTAGATGATTTAAGTTGTGGGTGGCACATTGGCTCAGTGGTTGGTACTGTCATCTAACAGCAAGAAGGTCCTGTGGGGTCCTGTCAGTCTGTTGGCCCTGTGATAGACTGGCATCTCATCAGGAGGGGGTTGTCTATTTCTTACTTGGGGCAGGCTCCATGCACACTATGACCCTGAATGTAAATGAGTGAAAAAAGAAGGGAAAGATTTTGATTTTTTTTTAAAAATGTAACTCCTTAAAATGGGGGTTAAAAAGGCAGATATAATTTAATGGAGTCTGAAAGTAAAGAGTTATATTTAGATACATTTAGAACAGTTAAAATATTTTTAAAATATTTTGTCCAGGTCCAGCCTTTGAGGCTCATTTTTCTTCCCAAGTATGTCCGTTTAGTGAGAACTATCCATGGTGCTGAAGCACACGCTCAAAGCCTTGCAGAAAATAAGTAGTTATTTGGGAGCTTACATGCAGTGGACACTTTGATAAAAACCAGGTTACGCTGACAGTGTTTTACCAGTACAAGCTTCAGCTTATAACTTGGAAGATTCCTTTAACTGAAAACATAAAAATGGGTATGCTGGATGTGTATATCTCCATATTAATACATATATATCCACAGAAACCCATTTAAACCAATGCAACAGCCATGCATTAACAATGGCTTATGATGTAACTGTCAGAATGTGCTGATTCAACCCAGTAAATGTATAGAAAAATGTGGTGTGCCAATCACCGGAAACACCTGTCAGCAGGAGTCCAATACAAACTTCAACTCCTATGATGACCTCAGCGTTCAATCAACACCCGCCCCCCAACTACAGGTTTCATAAAGATGAGATGATTGCTGCTCTTGTGTGCTGCATTGACACGCTGTACCATATAAACTCAGCATTTCCAGTGTACAGGAAACACCCATTTCAAAAGCCACTTTATGTGCTGTGTAGTGCTTACACCTGCACACATTTACTCTACTGACACAGATTTGTGCTATATGGGACAAAGTAGCACAAAACACTTCAGGAGATTGAACAACACAAGATTCTTGAAATGTAAAGGTGCAAATGAATTTTTGTGCATACAGTGTTTATGTTAAAAGGTCCATTGTTCTGAACACATGCACACTTTGGGAGAGATTTTAAGACTATGTGAAGGTAGACTGCCTCCACGTCAGACTAGACATTTCAAATTTGAGACAGCAGAAGGTCCATTAAGTTAACTGATCAACCTGAACGTGAGGCCACGTATCTGACGCAAGATAAAGAGAATTAAAGCAATATGTGGGTCCAGCAGGAGCCATTATAGGTTTCGACATGAGTATAACATGACACTGAAGGAGCAGAAAATATTATTTTTTCAGATAATATAGGGGGGAAAAGTTTGGCTGCCTGGACTTTTTCTTTTTTTTTTTTTGTCAGATTACTCAATATTGATAAGCTGTCAACCATTTAATTCAAGTCAGCTAAGGGTACCCCGTATAAATAAATAATCACTTTGTCTACCTAACCATTAAATAGTTGGTCTGGAACAATATCTTATACAGGGGCTAAACTAAAAAGAAAGAGAAGAAAGTATATAATATGATGACCAAGAATTGAAGGGTGCCAGCTGTTAATCACGTACCATACTCAGTATCTTCTTGGTGGACTTAAGCTGGAATCACTGTGGTCGAATACGCATCGGGTCACAGTTGACTATTCTTTCTATAGCATAACGTGGGACGAGACATCCTTTTAACCACGACGCTAAGTAAGAGATGCATGCACTGTATGAACTTACCATAGGTCTGGGTGTGCAGAAGTCCACAGAGAAATAAATACTGTAGAGGACCCATTCTGGCATATTGGCCTCGTAAGCTATCGGCGCATGAATTCCTCCTCAAGCAGAAACAAAAAAAGAAAAAATGAAAAAGAATCTCATCAATCCTGTTTTCACTTGTGAGACTTTGTGACGATTTGTGAACTAAAATAACCAAAACAGTTATTGTAGCCGCCGAGGGAAATCGTTCTCATTCACATTCACATGTCCATTCTCCCACTCCAAGAGCGCACAAGTAAGCTGTGGTCTGTCGACTCGCCGACACGTTGGCAGTTTCTGCAGTCACCAATTGCAAACATCACCGACGCCCAAAGACCCTCCAGTGACTGTCGGTCCCCCAGTTCAGACGCATTGGTCTGATACTTTACAAGGTCCGACGGCGGTGGAACTCATCCATCCCTACGTGGGACAAGTTGAGGGATGAAAGGTGGAGACGGGATTCAGTGAGAGGTGAGCAGCTGAACGGTGCAGCACAGCACAGCTCAGCCCCTCCTCTCCTCTCTCCTGCCCTGGGAGAAAAAGCCGCGCGAATGTAACAAGCACAATAAATCTGAGCATTAAAACTCAGCAGCAGTTTAGATCTGAACTGGTACAGCTATGGTCAGGAGTCGTTTTCTTTCTTTCTGTTTTTCAAGGAGATCACAGACAGCTGATATACTCATAGGCATAGTCAGCAACATGATGAGTGTCGAGTAAATGAAAGCGCGCTGTTTTGGCTGGCTTCTATTAGATTTTATTTCCTTTCATTCAATTTGTACTTGGACTGATAAGATCTTAAAGCACGCCTTATTATTCCTAACTGTTATTTCAAAATGTTATTATACACGTATAAATATATATTTAGCTAGTTCATCTCCGTTTGAATGAATTAAAACACCAGAATGCGTAACATACACTTGCTCGGTTTATACTTTTAGAGACTCGGTGTTAGATCCCCCAACACATTATTCCCATTCCCAACATTGCACCTGCAACTAGATATACTAGAGCCATTTTGTTTATCCAGCACACAAACATTCCTCCTTTATCTTGCAGATGTGCTCTCGCAGAGCTGATGCATCATTTCTGTTATCATTTGTCTCCTCCTGAACTTGACCCTGCGTCACCCCGCCAAAAGACACGAACGGTTGAGTAAAACGATTGAAACAAAGCTGTCTGATTTTTAGTAGCTGGCATTTTATTTTCATGTTCATGGTTGAGAGAGCTATTACAAAGGTGTACAGCTGTGAAGAAATGGCACTTCTTTCCTGCCCGCTGCCTGAGGCTCTTATCCAGTTTTTTCGTCAATACTACTCAATATTGTCAATAGCATTATAAACGCAGTGCCTCACTGTTAGATGAGAATGAGATGAGGCTGTATCAGGTGCTATTGATCTGGCGAGTGAAATTAAAGCATTTTTTTTAGTGCTGTGTTCACAGCAGTAGATCGAATAATAATTGTGGACAATGATTAAAATTAGTCTGTATGAAAGGGGTGTAAAGTGAACAGAATTATTTACACTGGATAGATCTCATTTATCACACAATTGTGTTTTCAAAATATTTTTTTTCCTATGGCAGCAGCCTTGTTCTTGGTGTTGTGGAGACCTCTTTTATGTCTATAACTCTTTGCCTTAAAAGGGCAAGCCTTTACCAAAACTAGATTATCGTCATTGAGTGTCATCTGGGAGGAATAAAGTACTGCATTACCATTCCTGCCAAACCACAAAGGAATGGTCGCTTTAAGTGACCTGACACCAAATGACAGTTTTTCAAAATTTGATGTTCAAAGTGACCTTAGCCCACAGCGAGCCCTGCCTCTCGGAAGTACAAAGAGGAGATAATAAATAGGCTTTTCAAGAAATTAAAAACCTCACAAAATCCATCAAGGTGAACTTTAATGACAAGTAGAGGAATCTTCAAGAACATGGTGAGTGTAATTGTGGCAAATAACTTGATACATAATGCTGCTATTCATCATTAACACTGAATCATGCTAACACATATTCTATGGTGCTTGTTCTGTGCTTTATTTTAAAATCCCAAATGTTATTAATTAAGTTACTTATTAAGTAAAAGTATTTTAAGTATCCCTCAATTAAAATAGATGAATGAATGCACCTGAAAAAGGTTATGTTGCATAAGTATTTGTGTATTGGCATGTGAGATCTTGCATAAGGTTAAAAAAAAAGAAATACATTTATTGAGTGTGGTGATTTGATGTTTATCTTGAAGTTGAATAAGATAAGGGAGGCAGAGAAAGACCCCATCTTTCATCACACACTACAAGATAGACAGGTTTCCAGGCAACGTGGGATTCTGCTGCCTTTCTCACACAAACCAAAATCAAAAAGACTCTCATCAATCTACCTCTCTCCCCGCGCTGATCACACATAGGAGACAGTGTCAAGGTCAGAAGTTTTGTCTGCACCATTACCTGCTCATAGCTGTGTTTGTCCAAGCCAGAAGTGTTGGAGGTAACAGATGGTGTGTGTGACAGTGTGCTCAACACGCTCACGCTCAGCCTTACTGAGAGTAGACAGAGTAGACATGTGTCCTGACCACAAAGTCCAAACCTGCATACAAGTGTCAAACCTCTGTCTAACCGCTCAGGGTGCTGAGTGCAGTGGCAATGCCTTGAAAATCAAACTAGTGATCCGAGTAATTGATATAATAAAACTATTATAAAAATTGCTCAGATCAGTGACTTTTTGGATTTTCAAGGCATTGCCACTGCACTCAGCACCTTAATAATATATATCTATCTATATATCTATATATCTATATCTATATCTACATCTATATCTATATATCTATCTCTCTCTTTCTCTATCTATATATATATATGTGTGTGTGTGTGTGTATTTTCCATTTTCAATTTCTAAAGAGCATTTTTTTTTTACTTTTCTTGCTTTTATACTATTAAAAGTAAGTATTATATTATACTTACTGTTTTTTTCTACAATATAAAAGCCAAATACTTTCCAGAAAACAAACAAACAAACAAAAATGTCAATTACAAGTCAATAGAATAATATCCTACACATGGTCTTACTTAATTAAGTAATACAGATCACATAAACATTAAAAGCATTTAGTTCTAGGACTGATAATACTAGGTTAACAAACCAGACTAGTTAATGGAGATCACTGAATCATTTTGTTTCTTTGTTTATTCCACAAGATACATGAAGTTGTATTGATTCATCCATCCTTCCATTCTGTTAACTGCTCATTCAGCTAGGATACAGGGTGGTAGTGGGCACCCTCTGGGATAGTGCCGTAGCATATCCCAGAGGGGGGGTGGTCAAAAGGCAGAATATACCCTGGACAGGTTCCAAGTCCATTGCATTGCTATCTCAAGGATCAATGTATTCCAAAACAGTGCAATGCTTCAGTTGCAATGAAAAAAGTATTTTGTTGTGGTAGTAAGTTTCTCCCTTCATCTCCTCCCCCTATTTTCAAATGTGGTTGAACATCATGAATTATAAGGATCAGGTGTGGGTGTGGGTTTTTTTATACATGTCATGGAAAAATGGTCTGACCTTCCTTCCAAATACAACACGATGTAGTTGGAAGCTTATAAAAAAAACTAGAATGGAAATCTAAAATTGTGAAGGTCTGACTGACTTACGAAGGAACAAATCACTCTCTTGGGATCTCTTTTGTAACAACACAACCACACAGCAGGCACAGTCACAAGGAATGTCTGTCAACTGGTGGACTACTGTACTTGGGCCTATTACAGTAAGAGTCTGAAGTCTGAGAAAAACAGCTTCACAGGAAAAAGAATGAGGTTCCGCTGGGGGAAACCTCTGTGTTCCTTTCTGACCTGGATTCTTTAAGGCTAGGGCAACGTGATTGGCATTGGCATCATGATTACTGAATTTACCAGTTGTAAATTTGAGTTTACACAACAAAGTGGGAATAATTACACAGAATTAGGCTGTAGAACAACTACAGTACATAGAGTAGAGTAGATGCTGCTCAGAAAAGGCTGTCATCTAACACATGCGCAGGGACATCACTGTATGCCATCCCACCTGTTTAAGGGCAAAGAGTATTGGCTCCTCACTCTGAAACGTTGCCCTTTGTCTCCTTGAGTTTGAGAAGGCAGATTTTATCCTCCAGACCCAGCAGGCTGTGAATAAAGTAAGTATGCAATGCAAATCAAAAACCATGGGAATAACTGTCTCCACTGAGGTTCTTTCGAGTTCCCGTGTTGCTGTGCTTTTCTGGATCAAACCTGTTCTTTAAATTTCAAAGTGTACCATACCTCTTGGGATACTTTTGTAGGACTCTTAAAAAATCAAAGCTAAACATCGCAAGATTTCTCTTTTCAAGAGACGTATTTTACTTTCTGGGAGATGAGTGGTGTTGTCAATGCATTACTGTCACTTTATTCTCTTGCCGTAGTCACATTGCTTCCCCTGTATAACTTCACGCTTCACAAGACACCATTGAACTCCTGACATACCTTGCAAGAGTGGGGAGAGAAGAGTCCAATCCTAGCAACTCCATTTAAATGCTTTCAAGGTGAAAAAGACCCAATTCAGCTTCTGAAAGAGGTACTTTGGGGACACTAGTGGGAAACTTCTCTGGCAATATATAGATGTAGAAGAAGCAGAAAGGGTTTTTGCTTAATCAGGCAAAAGGACATTTAAACCATTTGTTTTTCCTCTGGATGAGCACAGGGGAGAAAGAAGAAAACAAGGAAGAAAATGCTGAGAGCAATATGAGGTAGAAACCCCAGGAAGTACTGTGCACATTTTCAAAATGGCAGATAATAGACTTCTCCCATGCGTGTAAACATTGGATTTCCATAGAAATGGCCTCTTTCTGTGTTTCAAATGGCTAGTCATGGGTGAGAGAGTTATGTGGCACTCACCTCTTAATCTTGTTAGATGTTTTTAAAATAGTACTGATTCTGTGGTTTGTTTGTTTTTTGTTTTGTTTGTTTTTTAAACATTGAGAGACAGAAAGCTTGTGTCAGTATTTGTAATTTGAAATCTGATTTAAAAATTATGGTTCTGTTAATGACAAAGATATGATTTATTTTAATATATGTTTTGCTGATGGACATGACAGGTTATTGGCCAAATGTCACAGCTGAAATACTCCCCCCACCTCCCAAACATGTTTTCTGTTGTTTCTTGTAACTTCCTGTATGAAACCAATTTAATATAGGAGATTAAACAAGAAATTTCAAGTTAGGTTTACACGTGCTTCCAATGACAAAATGAATCTGCACCATCTCTTCCTGTGACTGGATTCATATATTTTATCATTATTGTTTGTGAACAATTATGTTGTGAACATAGCAGTTTTTTTTAAACAATTCATGGTTATATATTTTCACATGTGGAAAAGTTTATGTGATATTAACTTAAGTGAGTCATGACAGTTTGTAAATTGTTATTAGTACATTAAACCATTTAAAGTTTGTGTTTGCACTGAGATCCTAACAGCGCAAAGTTTTATTAACAAATATAGCCCAAGGATTCCAATTCATAAGAAGTACAGATGATAGATGTGTATTAATAATGTGAGGACTGCTGCGTACTGTGTCTTGTTACAGTGCAATAGGTGTGGGACATTATGCATCATTGTGACATGCTTGTGTGTAGGCACAGTCTTGAGAAACATAATAACCCAAGAACAATGGATGCCAAAAAGCTAATACCTAAATTGTACTTACGCCACAGGTCTCCTCTTGAAATCTGTCATGCACTCCTCCATACTAGATGATCTTATTAGATTTTGGATGACTTTCCTGCATAAATTTGCATTTCTTTGAGTAAAAAAATGCATTCATTTTACTCTATCGAGTTTACACAGCTCCTCTACTTCTGAGGGAAAAGTTCCCTCCTAGATAAATGGCGGGCCGCTCGATTAATGGGGTGATATGATCCATGCAGAGCAGTGCGGGTTTGTCAGGAAGCAGGAGTAAGAGGAACAGTGAGTTTGCTGGTTTTGTGCATCAAATGAAACTCTGTTTTCTGATCAGTCTTCTCTTTGCCACTGACCTGCGGTCATAAGGCTTCTGGGCAGTGACCGAAAGAATGAGCCAGTGGATATAAGTGACTGAGGGTTTAAGGCTTGACTTTGCGTGACTGGGTAAGGGATTTAGTGATCCAAAAAGACTTTGATATTGTTGTTGCTCCCTCACATTGGCAGGAGGTTGTTCAGGCTTCTCCCCGGAGCCTTTGCCAAGTTTAATAGAAAATGTACTAAAAACGTTTTATTCATGAATGTAAAAAAAAAAACCTCTTTGTGAAGTTTGTTATTATGAAACCTATTTTGTTACAGAAAAGGTTCAAAATCTTATGAAATATTTTATGCCTTCTTATGAAGCATTAGCTGACAAAATTGATGCCACTCTTATGCCTATGAAAGAAATAGGAAACCATAACCTTAAAACTGCCATGTTATATGGTCCTTGCCCCCCACCCCCTAATAAATAATTTAAAAAATACAACTTTTAAAATAATAACTTTAAAATAACATAAACGAGACAAAAACTGCTGTTTTTACATTTTAGCTGTGATGGTACTGCAAGTCATTCAACAGGTCCAATAAGAAGAATTCTATAATAAATTGTTATAGTGTTATATGAATATAAATTGGATGAAATATTGACTCATGTCTACATCCCTAAATTGCATTTAGGAATGTGGACATGGTCAAGACAAACTGCTGAATTTTAAACTGAGCATCAGAACGGGGAAGAAAGGTGGTTTAAATGACTTTGAATGTGGCATGTTTAATGCTGCCGGATAAGCTGGTCTGAGTATTTTAGAAACTGCAGATCTACAAGGATTTTCCAGCACGATCACGTCTGGGGTTTACCGAGAATGGTCTGAAAAAGAAAAGAAAATATTGTGCGAGTGACAGATCTTTGGGTGAAAATGCCTTGTTGATTCTAGAGGCCAGAGGAGAATGGTCAGAGTGCTTGAAGCTGATATGAAAGCAACGGTAACTCAAATAACCACTCATTACAATCAAGGTATGCAGTTTTTCTGAACACACACCACATTGAACCTTGAAGGAAATGGGATACAGCAGCCTGCTCGAATTTTGCTGCATACATATTATAGTCTTATATTACTCACATAGTATTAAAATACTTCTAATCCTTAAGAAATATGCAATACACAGCTGAGAGGGTCAAGGCTGTTGTATATGAGAGAAATATCAGATTTATACTCAAATGAAAACAGCTATACAATGTATTAGCTTCTCAGTAATATGAAGCTGGTAATGATTGGCCAAGCAAGTTACTTAGAATTACCTTTCCATACATAGTGTGTTATATATATTTCTTTTTTTAAATTTCAGTATATGTTAGAGAATGGCCTATGATTTCTTGGAAATCAGGAAGAGGAATTCTCAGATATGTAGCTTTTACAGCAGTGCCACTGTACACTGCATATAGGGCATATTTTGTAAAATAGTTGGGTTTTTATTGGAGAAACAAAGGCATCTAATTGGGCTATGTCTTTCAATCATGTCCCCCTTTTTTTGGTTGGGGGGATATAGACAAGTCTGATCGCTAAGGTAGTACAGACTGCGGATTGTGAACAGCCAGTAGGGATTAGACTGGTCTTGGTAGATCTTCATTAAATGGATCAATGTCCAAGGAGAAGGCTCATTATTTGTGGCTAAATCAGGTAATACACTCAGATTGAATGCAGAGTGATTAGGTATAGAAGAACACAGGCTTGAGAAGCTGTCTGCTTGAGAACAGAAGTGAGACATTTGATGAGGAGATGCTGGTAAAGGAATTTTAATTTGCCAAATTAGTCGTTGCTCTTGAACTTGTTATAGCTTCATTTGTCAACTCTAACTGAAGACCTAGCTATAGTGATATTCCTACAGTGAATGGCGGTGGTAACTGTTGGCTATGTGTATAGAGATCACTGTCAAGTATTGTTAATATTACATGCTGCAGTCTCTAACACTGTACACAAATTTTCATACTGGCTGGTTGAATTCTTGTAATATGCGCTTCTGTGCATTTCTTGTAATACAACTTTGCTGATTTGTCGGACGAGAGATATTTTTGTTCGAATATTCCTGTGAGAGATGATGCTAATATGAGCAGGCAGGTGGATTATTTCTGTAGCTGTAATAAGGCCTAATGCGCTATTGTTGTGTTACATTCTGGTAATCCACAGCAACCTGAAAACAAAGCAATGACCTAAAGGCTTGGTATACATGAGATTAGTTTACTTTGTGTAAATATTTGAAAAAAGGGAATGAAATTGGACATTTATGTTGGAAAATTGTATTTTTCAATATTTTTTTTAGTAAGAAACAATGTTGGGAAATAGCCAGTAGCAATATCTCCATTACTGAAAGACAGATAGGACTGTATAGCTTTTTATTCTACACTTCTGATTTAAATCTTTAGGCAGCTTACAATACATTATGGTTTATATCCGAATACTACAAAGTCATTTTATTCATATAGATGGTATGGATTATGATATTTCTCTGATATACATGTCTACAAAGGAACCAATTAATAATAAGAACATGGCATAATGAAATGTTTTAGTTTAAAGACAGCTCATACCATAATTGTACCCAAGAATGTTCATTCCTGTGGCCCTAAATACCCTTTGGTCACTGTAACCCTGCACTGAATACTCATATCAACAGTGTGAATAGTAGGGAAGAAAGTATGCATCCCAGCTGCAATCATACCACTTTCCAGGTGCTGGGATTCTGGGCTAAATTCCAGTGTTTTGAAGAACATTTGCATGCATTGGAAATAGGCCTTATGCAGATTTATGGTGACAGCTGGTACTCTTAAGACCTAAAAGCTACACACACAGATCTATGTGCCATTTTTTTAGGTCTAGAAAAAACATAACCAACTGTAGATATTGCTCTTGAACTGTTGTGAAAATTGTTTTGTGACCTCTGTTGCTTGTGTGTCATATATCTGTCACTGGAGATTGCCTCACATTTTCCCCCAAATGATCGAGTTGTAATTTATGTTTTCCAAAAAGCAATACAAGAAATTTAAAACCACTCTCTCTGACACCAGTATTGTGACTTGCTGCAGTCACCATGGCAGTCAGAGTAAGAGGCCATTCTCTGCTGCTGAGCATAAGGAGCCTTTTTGATGACTTTGTAGCAGGTTGAGTAGACGAGCTTCTGTAGCTTCTTTTGTTCCAAACACAGTTTTTCATCCTAAAAGCTGGTCTGAGACTTTGTTCAGTTCCATATGTTTGAATGACATAAGAAAATATGGTGGAAAATATGGAGACAAGACCTCGGCCACAAACACAGTGTGTTCTGTTTCTAAAACCCACACAACTTTATTTTAAATTCAAATGGAGATCCAAAAGTTTGCAAAGATATCAGTCATGTCAGCTTGAATAATGGGGAAAAGTTTCCCTTGGTGTCAGTGGAGAGCTGACAGTGTGGATTAAGATGATTTTGAACAGCCCAAGGCTATGCAGACGTGAACAAAGAGGGAGTGACACTGTATGTTAAAGGTATTAATTGTTGTGACAAGTTTAATTCTATTTTATAGCTATTTTACTCCATAACTTTGCTGTTTGTGACTATTTAACACGCTCTTGTTAGCGTTCTCCTTAATTTTGCTTCTGCACTGGAAGATCCGAGACATCATGAAGCTGTGGAACTGTCCTTGGAAGTCTGAAGTTGGATGAATGGATGGATGAAGACCACTAGATCAGAAATGCCACACATTGTGGAGCAACAATGAACAATTAATATATACCTGTATGTTGCAATCCCTTTATAATAAACCATCTCACAAAACCACCCAGTGAGCTGGACGGGATCCTCAACTGAGCCGAGTTGCTTAGACTTATATCTGGAAAGAATTTTTTAACATCTTATGTTTTTAAATTTTTTATTTTTAGTATGTTTATGTAACACACCGAGTACAGTGGAAGCAATCAAAGAGATTGTGGCAGAGTGCTAAGCAGCTGTTGAAGTACTAAAAAATATTGAAATATTTGTGGCAACCGTCAGCTTAGTGTTCTTTTTTCCTTCACCGTTCAGACAAATCATATTTCCTGCTATGCTGCCGGTGTATATTTATAATCAAAGCACAACATTTCCTCCATAGGCCAGCTCTGAATATCACAGTATCACAGTCAGTCTAGTTTGCCTGCACATTTAAGAGGTATTTACAGGTATTTACAATTTTGAGCCGCACAGAAGCACACACTATGTTTATCCAACCTCTACCACAGCTTTGTCTGCCTCTGCAGTTGTTTTGATTATTGCCTTTGCAGCAATTACCAATTGTTTGTATTGCACTACTGCCCCCTACTTATGGGCTGTGGTAAATAAACCTTCTAGGAGGTATTCAATGCGCTCTTTTTTTTAATACAGTATGTTACAAAGACATCTGTTTCTACAAAACTGCACATTTGCTGCCACTCCAACACCCACTGTTCACTAAGTTGAAAAAATGTTTATGCATTTTTGTTTGCACTTTTTAAAATATTCAAATAACTTCCCATTTTCAGAAAAAAGAAGTCTATTCTATTCTAAAAAATGTACAAAAGTAAAAATGAGAGAGACTGTCAGTGTCTCTAGCAGCCTCTAGACACTTGTTATTCAGTGCTATTGTTTTGAGTGTCAGACAGACAGAATAAAAGGAAGAAAAGCGTATACATAATATACTATAGATGGCACTCTCAAGACAGCAGAGTTACAAAGGAATATATCCAACAGATTTGCATTCATTCCCTGGAGAGGTGCTGCGCACTGCACATCTAGTTGGAAAATCAGCCTATTCTTAGATTCTTAGAGGGAGGGAAAAAAAGTTCCTTTCATATACATAAAATATGGTGCTGTCTTCAGGAGCAAGTAATATTCATGCGGAGTAATGTCACCTTAAATGTTAAAAACAAAACAAAAAATATCCATCCTTGAACAGACTCCTTAAAATAAAGCACATTCTCCTTCATTGGACTCTCAGGCAAACTCTGAGACTGAAAGCTGTAGCTGAAGAACATACAGTACATTGCATGCTGAACCAACAGTCAGTAAGATCTACCTCCTGTAGTGTTATCACCACTATGGCCTGAATTTAACATGCAGCTCTGTGACAGGAGTGAGCTTAAGGTGTCTGCTTTAAGTCATCAGCACATAATACTGCATCTGAGGTAAATAGATGGGTGGCAAAGAGAGGTAAAAGGAATATCTGTTGAATATAGCAGCCAGCACTAATAAGGAAAAGCTAAGCTCTTAGTGAGGCTTAAAGCAGCTTACAGATGAAGAGTCTCAAATTGGCTGCAGTATTTTTTCTATTCCAAAAACTAAAATCTTGTGGGGCTTAGTAATTTCTTTACATATACACTATGCCAGACGGAATGAAGGGAAATCCAGATCTGCTGAAATGCATCCTCTGCTGCCCACAGCTTAAGTTGAGCTCTTAATATGTCGTAAAGGGAGCTTAATTGGAAAGGAGATGTAGACACTTTCGTTCCTGGCTGATGTCATTTTACACAATATTAACACTGATGCAAGTGAACCATCCATATCCAGCCGTGTCTCCTTGTGATTTAATTTTCCTCAAGTCATATATATTTGACAGAAGTTGGCACAGAGCAATGTGCATTTTTCGTATGCATTATGATGAGCGATCTACCAGCAGAAATGCAATGCTTAAAGGAGGATATGAAGTTATGTGACATTAGACGCAGTTCTTACATAGCTTTATTTTTTTTCAAGTGGCAAAGTTTGGCTTGCAGAGGGCATGAATATTTCAGTGACGTTGCCTTCATTTGCTAGCTCTGTGGTTAATGACTCATTGGGGAGTTACATTTCTGCTATAGTGGTTATATAGGAAATGTAACAATATAGGGCATCTTTTAATCAAATGAACCCACTAAGATGGACAAAGTCACATTCTCACATCCTACTGAGCAATAACTCTGCATGCCTAATACATGCAGGTTCGGAACATTTAACTGACTCACTCACCATTTTTCTCTTAGCATATCTTAGTAAAAATCACATATAATTTTCTTTATGCTCACACAATACTCTCCTTAATTTCCTGCAAATTTTATTTTCTGAATTGTTTTTGTTTTTTTTTTTGCAATTTTAACTTAAAAAAACCAAATCAAACAAACAAACATGTATATTCATTCCTTTCCCAGTTTCATGATTAGTCCTTTTAATCTTGAGTTAAATGTTCACCGCCTGAATTATCGGGTAGTTGGTAGGTATTCGCATTACCTACAAGATGAATTAGTAATGACTTTACCTGCTAAGCAAGTGTGTCACTACTGTCGTACTGTGAATTTTAAGCAATGTTATGGACAAATACAGCTTCATAAAGTTCCTAGCATTGCTCTGGACACTTAATTATCATTTTTGCAAGCTGTTAAGCCCAAATGACCAGTTTTTGTGGTGTGTTTCGGGTTTATAGTGCTCATCGTGCACAGTGTTTTAAAAGTGCAAAAGCTATATACAGTGAGAAAATTTGGCTTCCAAAGAACCCAGCACAACAACACAGCACGGACTTGGGAAAAATATATATATTTTGAGGCTTACAATGAGGAGCAATAACAGAGAGGAAAAGACAAACAGATGGTGGATGTAACATACACGTAGATAAAAAAAGTGGTAACTTCAGTCTCGGTCTCAGGTGGCAGGACAGGGACCAACAAATAAGAAACAGAAGAAAACAGGGGAAATCAGTTGAACTCTCCTGGGGGAGACCACATAATATGAAGACACTATACAGAGAAAAGTAAACACAACTCAATTTAATGGACATCAAGGACGACAATAATAGGAAAGTAGTGAGGAGAGCTATACTATTAAAAACCCGCCTCATTCAGAGTGCCTTCCTTGTTGCAGATGCTGCCAATTTGACTCTCTCTTCAAGCATGACCAGGTGCTGGGTATTTTAAGAGCTGAACTTTGTGCTGAGGCTCTCCCTCAGCATTAAGTGTCACTCACTACGAAGCAACTGCACTCTGTGCAGCTTCCACAGCAGGACACACCACAATGCATTTGTTCCCAACAGCAACATCCCCCCCCCCTCTCTTCTTAATCTAATCAGTTCAAATTAACCTTAATACACATTGTGCCCCGGGCTTTTGAATCTGTGCTGTATCTCCCTGACACACCTTGTATAACGTCCCCGTGTTCCTCGCTGAATGACAGGCAGCGCCTAACTTGAGGTGACGTGGGGAGTTTAAGAAAAGTTCATTGGTTGACAATTTTGACAAAACAGAATATGGGGTCTCAATGCATCAAGGTGCAAGAAAAAAATAATTTTGTATTTGTTTAATGCAGGCAGTCTACTTATTGTTGACAAGAACCAAAAATGCTGGTTTAGTCTAAAGCACACAGATGAAAAGTTGGTGACCTTAAAATGCCCACGGGTTGTCTACATAAGAGCATTAAGAGCCAAAAACATTTGCTAGGTTGCATACAAGGTAATTACTTTAAATTCATCTGGGAGTGGAGTGGACTCCACTTTGCCCCCAGAACAGCCCAACAACTTCAGGGCATAGAACCATCTAATTATCTCTGCCGAAGCACTGCACGGATAGCAGCAGAATGGTGATGGTTATATACAAAGCTGGGGTCACATCATTACATGCTGTGAATTTCATAATGAAATATTCATCTTTGCACAATACACAGTGGTTTGTTTAAAGCATTAAAACTTTGCCAGCAGGCTGCCTCTAGTTCTCCTAACACTGACAGAGACTGCTTCACAACAGGCTGTTAACCATTTCAGACTTCTTCCTGCTCAACTAAACAAGACAGATTCCACTAAAGAACGAAGAGTATATCAGTATATATGCAGCTTTTAAAATTTTTGTGGCACACAGATTAAGTGGCAAAGTACAGACACATAGAGATCTCCTCAAAAATCAAAAGTTCTTCTTCTTGTTTTGGGTCAATAGGCAGTAGATCCAGATCTCTTGAGGTACTCTTTCACATCTCTAGGACACATCATTCCTATTCCATGTGTAGATGTTTTTTTTGTTTTTTTGTTTTTTGGTTTTGTATTTTAATTAAACTGTGAATTAAACAGGGTGCATATTTCCCCCTTATCTGATCTAATATATTGTTTTAATCAAATGAAGAAAATCAAATGTCCACAGTTACACTGCCATCAAGTGGTGAAAAGCAACATTTTTTTTTATTATTTTGGGAGTCATTCCACGTGACTAAATCATTATTCTTGCACTGAAGGCAGAGGAAAGGAAGAAAAACATACTATTGAGGTTTATTTGAATAGGAATTAACTAAATTGGAATATGGCAGATGAAAGAAAATGTTCAGATATAGAGTTTGGCATGCATTTGAGCCTTACACTGTCGCTACTGTGCAGTTTGTTGAACTATGAAACACTAGGTTGTGATAAAACAGTAAAAACAACAAATGAACAACACATGGAGAGCCGCCTCTCTCATCACACACCAGTCAAAACAAGCAACAGGAAATTATTTTTGATCTGGTGCATGAATGAGTTTTGCTGCCATCTCCTGGTAACATCACCTTATTGCAGGTAATATAACACATATGCCCCACTTAATACAATATTGACTTTTCTTTCATAAATGTGCTCTGTTAAGCAACATTGAGCAGCCAAATCCATACTTATTTGCCCTACTTTTGAAAAATGGTGCACTTTGCTATTGGTCTCAATTCACTGGAATGATACAATGTGCAAAAGGCTGAAACTAGTTACCAGAGAAACAGTAGTTGCAGCAGTGACGGACTTGATTTGTTTAGTGTTTGAACATCCGAATTAAGAGTAAGCCCCTCGCCACACCACAACTTAAAACTCAATTCCAAGTCCTATTAACGATAAGGCTCGAAGGCAGCGTATACAGTTTCAGTGTTTACATGCTGGGCTTGAGCCATTGTTTAACGAGAGAGTTGTGCCAAACCTTGAAGCAGTGAGATTCGACATACAAGTTGGATTTTGTACTTCTGCTGCCCGCATATCTGAAATTTGGAACTTCCATTTTGCATTCCTTTGGTTTGACCTTGCAAAACACATGCTGTGGGACTGTGCTGCAGTTGACCAAGAATGACATGTGAAAAAGGATTAAGACTGTGTTTGGTGCAAGTATGATATATAGTTCAGGTAAATAATTTCATTTTATTACACTCTATTACTCAGTTTCAATCATATACGCATATTCACACATGTACATAGAACAGAAATAGCTAAGAAATGATCAAAAATGTTATTATTTCATTGGTGCAAAACAAGCCAGTTCCTACAGGCTGCGTGCAGTACTTCAATATATTCTATTAGACTCAGTCATATAGCCTTGACCTTTTACCTCAGATCTTTTCATGCTGCATCACTGCAGCAGACAAGTTTGGTAAGGGCTGTTGACAACCACGCACAAATCCAGCCAAACATGCAGGAGGGGGTTCCCTTGAGGGCAGCGTTCATAACTAGGAGGTTGATTGTTGTTTTGACGTTTAATTGCCTTTTAACTCAAGTGGGACGCAGAAGGTATTTGGTTTGGATGTAAGGACGAGGGGATAGGGGGAGAAAGCAATTGGAACTGACAACTGAAAATACTGCCCTATTAAATATGTTAGACCAGTAATATACAGAGGTAAATAACATAAATATTTCATGAAAGCCGTACAGGTGGACCAGCTCGCCTTCAGGCTGACCACAGATGATTTAGCCTCTTTGCTTCTTTAGCCACTGGCTCGTCTAGCTTTGAAAACGTATATTGAGGTGCTATCTGGCAGTGCCTCTGCATTGTTGACAAATGTTGGTAATTGGCATCCAACTTAATAAGGTCCACCTCTGCTCCAGTGCAATAGTTTCTTTTCAGTGAAATTCCTCGTCCTTGAGGTGTTAGCGCGACGTGCCACCGTTATAGTTCATCCAGAGTTTAACATGAAGTGATTCCTTATTCCAAGTTCTTTTTTTTGTTATTCAATTAAATCTAATTTAGGAAATTGCTTAAGTGAATATTTACATCACAGAATAATAATGATAAAAATGATAATGGTTTATTTTAAAGTAGGCAAACAACCATCTGAACAATCAGCTATTAAAACTGAAGATTTGCACAGCTAGCTCCCATTAAGTTCTACAATCCACTCAGCAAGATTCATTAACCATATTGGATCACCACAAGGAAATTAAGAAATGTGCCAGAGCATTTATGACACCAGTGTGAGAGTATCAGTTAAATGAAAGTTTTCTTGGTAATAGGTTCTTAAAGCACTATGTGTTCATATTAAGATAGCAGTCATGATATATTAATTATATATATGTATTTATACACAAGTTGCAGTATAGAAAATACACTTAATTTATGTAACAAATTACCAAAGCATCTTCCATAACGAGTACTTGTACTATCCAGGAAAATATCAACGGATGTATGCATTGTCACGTTGTCACAGTGTGTGTGTTTGTGAGAGAATTTAGGTCACATGCTTGATCTGGTCACCTCAGGCACTGTAGATCTGAACATACCAGATCTACAACTACCCAGTTCAAAACATCTTTTTATGGGAAGCAGCAAATCAGAAAAAAAAAGTTGGCTGAAAGGAATGGGAACTGGAACTATAACATCTTTTTGCAGACAGTGCATGAGCTGAAGGGCTGCACATAGCCCCAGAAATAAAATATGGAGCTGGAAATTAACCTGACAGGGTACTTTTAATCTCCTGTGCATAATCAGACTGTCAACACAAACCCGATCAAGGTGACATGCATCAAGTTATTGACTTACAGTGAGCTGCTGAACACATGATTACTGCATGTAGTTGATTTTTTTTTCTTTTTAAGATCACAAACTTAACATAACCATGACAATGTAACATTTGGCAGTGGCATCTTGGCCTCAAGTGTTTACTACAAAAAGCTGGTGTGTCATCTTATGCTCTAAACACTTTTAATGTCCACAGCAATAGGCAGTATTAGTGTTATCGAATGTGTTCTTCAGCTGAATAACAGTAGTTAGATTATATAATGTTGCTTTAATTTTCAACATTGATTTTCATGTAACAATTTATGCCACATCTTTGTTGATATACTGTATCTGTGCAGACTTTACTTCCTCTGCTTTTCTCCTGACCAGTTAAAAAATGGCCTCTCACCCTGTTACATTTACATCTACCATCAAAGAAACTTTTAATCTGTTCCTAGAAGGTAAAGTAATATTTATTCGTTATTAGGATAAAAGGCTTTGAAAGCAAAGGTCCTGTGCAGATGGTTGACGATTCTTTTATCTTGTTGCACATTGCAAACTATAACAAGTTTAAACAATACCTAAAAGGTCCACTAACTGAAGTTTGCATTTATGAACATTTGTTATAATGTATGTTAGGATATTACAGAAGATTATTTGAAAATTAGACACTGTTATGCATGCTGTATTGTACATTGTATTGGTTTATTCTGTTTTATAAACAGTGCTCCTTTTTCCAGGTCGCGAGCCATTTGACAAACTGTGACATTTTCATGTCTTTGTGCTCGTCCATATCACAACTGCCTATAAATCCCAAACTCTGTTACTGAGCCCACTGTAAACAACCAGAATCGGAGGGAAAGAGATGCTATTGTGCTTCCTCAGCATTTACCAAAGGACAGTGCTACCCTCAGGTACTTGTACTTTAATGTCATACTGTAATTTAGAGTCTTAGGACTAAAAACAAATATGGAGTGTGTATCTATGACAAACAGTAGCTTTCATATTGTGAAGGTTAGGTTTATTTTATTGTGATATTTGCATCAATGTCATAATTCAAATGGGAATGATTATCCCCCCCATAAGTTTAAATGTATGGTACACTATTTTGGGAATTATTATCATCAAAGCTCAGTCACATACATAGAACAAATATGGCTCCATCTTTCTAGGATTATTTACTTAATATGCCATGAGTGGCCTGGTACTGCTGATAAATATGTCTTATTAATTTATGGTGAACTGTCAAATGGCTTTTAAGGGTTATAAATATCAGACTGCAACATTTTGGAGACAGCTACACAGAGTGGATGAGGAAAAGGGTCAAGAAGACAGGAGGACAGGATTTCTTTAGAAGGTAATTTCCAGTTTAGCCTGTTTAGTGCGAAGGTATGTCTGTAAAAAACACAATGTCTTATGTTTTAAAGGTGCAATGTGTAAAACACTTGTGGTTCTGAAGTCTGAAAATAAAATCAAGAACAAATAATGTCTTGTAATGTCATATTTTTCAGAAAAATGCTGTAGGTATTACGTTAGCAGATGGTACATTTAAACTGATACAAAAAAATAAATCATACCTTACATAATTAATTTTATAAATCTGTTAATATTTTTTGTGCTATAATTACTTACACATGTTTATTTATTTTGAGAAGTAAGAGGGCACAAGCCTAATCTGGTTGTTAAGTGATGATATATAAACTCCTTCCGGGTCCAAGTTTTACTGTGCTCATTAAGGCTATCGTCTTTATAATGTGTTCTAATGCTTTGTATCTTGTTCTATTTAATCTGAACAAGGCCCTAAAAATAGTCAGTGGTCACTATCAGCCTGTCTGGGTTTATAATATCACTATTCATCTGCAGCACGTTTCAGTTTTTTAAACCTTATGATGTAACTACAGCCCACTGGCTCATGTTTTGCCAGACACCACATATTTTAACGATTAGAAAAGAATCACTTTGGGGCTAAGGAAGACTTTAATGGGTACATCAAGATGAGGATCGGACAGTTTTCATAGTGAGTAATGCAAACCATGCATTAATGACTAATATCATGTGAGCTGAGGATAAATCAGCTCACATGTTCCTTTGACTGATGGTTGGTTTTCAGCATATTTTTCCTGCCCTATGATTGCATTTGTCTCTGCTCATCCAGGACTCTCACGTTAACTTTTATTGAAGGGAAAAAAAAGGTTACCGTTTGTCCTTTAGCTTCACTGTGCTTATGTGTTTATATTATCCTAACCATAGCTCTGTAGCTAGTCACCACGTAGCACACAATTATAAGCCAGCTAGTCCAACTTCAGTAACCCTACAAACAGACACTGCTCTTTAGTTTTCTGTCTTTGTGTATTTCTGAAGTGATAGCAGAGCTATATATTTTAATTTAATTAATTTTTCAGAAATTCCTCAGTCGGAACATGGTAGATCATCTTTAGCGAGCTAACTCCCTGCTAACTTCTAACTCTATTAAACTTGTTATATCCAGTTTTTCATAGATGCCTGGATGTTAAACTTTATTGTTACACCTGGCAGAGCTGCCACACTGATCATTATATTAAAATTGTAATAATTTAGACAGTATTAAACTTTCAGAGATGCCATAGTGTTTGTTTGACTTTGGGAAGTGAAGAGAAGTTTGGACCCGGAAACAGCTAATGATGTCAGACTTAAGAGGCAGATAGAATAATGCAGAAAATTCTGATGTTTCCTTAGCAACTTCTTAGTAGCTTCTAGGATTTGCCAGAACTTACCACATATAAATTAGATACAAGTTTGCTCTTTTGTTAGGTTTGAAATAAGAAAAATGTCAAATATTTAGAGACACCATTGAGGGTTTATTTATCATTTTCAGCATGATGCTCTTGTAGATCAGCAACAGATGACGACAACAGCATACACCATTGTGGTGTATGCTGTACAGTGCAGCGAGGAATGCCCAGACCTCTACTTTGGAGAGACCAAACAGCCACTTCACAAATTTATGGCACAACATAGAAGAGCCACCTCCGCTGGACAAGACTCGGTGGTCCATCTGCATCTAAAGGACAAAGGTCACTCTTTCGAGGATGCCAATGTTCACATTTTGGACAGAGAGGACAGATGGTTTGAAAGAGGAGTAAAAGATCATTAGGGGGTCCATTGTCCCTCTCGGTGGGTTACTCCCACAGAGCTTAAATCTGGGACTCTCCACCATTTGACCCTAGAACTGAAGAAGCTTCTCAGATGAGAGGTGAAACGTCTTCAAGCAACTTAAAGAAGTCCAGACCTTTTCTTTCCAAGCTCCTTAGACCACTGTTACAACAGTAGGCAAAGCTCTGCTACTTATTAAGCATTCTTTTGTACTGGCTGTGGCCATGTAGGGACTAGGAATGGGAATTGATAAAAATTTAGCTAATCCGATTCCAGTTCTGATACCACTAATCAATTCTCATTTGGTTCTCATTTGCTCTGTTTTGATAATAACCTTCATTGCTAAGCAGCAATAAAGAAATTAGATTCAAGCAAATTAAGTGCATGCTGCAGGTGATTTTTTTTTAATGTGTCTTGAAATATTTCTCCTCCTTGTTGCAATCATTGGCAGACTCCCAGGAAAAACTAATTTGTTATAATACTAGTTACATTATTTTCATGTTATTCTGTAAAATAGCTGAAATAAACTGCCTCATAATCACCATTTAACAATATAAACCTGAGGCTGCAACACCACCATAAATCCATAATGAGGACAAACATCTCTAAGATGTTTCTCTTAGTAGAATACAAAGCTGACCACAAAGCAAAGATGAAAACCAGCACAAAAAGTGATTCTGCTTTAGAAAATGTCTGGCTGCTGGGGTTGACATTTATTCAGCTTTCACTCTGGGTTCTTGGCTAGCTTAGCATTAGCATAGTGGTGTGTGCCGATGTTTGCAAAGAACCAAAGTTGTGTTAGCAACAGTTAATCGAGCTGTTTCTTTCCTGGATGCAGTTCTCCCCTTTACCATTGTGCCCTTATCCTTTTTTGAAAAAATGTCCATGTCCATGATGTAGACTGCGTCACCATTTTCAGCTGATTTCAGTGGGAGTGCAGATCTCAGTTCTCCTGTTAATCCTACTCCTTAATGTTTACTTGCCAAGGTATTCAACCACTGTCTACTGTTTTTTTTTTTTTTTTTTTCAGAATTTCTTTCAACATGATTGAAAAGAATCACAAACACAGATTCTAGAATTCTTCTTACCTTGGAAATTTAACTGACATGTCCTATTTTAAGGTATATAGTAGTATAAGTGTGAGTAGTGAGAAGCAAGGGTAGGACATGCTGGTTAGCATGCTGGCTTTAGTAGATATTTCTGAAACACAATGCATAAATGTGTCTGATATAATGCCATTAATCTTGCATACATATAGAGGAGCCTGAAGCACAGTACTGTTCAATGTGGCCTTATTCAAGGATTTATGAAATCTGCCCTCTGATCAATTGATGTATGGACAGTGGAGAAAGTCAGAGTTTATTTATCCACATGGATTTTTTTTTTTTTTTTTTGGGGGGGGGGGTTTTATGTGATTACTAGCAATGCTACCTCTTCCTCCTCTTATACTGGACTGTGGACAGACTGGCCAGTACAAAAACTACATTTCGGCTCTTGGGATACAACATATCCCATAATGAGCCAAGCCACATGTTTGGAATGATTTTAAAACTGCTGTTTCTTTACATTCCAGAAACAATTTTCTTAATTTGTTTACGACTAATATATATATATACATATATATATATACATATATATATAGGGATGGGTACCGGTATCCGGTGCCATGATGGCATAAACTGTAGTAACCAGACCGAAAAGCAGCGCACATTTCGGTGCTTTATTTCGGTGCTTTTTTTCCTGAGCTGTGATACACTTTAGATTCTAGCCAATCATTTTACGTTTCCGAGGATAGTAGGCGGGTCCAGGTACGTACGTTCTTTTAGAGCAGAGCTACAGATTAAAATGCTCAAGGCAAAGCGGTCAAAAGTCTGGCTGTACTTCACAGCAAAAGCAAACTCAGCAGCCTGCAACAAGTGCTTTAAGCTGATACTGTGATACTGTCAAAGGAGGTAACACCTCAAATCTGATGAAACACCTGGCGATGCATAGCGTTTTTTTTAAAAGCCGAGAAATGCGCCGTATTTGATAGCTTGCTGCAAGACGTCACACCGAGCACATCTACTGCGGGTGTGGTGCCTGTTATCGGACCCGGAGTTAGCAACATCCCCCAAAAACCCGAAGAGGAGAGTCCTGGCCCCTAGCCCAGCCAGTGTAGCAGAAATGATGACGGATGATGATGGCAGCAGCAGCCGTTCTTCTCTGCGTGAGTATCTTAATGTTGTTCGTGTGTAATTTACGTTGAGTAGGCTAACCACGTTATTACATTAATGCATGTAAGGTAAACTAGCAAACATCATCATAGCTACATGCGGCTGTCTTCGTGTTTGATGGCAGATACTCCCTTCACCCTGGCCAAAAAGGCTAAAATGACCAAAGAAAAAGTGGAAAGCAGTTAAACATGAGAGGTTTTTGGACAAAGTTTGTGTTTTTTCCATTGTTTAAGCACTGCTTCCTGCCAAGAGTGATACCATATATGCCCTATAGCTGCAGAAAAGGCTAACATTGTTATCTTTTTACAAAAAAACAGCTAAACATGAGAGGTTTTTGGACAAAGTGTGTGTTCTCCATTCTTTAAGCACCGGTTTGAGCACCGTTTAAGCACCGGCACCGTTTCAAAAGTACCGGTTTGGCACTGGTATCGGATAAAACCTAAACAATACCCATCCCTATATATATATATATATATATATATATATATACTGAACTTCAGTATCTGAGTTCAGTTGAAACATCCTGTGCTAATATATAGCAATGCAAGACAAAAATAATCAGCCACTTCACAATATTTAGCTAGACCCGCTATAATGTTGAATCATAGTTTAAGGTCAGTACGTGTAGCATATAGCCACTAGATGGCCATTTTGTGAACATTTTTGCTTTTATGTAAAAAAGTAAAAATAGCATTTTTTTTATAACACCTACATATTTAAATTAAATACAGAAAAACAAACAAAAAACAGTTTGTTCAACAAACGTGTTGATAAAATGTGTTGCAGACAAACTCGAAATAGCATGCATTTTATCCCACATACGCAATCCAGTAAACACGTATCTATGAGCAGGTTTTATTATTGTTGTGCGACTTTACCTCGGCATTTCTAATTTACTGATGTGCAATAAAATGCTGATGCTGGTTTGACTCTGATACAGACAAGAGACAGAAGAATAACCCTTAATGAGGGGCAACAAAGCATGAATTTCTTTCACGGCAGAACAAGTGTTGAAATCAGTTTGTTGAAAACTTGCAAAGTGTTGTCTGGAGAGGAATAAAACAGCACTCAGTGGGATAGGAAGACACACATGACTAGAAATGATGGGGACAGCTTAACCAGTTCACCTTTTATGTCATTTTCCCTTTCTGGCACACACTTGAGTTAACAGAGAATACAGTGCTACTGTGCTGGGTTCTCATTCCAAGCACCATAAGCTGCACCAAGACTCTAGGTTTGCTCAAATATCCCTGCTCTCTAATGCTCTGGGTTCTTTCTCTTTCGGCTGTCTTGCATACAATTGTCTGGCATGAGCTTGTGTGCTAAGCACGACTGCCCACAATCAGCTCTAAACAAATGCTCATAGAAAGTCTGTGGGGGATTTGGCATGGTGAAAAGAAATATTTTAACAGTGTATATTAAATGTTGTGTTAAAACAATGAGAAGATTTCAAAAATCAAAAGTGTCTGATAGCATTTCTTGGAAGTGTCAGTACAGAAGTGTTTATTCACAGCCGAAGAAGAAGGACATTTGCTGATTTGCCAAGGAGATAATTAAATGCTAAAATTAGAAACGTGACATGTTCTTATCTTATCTTACGTAGGATTGAATTATGGCTTTCTGTTCTTCAAGTACAGGAAAAAAAAATAGATCTCTGTAAGGGTACTGACTGATTATTACCAAAATGACTGCAAACAACATTATAATCAAGATATGTTGTTAATATAAATGCAGGACAGCACAAGCACATAAGCACAGAAATAGTTGATGAGGAGATAATTTTACTGAATGCTTATGGGCATCCCCTGATTTCCATTCTAAGAGTAGAGCCCCCATAGAAGTTCAAAAAATTTTAAACATTTAAAATCAATGACAGTGACTCCAATTAAGTGATACTAAAAGGGTGAAAAGCACTTGTTTTATCTTAAAAGACCTTAAGTGTTTTACAAGCTCATATCATATTTTACTCACTGCAAAATCTTAATCAGAAACGCATGGCAATTTATAGAGACATAAAAAGTGAAATACTTAGGTAGCATGACATGGAATGATTAAAGGGGTGGAGATCAAAGCAGCAGCTACTGCATATAATATGAGTTGTTTTTTTTTTTTCATGTATTATTCCACAAATGTACAAGACTAGCGGATAAAAGATAAGTGCATTATTTAGGAATGTGTTACATTTAAAAACTCTCCTACTAACTGCTTAGAAAGATGATAGGATTGGTGCGTTCTGCAAGAATCACTGACAATATATATTTTCACTTAAGTGTCACTAATAATTGACAACAACAAGGTCATGTGAAGAGGAACAACAACTGTCTTGAAAGTTTGTGTCTCAACAGATGTGGTCTGCGGACATAAGACTGCCAATGGATGAAAACTCACATGACATTCTACTCAAGTTATGTAGTTATTGTCGGTAATACAAATGATAGCAATATACATAAGATAGCAGTGTCACTGCTGAACATTTTATAGTAGCCGTTTCTTTTTTCTTTTCTTTTATGATCCATCATTTTGAAATCCATGTGCTGAAGATAACTTTGATTGCGTTAAATAAATACAAGCAAACCAGTCTGTCTGCCTGTTTACCTGTTCTCGTGATTGAGTGCCTGGAGGAAATCACTTCAAATTTAGCGCAAATGTTAATGTAGACACAAGGAACCAATTCGATTTTAGCGGTCAGTAGTCAAAGGTCATGGTGACAGTGACCTCACATCCAGGGAATTCTTTCAAGTCTGGCACATGTCCCTTTGGATTAAATGTTGAAATGATTGGATTTGTGACTTAAAGGTCAAAGTCATGTTACCTCATGCCTGTTCCACTCTTGTGCATACGAAGACATTCAGGAAATTTCATTGATTCTGATACAAGGAAAAACTTGCAAGTTAGATTATGGTGACAATTTTCTAATTAGATTATTCATTAGAATCTGGTGGTTGAATGAGAAATGCTTTTCGTCATAAGTCAAGAATTCATTTGCTAATTAAGACTCAAAATATAGTAGGATAAGATGATGAAGTCTTGCAGTTACTCAATGCCATGATTTAGGAACAAGAAGGAGAATTGTTACAAAGTATTACATTTAGCCAGATACTTAATTGGAGACAATGATCCTTGGTGCCAACCTTTTAAACTCCTTATATCATATTTGTCTGGACAGACAACTCTCTGCTGCTGAAGCCATTCTAATATAAGGAATTGTGCTAATTTGCCCCTATAACCAGGATATTAATGAGTACAGCCAGATCTCCTCCTCTTCCGCAGCACTGTGTACACAACCACTAAGTTATTTAAGCACTGTATATAAAAATGGCTGTAATGACTAAAGTCAATGCACGTTTTGTTTTTCTTGTTAAAGATAAAGAGTAACAAAGATAGATGAACAAGTATTGCTGTCACTAAAGCCTATTATGTAAATGTTATTACCTGTGATGTGCATTCTCTGCAAAACCTTAAACTGAATTTATTGAATTTTTTGTGTTGCATGACATAAAATAGATATCATACTTAAATGTCATGATGTGACAACAGCTTATATATTAAAGCCACTTGATTTAAATCTGAATGCCTTCACTTCAATTACAACTTGATTTTTTTGATTTAATATCCATTGTTATGCAGTACAGGGCAACATTGAAAAAAGGGTAGATAGCAAAAAAAAAAAAAAAAAAAAGCCAGAGACTTTAAACTCGAACACACAGTCTCATCAGAAAGCTGTTTTATAGCACTTGGGGTATTTTTAACTTGGTAACAAAGTTAACAAATTTCTAACCTTTACCAATTTTGATCTTTTATTTATTAAACAATTTTGTTTTTTATTATTTCATATTTTTTGCCTAAAATCTGATAAAAGTTTTACCATAACATTAAGAATTCTTGGGGAAACGGTGTATAATGCCCTGAGCCCTTATAGTACTGCACTGAAAAAAAAAGTTCTTTCAATTTACTTGATTTTATTGTGTACATCGGTCCCACATAATATGAATAAGTATGACTGACTTAATTTTCCACTTTCCCTCAAGTAATTAATGCTTGTCAAATCAAATTATTTTATTTACATCAGATTACTTAAAAAAAATCATGTTTGATGTACTAATATTAATCTGTTATCATAATATCAATGTATTGCATAATGTCAATATATTTTAATGTTTAACACCAACTTATTTTTATTTGCCAGTGGTATGCAATGATATTATGTAATGTAAACACATTGCAATTATGTTCCTGCAACGCAACTTATGGCTTTAAATCCTACTTAATTTTTTCAATTGAAATATTAACTGATCATTATTGACAAAAAAGGCAAAGACTGTGAGTGCTACGTAACAATTCACGTTTATTAAACTGTAACAGCAGTGAAAGCAGCAATTCTGCCATGAACAAGTCCAAAATCACATCCATATAAACTTGTTAACACATTTTTAAAGATAGCCTGCAGAAATAACTAAAAGAAAAAGTTAGTTTGAGAATATATTTACAAATATTTCACAAAAAACTGACCTTAGCAGCAAATAAAAGAAAGTGCTTATAGATGATCCTGTCATCTCTTACATATAACATTTGTATTAATTACACAATTGAAAATGTAAACTAAATTAAGACTACTTGGAAAAAAAGCAACACGCTTTTATGAATAAACAGATTTACACAAATATAACTTGTGTATTATTTGACAACAGTTTCAGCTTCTGTACAAGTATTTATCTGTACAAGATTTCAACTAAGTTGAGCCTTAAATGACATTGTTACATAACTAATACCAAACACCTACATGAATTTTAATCTTCATTTTAAACATGTAAGCAGGACATTAAGGTTGACTTAGAACATATTGCTAAAAATCGTCAGTAAAAATTTCTTACAACATGATACCAAAAGGAAAAATCATCCTGCATTGCAGTCACATGAGGGGAAAGCAATAAAAACATAAGCAGTATAACATTACTGAACACAAAATGAAAAACTGCAAAGAATTGCAGAAGTGCAGTCTTTGACTTCTCAATGAAACAGATGGTTTTTGAAAGCAAGAACTTTAGAGAGTTTAGCTCCATCCAGTTCCATGAAAACCTTCTGGAAAACGTCAAAGTTGTAGCGAAGGTCAGCAGGGTAGGCAAGGTTTAATGCATACATGAGTCCAAATAGCATTATCACAGCAAATGCTACATCATCCAAATTCTTCGCCACCCTGATGCCTGCAAGGACAACTCTTGTTTATCTGCTGAAGCTTGCTCTTTAATCAGAATCAGAATCAGAATACTTTATTGATCCCTGGGGGAAATTATTTTTTTGTTACAGTGCTCCATTATAAACCAACATAAACCAACATTAAGACAAGACAGACAATACGCTAACTAAGAATAGTACAATATATATATATATATATATATATATATACATAAGTCACTCATTAATAAATAGCTGGAAAAGAAACGTGTAGTTGTAGCAGTAACCAGTGTGTTAAGTGGATGCGTTGTACAGGGAGATGGCCACAGGCAGGAAAGATTTCCTGTGTCGTTCAGTGGTGCTTTTCGGTAATCTCAGTCTCTCACTGAACGAGCTCCTGTGACTGACCAGCATGTCATGGAGTGGATGGGAGGTGTTATCCAACATTGTCTTTATCTTGGACAACATCCGCCTCTCCGACACCACCTTGAGGGAGTCCAGTTCCATCCCCACAACATTACTGGCCTTACGGATTAGTTTATTAAGTCTGTTGGCATCTGCTACCCTCAGCCTGCTCCCCCAGCATGCAACAGCATAGAGGATCGCACTGGCCACAACAGACTCGTAGAAAATCCTGAGCATTTTCTGGCAGATGTTGAAGGACCTCAGTCGCCTCAAAAAATAGAGATGACTCTGGCCCTTCCTGTAAAGTGCTGTGGTGTTTTTAGCCCAGTCCAGTTTATTGTCAATGTGTACTCCAAGGTATTTATAGTCCTCCACAATGTCAACACTGACCCCCTGGATTGAAACAGGGGTCAAGTGTTTCCTGGTCTTCCTGAAGTCCACGATCAGTTCCTTGGTCTTTGCCACGTTGAGCTGCAGATGATTCTGCTCACACCACGTGACAAAGGAGTCGACCACAGCCCGGTACTCTGTCTCATCATCCCTGCTGATGCATCCAACCACCGCAGAGTCATCAGAAAACTTCTGAAGATGGCAGGTCTCTGTAAGAAGACGAATTCAAACAGTGGTGTCTTCAACAGTCTCACTGATGGCACGTTCTTCCATGCCCTGTAAAAAAGAAGCCATGTTAGTCATTTCATGCCAAGTAAATAATATGACACTGTGGAAAGTCCGAAAAAAAAAGAAAAAAAAAAAAGACAAGTACATACCACATACTCCCGGATAAGCATGCCAGGGTCTTCACCCATGTAGATACACACTCCCTTTACAGACGCAGCATCAACATCTTCACACTGAAATGAAATGTATGTAATTAGCATCTTCATTCAGCCCTTGTCCTTCATTTAAGTTTTAATAGTGTACTTTACATTAATGTTTTTAAAGTAAAGGCACACAAATTAATAATAGGTTTACTGGCAATTAATAATAAGTTGACAAAGTGAAGGTTTAAAAAACAAGCAGATGTAAAAATACAAAATGAGAGAATTTATCATGGGAAAACATTTGAAATCTTCAACAATTATAAAGTTTCATCCAAAGAGGATCATGTTCAGTGAATGTTGAGGCTTAATCACTTACATTATCCATTTATGCCACAATTCTTTTCAGTATTAGTCCAAGCTCTCCTCTTCTGTTGACCAACTTCACCAGGTTGTCCAAGTGGGGAGCCAGCTGAGCCAGGAACTTTGTCTGAGGGGGGATGGTGGCAATTCTCTTAAACTCAGCGTTGATTTGAAAACATGAGCACAGAGGACTGAGCTTCAAAGGTTTAATACCTGGAAGAAGGCTGCAATCACTCATGCTGAAGAAATGGGCTGTCAAATAACAACTGTGCCTTAACCATTTTAGGCTAATACCACAAGAACACCATGTATGAGGCAAACCTTATCTCATGGAAATCAAATAGATCAGGCCATCTTGCCATGAAAGCCTCCACCATTGGTGCATTACGAACAACTTCATGTCTTCTGTATGAAAAAGTCTTTTCCATCTTTAGTTTCACCAACTCTGTTACTTTTTTTTTATGTCCATGTGGTGGGCTTTGACATGTCAATAGCTTTAAGAGTCCCTTTGTCTGCTACTTCTGAAACTGAGGTGAGGTTAAGAAACTCATTCCCAAACAAGGAATCCATAAACTGAAGTCTGAAACTGCCCTGAAGACAACACTGTCTCTTGACTTCAACGATGAGATCCTCAGTTGATTCAGGTGCTCCATTAGAGAGTGAGCCTTCGACAGGTTCCGTCAGCCAAAACAGTCTTTAGGACCATAGGACTCCCCATAGGACTCTGTAGGCAAAAAAGAATTACATATTCAGAAAGAATCATTTCAGTTTAGTTTTCATAAAGCTATCCATACCCAATAGTCAAAGTTATAAAGATCAGACATAAAAAAAAAAAGAAGAATTTATCTAATGAAATACATGAGACTGAACCTATTACACTTATATGAACACCTTTTATTTCTATATGCCTTTTTAAAGTCACAATGTGGACTGATCCAATCTCATAGTCAACCAATGGATAAGTATCAAGGAGTTCACAGAGTGAAATGAGAGTGAATATTCTTGTGGATACTGGGCTGAGCTCAAAAGCTCTGTCGTGCTCTCTGTACCAGCCACCAAGCTCTCTGACAATGTAGAATATGCTGTGGTACAATGCAGATATGGTTTTTCAGTATTCTGGCAATCCACCTGCTGCCCTTTGGGCCAGTACCATTCCCTTTCTATAAGTTATACTCTTTATGTCACACACTGTCCAAGGTCGACCTCTAGAATGTCAGGGAATATTACCTAATGATTTAAGCTATCTCCTCTTTAAGTCTTTAACTCTTTAAATCCACTAGAAAGGCCGATACAGCTGAGCCCTCTAATTCAGAATTGCCAAGAGATGGGGAGTTTAGATGGTAAGCTATCATCATCTGATGTTTTGACTTCTGTAATCATAAAGGTAAAAATTCCACCATCACAAAAAACATTAATTTTAATTGAAAAAAGGTATTCCAGTCCAGAAGAGCATCAATGGTTTCTTTAAAGTACCAATCTTTCTCTCATTTATACATAATGTTTTGAGAAGCAGCTCACATATGTTCTACACAAAGTAGAAAAAGGAGGGGGGGAAGGATCCTAATTTTTGTTAGGACGATGTTGGAAAATTCACAATACATCACTTAATAAGACAAACTTATCTCCTTGTAGATATCTGCTGTATTATTTGAGCTTCACCAATAGAATAGTCAAGTAAGTGACACTTCACCTAAAATAATGACTAAATGGAAAAATGATTTGGCATTTATGGGCACAGGTTCTTAAACCCACGTCTAAGGTGGCAGGATCCTTATTATAACTTGAGTGCGTGTCAGCAGCAAGAATTAAGGTATGGCACTGTGGGGCTCCCAGCTTCTTAAACTCTGACGGTTACAGCCGGACTAATTAGCCACTGTAGCCATAACTAGCACGAGTAACACAAACACTATTGCGCTCTCTCAGTGACGTTTTAACTTGCTAAGCCATCAAAAACGTCAGTGCTCTGTGTCATGCATAAATTCCATATCTGACCGACAACAGCTGCAATTTGTTACTATTTTTCAGTTTTAGCCACAAAGCTAATACCAACTTTAGCTAGCACTGTAAAAACAACATGTAGATGGATTACAGATTACTTTTCATATAGCATGCACTACAACTATTCTGTGAAAACGTACCCAACTAAAACAAATGTATTTAAATTACTTACCTTCTCAGTATGCCTGACTCAATGCCAAAGGTTGCATGTGGCTAAACAGTCTTCCAGAATCTGGCGGTCAATTGCGCTCTCCTTAAATTATGTTGTTGTCTTATTGGATAAGACTCTAGGTCTTATTATCCAATCATATTTAGTTGTTGTCTTTGAATATATTGCATCATTTCCGGTTGTGGTCAAACATGATTACAATGGTTTTAGTATTCTAATTTAGTCACTTTAAATCAATGCAAGAAAAATGAGTAGTCTCAGTATTGTTTATAATCAAGTAAATGGTACTTTATTTAATCATGTAAATAAGAGAAACATGAAAGGCTTGTGTAGCATTAACTAAATTCATTTGTGCAAATTCAAAAGCCTGCCAATTCCCATTTTTTCAGTGTGGTAAACGCCAGTTTTGATAGTAGTAGTAGTAGTAGTAGCTGATAGAGTTAGAAGCATTTTGACACTGATAAACTAAAAATGGGAGTTTCTGTTATCTAGTTAATTATAAAGGGAAAGTCAGCCATGATGACATGTTGCCATCATATAAAACTTTAATACTCACACATGTGAAGACCGATGTATTTGTCATAAGAATTCATAAATGTTGTACTGCAACAATCACATAGAGTGACAACTGTCTGGGGGACGGGAGAAAAATGGTGCTGTCTTTGTAAGGCAGAAATGTTTGCACTGCTGAAAGGAATCGGTTTATTGTACATTCAGCGCCAATGTTAATTCCTCATAATAATATGGGTATTTGATGTCCTTTATCATCAGTACTTATGCCTGCATAAAGCAATTTGTTCAAGTTATTTGTTTACACTGTCATGCCACTTCTTTTTCTTGTTTAAGGCATCTTTCACATTCTTGATGAACACTGTGCAAACAGAACATCAAAAAATTACAGAGCAGCATTAACACTGACTAACACAGCATGGCGAAAAATGGGAGAAAGAATTGCCTCCCAGCACTTTCACAGCCCTAGGAGATTTAAATAATAAAAAGCACTGGGCCTCTGAACAAACAGGATAATTATGGCCTACAGTCTTCCTGTCGCTCGTCTGGCACGACCAAGCGGAAAGAAACATGTTATTACCACTCAAAGGTTCTGCAAGGAGAATTAGGAGAAATAAATGTTTCATGTGGAAGGATAGCTCCACAGTGAATCCCTCTGACCAAATCAACAGCCGCAGTTTATTGCTTTCATTTATTTTATAGAGCAGCAATGACAAAAATGTACTGTGTGGAATGTACCTTATTACTTATATTATTTTTTATATTACTTTACTTTTTTTAAATGTTGGATTTGCTCAGTCAAGTCTTCCTTTAGTATAGATAAAATCATTCATTTACTTTGGTCAAACACATTGTTATGATCACAGAAACATTAATATTCTGTAATTGTTTTCTGTCTTAGATACTTCACCTTATTCAATCAAATTAACATCAGAGCTTCTGAAAAGGTTAGCTCATGGTGTGGTGTCACAAAACGCATCAAGCAGCGGAATCAAAGGACTTTCACTCTTAAGTTGAGCTAATTAAAATCTTCGCCATAAAATAACTGTCAGGTTTTCACAGGGCACATGGACTCGGACCTTTCTGTCTGGTTTCAAGGTACAGCTCCAACATCTGTGTAGCTGCCAGCAGAATGTTTCAGTGGAACAGATGGTGTTGTAATGGAATGAGCTTGTCTCCATTAGCAGCTTTCCCTTTCTGTAACATAGTCATCCAAGGCAGCCATCGCTTTCAGATTGCTACACTTTTCAAAGCGTAACAATGTCAGCAAAACAATATATGACCTTTATGTCTGAGGCTGCATGACTGTCATACAAAGGCAGTGTCTTCACATTGATCTATTCCTTCATTTAGCTCATATTTTTTTTATTTTTCCACATAATATAATGAAATTGAGAGCACGATCTTATTTGCAATCCCTAATTATTTAGGTATTATAAAAGATGAAGATTAAAAAAATGCTACAACAGCCTGGTTACTTCCAGTTTAAACAGTTTTTATGTTTAGATTTAGCTGCAACTTGAGATGCACAATATTTGAGCAAAGATTTCAGGCATTTAGATTTTTTGTAATGAGGTTTCATGACCACGTATGTATATCTACTGACAAGGCTGTGCACAGAGAAATTACATTTGGTCTCTATATTTTTCAATTTTAATGAGGAATGCTGCATGCTCTAATTCAAATGTCACATTCTTGCATCTTCTTTTCATATTTAGCTTGGGTAAGATTGAAAGACCTTTCAATCAAAAAAAAAAAAAAAAAGCCACCTTCCACCAGACTTTGTGTATTAATTATGAATATGCTTTCAGGGCAAGGCCATCCAGATGTCTTGTGGCAATTGGAAAACCTTTTTGCTTCTTATTTTTGAATTCAGGTTGTGGGATTCCTAAATGAACTCAGGAGGCCATTTCCACAGCCCAATTAGCATCTCAAGCAATTATAGTAGAGAAGAAGCCCATGGTAATTTTCAGTGCAGGGTATTTGAACCTTGGGTTAAAGCATACTGTGCAGTGGAATACTTGCAACAAGAGAGCAAATATGCAACCAAAAAACACAGAAATCTAATTTGTGCTGGAGAATAGCACTACAGAAAAATAATATTTATGCAAATGCCTTTTACAATATTGTACCCTGGGTGTCCTGTTAAAGCCAGCTATGGCAGATGCAGCAAATGGTATACAGTGTTGTGAAGAAACCTTGTATTTTCAGTCAATTTCATTGCTCATTGTGTATTAACAACTCAGTCATTTTCTTTGACATTGCTTTGGAAGCATAATGAGATTTAAAGTGCGCCGAGCCTTCACTCAAAACACAGACTACAAATAAGACTATATTAAATTGTGCGTGCTGTGTGTAATGCGCACTCACAATCAGGCAGCTGAAAAGGCAAAATCAATACAAAAGCAACCAACTTTCAGACGTTCAAATGCAACACTTAAATCTCACCATGTCACTATTTATGTTGCAACACCATGCTGAAAAATGTTGAAGCTAAAAATGGGACACAATGTAACAAGGTTACCCATATCTGCAATGGATGTCTACATTATATAGTGATGATGATTGCAAGACTTAAAATTAGGGTCCGAGAAAGCTGATGGTTTCTTTATAGAAACATATACATGAGAGAAATGGATTACAGTAATAGTTATAATGTTCTTCCTGGCTTCTCTGACAACAATCAAAAAACTAAATTATTGTTGCTTCTTTATAATTAGATATCAAGCAGGACACAAAAAGTATATAGCAAAGGAAACAAAATTGATATAGAACAAGCAAAACATGATAGAAACACAGATTTTAAAAAAATAATAACACTGATAGGTATATATGAGCCCCAGCTCTTACCTTTAACAGAGTAGATAACACTTGATAAATGACCTAGCTGTTACTACAACAACACTGTGTTTTCTTAACTGGCTTCTGAGTCCTTGTTAAAATGCTGGTACAGCACCTTAGGTGAGTCCTGAGCTTGAAGTCATTTGCCATCTAAAATCAGCAGTCGCCGAAACTCCAAATTTCATCTGCACAACATTGCCTCAAGGTTGAAGTCAAACTCTTGAGAGCCATGGAGAGGAACATTAAGATATTTAACTCGTTTTAATATTTGCTGCAGCGTCACTGGCTCAAACCAATGTGCCTTATTCAATGTCAATTAAAAAAAAATCTCTGAATGGGCTTACATAAAGGACCCAGCTCCACTTTACACAAAGACTTATCTGAAGAGATCAATTCACCTGTGACATTTTCTTAAACACTATACTGCGTCTGCTGGTGTTCTATCTATCAACACTAGTGAGTCACAAACACTACTGAAAAATATTGCTGCTTGGTTTCTTATGGCCAAAGGGTTTATGTGATGCCCTCCCCTTTTGTATTGGATGCTGTCCTGGCCGACCTCAGCAGAAACCTGGCTACCATGGAAGAGTAGTTGGTCTTGTTTACTTGGGCCTTACACGCTTTAAAAGCTGGCACATGTGCTCTCTCCGCATCACCTTTTTTTTGCTTTTGCCCCTTCAACACCTCCACAGCACACACGGAATGCATATCCACTCCTGCCATCATTTAGTATTTCTGTTCTCCACGTCGCAGTCTTTGCTTCTGTGAGTTTTAGTTTTAATAAATTGCATTTGCTTTCAGTTAACCTTTACATGGGCTCCCTTCATCTATCACAATGTTGAAGCCAGATTATGGAAGAGTCAAAACAGATATAAGAAACAACGGGAAACAAGAATAATTATTGTCTTTATTTGCAATCTGAAGTAAAATAGCAGATTGTCAGATACTGAAAATCAAGACAAATACACAGTATTTTTCTGCTTTATTATAGTCATGCACTCTGGAGGAAATGTCGATCTTGCTTGAAATCCATAAATACAACACAGTTTGAAATGCACATGGTTGAAGCGTTCTTCCAAGAATTCTTAAGAGAGAGACTAATCCTTAACAGAAATGTTTGCACAATTAAATATTTGGCTCACATAATCATCTTTCCTTTGCCACTCTGCACTCACTGGATTCTCTCAAGGGTACGACTTACAAAAAAAAAGTGTATGTGCAGCTTTTAGATGACTAAAAATGCAGATTCTGGGTCTAAGTAATAGAAACAATAAGCTGAAAGTCCTGTTATATATCATATTTCTCAACTCACTATAATATTGGGTGTTTTGCTATAAAATGTGTGTGTGGTTTTAGATGTATTTCATCAGCTAAAAACATTTAATTTAAAGCTGAGTGCTGAAATGATTAATGTATGATGAGTTACATGGAGAATGCAGATGGCATACTCTCCCCCATCTCTGTCCATCCCACACCATGTTGCTCTCACACTACATTTCCTGCCACAGTCCCTCAAAAAAAGGGTGTACTTTTCAGAGAAGGAGGCTTTTAATTGCATTTTCATGTAGGTGTTTTCTGAGGGTGTCGTTCCCCAGGCAGAAGGAAGAGTGCTCTGAGACGAGCTTTACATGCTCACCAGTGCAGTCAAGCCCCACTAGGGGAAGTGCGTCAGAGTAGAGAGGTGCTGGAAGTGCAGACAGCCCTGTAGGGACACTTGAAAAAGCCATAACAGCCAGAGTATAAATAAATGCATGGGGAGAGCATTTTTCCTCATGGATGAAAAGCCTTTAACCTTTTGGTCTACATAAGAGCAAAAATCATTCTGTGACATTTAACTTGCATATTTGTCCTTTTTTTCTGGATAGATAATTTCTGGCTTTATAGGTAAATCGACAGAGGCTTATTGGACTCCAGCAGTCTATTAAAAATTCTGTTTCAGTGCTACTGAATTTGAATTTGGAAATTCCAAGGGAACACTTGTGAATTTCAAGGTGCAATCCCTTCGCCCTTGGACAATTTATTCAGCATTACTGAACGGTCATCACTATCTCCTCCTGTGTAGCCAAAAAAAAAAAGATAGAAAGGAGTTTGTTTTAGCCCCAGTCTAGGATGCCACACTGATGCATAATTGATTTGGAAAAGGACAGAAAAGGAAACAGTGACATAACCAGAACAGTGTTCTAATCTAGGGTATGCTTACTGGTTTGAACAGATTTCGCAAAGAAAAAGACTGATAAGAAGTCAGAAGTTTGCACAAAAATTGGAAATATCTTAATCACCTATAGTTTTGTGGCCATCAACTCTGTATGTATTTAAACTAATCATTTGACTACAGTTGTCTTTCCTTGTTATTAAATTCATTTGAAAAGAGACTGAATTCTGTGGTTTTTGACATTTAGTAGTCAATCTGTTCTTTTGCAAGCATTTGATTCACAAATTCCACCTTCAAAATAATAAAGCAGCAAGAAACAAAGGATGGCTGATCAATAGAGTCAGGCAACAGTTATACTAGACAGCCAATCACTGCCAAGATATGTTCACATATCCAGGTTTCACTGGATAAATAATGGTTAAAAAAATCCACCCAGTTTCCCATCCATTGAAGTAGAAGAACAGCTCCAGGCTGTACATCAATGTGACATCACAGATCACAGACATATATCTCTGAGGGCTCATTTATAAAGCTTGTATACACTGAAGATACACCCTAAAAACTGTGCACAGCAGCTTCCCATCTCAGAGGCACAGATTAAGAGAATAGGAATGTGGTCATGTGTCAGTGCAGAGGGAATAGCTCTTAAATATTGAATACAAAGGAAGAGGCGATGTGTAAAAAATGATGTAAACTTGTTCTTGCTGAAGTGTACCATGAGCTCTCACAAATGACTAACTCAGATGCCGTATAATGCAAAATTACTAATTAGCAGGCTTTTAATGAGCTTGATGAATATGAGTTTACACAATTTTACATTACACTTTAGATTCTCTTCACCAGAATTTTAAAAAACTAAGAATAATTAAAACAAATGTCTTAAGAGGAATGAAAATGAGGTAATTATGGCTTAACTATTTTATTGTAAATATACAGTTCTCTGAATCATACGCTGTTTACTGTATAAATAACAGATGCCAGTGATTAGTCTGTAGACTCAAAATTTCTCTTACTGGCACAGATCTGTGTTTCTGTTAAACAGAAAGTTATCTACACCCTTATAAACCTTATAACCAACTTTATTGCACACTTTAAAGTAAATAGGATTTTAATTTACAAACGTACACAATTTAATACAACAAAACAAAATAAAATAGAAACTAGAAACATACACTGTAGACTGGAGAGGTAAGGTAATAAATCATGTGAGACTTTTTCTCATTGTTTTAATAAACAATCTTACATTTGCAGGCATTTTTGTTTTGCTTTAAATTAAAAGATATGCAGCTCTGACCTATTTAGCAGCGTTCAAATAACGGTTCTAACAGGTTTAAGTGACAGGGACGACTCAATCAATATTTAACACATAAATGGTGAAATTAACCACTACCCCAAGAAAGACCATGAGCTAACCCATGGTCCACATTGCATATAGTACAAAACACTTTTTTAATCTGGAAAAAAATATTAATATCCTTTTAAACCTTAGTGAAATAGAACTGTTGACTCAAAATACGGACTTTGCAGGCTGATTTAGTGAAATTATACAGAGCAGAAACATGACATTGGGATAAATATATGCAGGGCATTACAAGATGGGCACAGAACTAGAAATTGCTCAGAGATACGTGCACATTTTTATGTGAGGAAAGAAAAATGTTTGTTACGAAAATGTTGCAGAATGCGACTAAATAGTCACAAAGGAGATAGAGAATGAAATTTAAAAAGAAAGAAAGATTTCAATAATTCAGTGACCCATCTGTCCTGGTTTCATCAAAGTGAACCTGGTGGATTGTAAGTTACAATATTTACAAGGTTTTAAATTTTGACCTTGACATATTATGTCCCCATACACATACACATACACTTATGTGTATGTGCCTGAATACTGGACAGTGCCAAAAAATAAATTAATACAAATCTGCTTTGATTGAGGTCACAAGAGGAGTATATGAGTTTGGAAGCTTAGGATACATTTACTTTTGTCATGTTGTCGTATTTTTTTAAGTTTATGTTCTACGTGATATAAATTTTAGATTCTATAATATATATATTCTATGTGGTATATATGAGAGTTCTTATTTCATTTCCAATCATCAATCTCATGAATGAATCAGCTCAGCTGATTAAAAGTTGTGTAGTATATATGAGACTTCTTGCTCCAACTCTAAGCATCAATATCATGAATGACTCAGCTCAATTTTGCTGAAAGTACAGATAGATCAATGTCTTGTGGTTGTACTATAGCCTACACTATCCTGATCAAAGTGTGTCGACAAGTTTGCTAACATAAAACGAGTGTTCGGGGCAAACACAATTATTTTCTATCTACCTTTGGGAATAACTTCAATTCTGGCTGGCTGCTCTCCAAAACATGTGGCTGAACAGCCACATTCACAGGAATTAATCGCGAATCAAATGAACCGGCCCTGAGTGTATTCACTGCAGTTGGACAGCTTGCGAGAATTAAAGAATATTCTCCCCACTCTAATTCCACTCACTGGCGTTTCAAAAAAAACAAAAACAAAAAGTCTGCATCACCAGTCAGTCAATGCACAAAGCAAATGCAGTGCATTCAGCAGACTGTTGTTCACTTTCTTTAGACCTTTATTGTTAACACGCACACTAGTAAGAAATAAGTTATAAGATATACTGTACAAGGTTAGCGTTTGTATTAGCATTGTATCTGTACACTCGGTGACTTGTAAGAAATGTAAGAATCTTTGTCCTTACAGCAGAGGTCTTACATTTTCAGTAATTCACCATGGATTTTCTGGAGGCGTACTCAGAGAAAAGGGAGTTTAAAAACCAATGCCATGTTCTATTTAACAATATGAATGAGCTGGTCACTTATTTTTGTGTGTTGGTCTCCTTTTTTTACTCTCTGTATCTTCCTTCTATTCTCCTGGGGTTTCTGTATTGACAACCTCAATAAAACTCTCGGGCAATTTATTGTATTGTTTTGATCTTTCACTTGCTATGAATTACCCATGTATGTTGCAGAAAATGTCACAGGAGTGTGCGTTGTATGAAATAACAATGCAGTTCACAGTGTGCAGTCTTAGCTGTTCTTTCCTCTTGTTGCCTGGCTCTCATGTCTGCATCTCTCTTTGATGTCTGCACTGAAAGACACCAGGGCTTGAATTTGTTCTGTTTTTGTGCGTGGAAAGATTGGGGAGGGTTTCACAGAATGCTCCTGAATGGTTACTCGACTCTTCCTGTCGGAAAGAACAACAGTTGCTACATGTCAAACAAATGGTAATAAAGTTTTGTCTTATTGCAGGATATTGTAAACAAATCACAGCACAACAGTAATACTGAGATTTTTCCAGTGTTTCTGCATCTCTACGCCCCCCCCCCCAATAAATGCCTAATGTTCAGGAAGAAAACTAAACAAATATTCTTTCCAGAGCCTGTGCAGCCAGGAGGCAAATTTGTGTAAAACAACCCTTAAATGCAATGCCATGCTGTATGAGATAATATATTATTATAACTCAGATTCATATTCCTCACCTGGTCTTTTCTGATGTTTTGTCTGCTTTGCCTGCAGGCGCTATCATTCTTTCAAACTCTTTCAAATTTTATCTGATTCTGTTTTAACAGCAGCCAAGAACAACACCATTCTTGGTATGAAGTAAAACATTAAAATTGAACATAAACATTACTTATTAAACAATGCTAATAGTCTGCTGCACAGCTACAAGGACACAATAGGCTGTTTATATGTAGTGCCAAAGTAAGCTATTTGGCTGATAAATAGCTTGTCTTTACAGGTAGGTGGGCGATGGGTTCCATTAGCAATTACAAAAACAGGTAAAATATTACAACTTAGTCCATAAACTTTCTTATTATTCGGTTTCAGTCTACTAATAAATGTGATATTTCCACTCAAGGATATTCATAAAATGCAGGAAAAAAAAATATTCAAGCATCCCCAACAGAAATAGCCAGAGGCATGTAACAGAAATGTTCTTGTTTAGACAATGTTCAGTAATGTTGCTTTAAAACATTAATGTTTCAAAACAGAATAGAAAAATCCCCTTTAAAGGTTGAGAACAAATCCAGCCTTCAGTAAATCATAATTTTTTTGTCTTTGCTTGAAGTGCACATTTGTGTGCGTGCCTGGGATAAAACAGGTGATTTATCAAAAATATATAAAAATGTAACCTCATGGCTGTGGACAATGACTGCTTTTTTTCCTCATTATTTTTACTGATAAAATAACACTAACCTGGTTCTTTATTAAGTGCACCAGTTTAAGTCGTTCGTAATCCAACTATCTAATTATCCAATCACATGGGATCAACTCTGTGCATTCAGGCATGCAGACATGCTCAAGATGACCTGCTGAAGTTCAAACCAAGTCTTGGAATGAGGAAGAATGAGTTCAGATAGAATGACCCGAAAAAGACAGCATGTAAGAAAGGACCACACAAGTTGCCAGTCCTTTCTTGTAAGAACAGAAAACTAAGACTACAATTCACACGAGCTCCCCAAATTGAACAATAGAAGGCTGGAAAAATGTTGCCTGGAATGATGGGTGATGATGTGTATTGCAATATTCAGATGGTAGGGTCAGAATGTGGCATAAAACATGAAAGCCTGGAGCCATCCTGCCTTGCATGGATATAGGCGATATTTTCTTTAAATTATTCTTCTGGGTTTTTTTCTCACCTGCAAATTTTGTTGAAGATGAGATAGGAAAACAGAGAGAAAGACGCAGCAAATGGCCATAGGTCAGAATAGACACCAGGCCATTCTATTTGGCCTTGCGGCATGTGGTTGCCTGCTCAGCCACTGAGCTAATCCAGCACCATTTGCGCCCTTTCGACTTTGGTACCAAGTGAGCATCAATTGAATGCTCCAATCATCTTAAACTGGTTTCTTTAAGATGGCAATGAGTTTACTGTATTCTAGGGTCTACAGCATTGTTGGTGACTGGTCATTGTTGTTGGTTACTTGAAAAAAAATAATTAGCAACTAATTACTGATTACTTCTCCAAAAAGTAATCCTGTTATTTTACTGATTACTTTTTCAAAAGTAATTAGTTACTTAGTTGCTTAGTTACTTTTAAAAAACATGATACACAAACTGAATAGGTAATAAAGCAATAGACCTTAAGCCCAATTCTATTTTTCTCCATTATCCATCATATAAAAGGCAATCAAATGAATGTGTCTCTTTCTAAAACTTGTTTTCTTAGTTTTAATCTTTTAACTTTATGCACATTGCATCAAGCAAAAATAAAATTATATGCAACTGTCTTTGACTTGAAGAAATGTGTTTAACATTTAAACCTATTTTCTGCATATTCCAGCATAAAAAATAAAATATTTTTTCTGTTTACACTCACTCTTTGAAATAGATGCAAGTAAAACACAGCAGAAAATAAATAAAATCAGCAGCGCTGAGTCTTGTTGTGCTTAAATCTATTTTCACCAGTTTAGCAGAAGTGGAGCAGGCGGAGGTTTGCCCGGTGCCACAGCGGTCAAGTCAGTGGGTGAATCCAGGGGTTTCTCTGTGAATTTCACATTCACGTGGCAGCGTGCTGGGTACTTGCTCAGAAGTTTGGGGGGGAGGGGTTGCTGTAGAAAGAAGTTTTCTTCCCATGCAGAGTGTACAGCGGACGCTAATATTTTCTTCACGAATGAATGAATGTCAGTACTTTCACTCACACTCTACATATTATCCATTGTTGTCTGTTAGGTTACCACGAACGTTGCACGTGCTTACTGCCCATCTCTGGTCTACAGTCAACAGAGTTTAACCCAATAGAGCACCTTTTGGATGTGGTTGAAGTGTAGATTTACATCATGAATCTCCAACCAATAAATCTGCAGCAACTGGGGTGATGCTGCCGTGTCAACAAAGTCCAAATTCTTGGAGGAATGTTTCCAGCACTCTTTTGAATCTATGCCACAAAGAATTAAGACGGTCCTGAGACCAACATTAGGTTGAACCAGCTACTCGCAAGGTGTACCTAATATAATGGCTGGTAACTGTATAACTAACAGCTTAGAGAAACAGACCAAAATGCATAAAAATGAGGCATTTAAGTCAACGTAAACTGTTAGTGTACTGAATTGACTCACACAGTCTTGACAGTCTTGAGAAATATTTTTGGCAAAGTGTCTCAGGCCTTTAAGAACACACACACCGTGAAGGCAAAATCCATTAATTCCAATAATTCTCGATTTTTAATGGAAGAGCCTCTGCCTTCACAAACGGAAGGCTAGATATTTTGTCTTTACTCAGAGCTTGAATTAGCTATAAAACTACATGTTTGAAAATTTCACCTTTTTTTTTTCTTCTGAACTAAAGCATTTTCACAGGCTTGCTTAGAATTACTTTGTATAATTATATGAGCCCAACCACCTCCAACAAAGAAGAAGCCACTAGAATATCTGCACACAGTCAATTATGGATGTCCTCTCTTAGATATACATTTTACTTTGAATACTAAAGTAGTAATCAGGATAATTGCACTCTTCACTGTCTTCAGTATTAAGTGACTGTGAAGTACAAACAATCTGTGCTCTACCCTCTGGTTCAAGATAAAAAAAAAAAAGGGTTTGTTTGATTGTATAAAGTTAATTTAATATAACTTGACAAACTGAAATATAAAAAGGAGATTGGGAAATTCTGTTATTGCTTCTTGAAGAATGTAATATATCTTCAATGTAGTACAAATCATGTATATGGATCTACTTTAATGCACTATGCACATCTCCAGTCAGATTCCCTGTTTACTCTTGCAGAACAACAGGAAACACATTAGCAGTATGAGCTGCTCACTGGGTTGGGCACAGAGCAGTGGAGAGGTAAAGTGTAAATTAGCTTTTCGTTACCAGTATGTGTTAGGCAGGCAGCCAAATATCTTTCTCAAGGTATTATCCTGAAATAATCTAATGCATATTGTGGAAACATGATTCTAATCTGACGTTATTATTTTATTTATTTACATTTATTACAATATTGCTACTCATTCTAACACCGCACATAGTGTTTTCCACTCTAATTAGCTTTCTCTGTTATTACTTTTAAACAATTTTACTATATTATTGACCATTAAAGAAATTAATCGTTCAGGTATCAATTTATTCTTATCATCATACTCACATTATTACCACATCATCACTGTGTTAAAAGGTTACCCACTATGACTTATTTACCAGAATATTTCTTTTTTCGTATAATCTTACTTAAACAATTGCCTGTTTAGGGTGTTTTTCCAATTTATTCAACAGCAAGAAGAATGGGAAACATGTCCTTGAAAAGGGTGTTGATGTAAACTAAAGTAAACCAAATATTACTGGGTTCACTGTAGTTCACTTTACTCACATGGTAAAAAGGGAAAACGAATTAAATATTTGTACCTTTTTTTTAAAAAAAAGATTCAAATGTAGTTTTCCAGCTAGATGAATATTTCAAGCAGAAAAGCTTTGATAGAGTGCATTTGAGAGTCGGTGCATGTTGTGTCTCTCTACAATGGGTTTGGCTCATGGCTCATGCTTAGAGCACTTTGGCTGCAGTGTGGCAGAGGGAGAATGGACTCCGTCCAGCTGAGATAATGGAATTGGTGTGTTCTCCCTGAGCTGTGCTCCTGGCTGGAGTTAATTCTGTTAATAGCAGGAGCTTCCACAGTCAAACCCTTTCGCTGGCTCGGGCAGCGTTCAGAGTGCACAAGAGGTGGCTTCTGTAACATTGGTGATGGATGTATAATGGATTAACTGGAAAGTGGCACATGCAACTTGCAATTGTTCTCAAAGCTGCTAATGTGTAATCATAAAAAGGACTTGGCACTCTGTGTTTAAATATTCCATATTCACTCAATGCTGAATGCATTACAGCATTCCTGTATTCAGTGCATCTTTCTGAGCCCACCACTGTTAACATCAGGAGTCTCTTTTTGACAAGATAAGGCTATTTGTGGAATACAAAATTACATATTATACCTTCATGGGATTTTTAAATCCATTACACATGGGATCCACTCTTCTCTCTTTTATCTGTTTAATTTGTCATGGAATAACAAGGGAACAGCTCTCACCTGGCCATTAAAATCAGTTGTCACTCAATTCTTCGATTACTTCATAGCATCAGAGCAGTGCTTCTATTTAATCCCTTAAATTCATGCTGAAAATATGTGCTTTGATCATAATTTAAATATTAAGTGGCAACTTTAATAAAAGAAGAAAAAGAAAAGAAAACTAACTGTATATGTAGGTGGCAATCAGAGCTGTGAATGATCTACAACTCTGAATACTAATTTAATTATATTTCTAAATTGATTTATAATGCCTGGTATGATATGATCAGTGATATCTGATGTGATAAAATAAAAATGAGCAATTTCAGCCCTCACTGTCTGCATTGACAGCTTAATTATGGAAAAAGGTAAAAGATTAAGCTAACACATTACTGTTTATGTACTTTTCAAAATTACCCTTTCCATAAATGACGATAAAATGTTGTTGTTTTTTTCTATTTAAAAATGCACATATATTTTACTAACCTGTAAACTACATTCTTCATAAACACATGCAAGTCTACAGATGAGCCAGCATACCAAACATGTCTGACAAAACAACAGCCTCACCATGACTACCTGAACATTGGCAGTCACAATCACAGGCTTCTTCTGTAGATGTGGTTCTTACAGGGACAATACAAATCCCTCGCTTTGTTCTCTTGCTTATGGTATAAAAGTGCATTGCCATGCACAGTACAGTTGCCATAAATATGTATCGATAACAAATGCCAGCTGGGGAGATTAATATGCAGTTTTGACTGCCGTCACACCCATTCGCTGTCAGTTGGAGTAGAAGCTGTAAATGAGGCTCATTGTTTTGGGCTTAGGTCAGAATATGAATTCTGCATGATGTGTACACACTAGAGAAGAAATCTCCCATAATCTTCACCTCGAGTTAATTACTGGAGACAAACATTATGGAGACCGGAGAGTCTTATCACTGGCTGTTTGAACACAGAGGAGATTTGCCCCACATCTGATATGATTTTAAACTAAATAATCATTGCAACAAAACAATCTGTTTGCCCTATTGTGAAATTTATCCCCTTTTTCATGAGTCGATCTGAAGGAGATAGATGTACATTCTCACTAATTACAGCAATTATTACTAGGTGATGATATAATAAGCTCTCAAACAATTACTCCTTCTCCCCTTACTCTTCTTCCCACATAGTCTCAGAAGAAGTATTTCATTGCACAAATATATGCTTGCCATTTATACTAGCTCATAAGGAAAACTACAAGCATATCATTCATTATTTTTGCATGCCAGCATGGAAACTAAACAAGACCATCACCCGGGAGCCAAGTTACTTCCTGCTGAGCACAAGATGTTGAGATGGTGACACTCTCTATTCTGCAAATTTACAAGACTGCTGACTAAACTTGTGCTTATGGCTTACATACACAGAAAAAATATAATGCCTGGAGTGCATCCACCTTTAAGGTATTGTAGAACTTTAGTGACTGTACCATCATAAACCAGAGTTCTTAGTCCTCCTAGTCCTGATTTAACAGCGTTTACTAAAAATGTTTGACTTTTTAAAGCAATAGCTGTGGAAAGAAGTTAGAGGTTATGTGAACCAGCACTCACAGCTGGGAGCTACCGTGTACAAACAAAAGAGCCTTGTCTTGTTGCCCTCAGAGCAGACGTACTACTGCAGTTTCTCTATGTCTTCTTCAGTGTCCTGCTCAGGGGCATTTCTGCTATGGTGGATGACAGCAGTGAGGTCACTGTATCAGATTCTTGACCATATTTGCTGCTATGGTACCAGCTTTATTTGCAGCACAAGCTTGTTTTCAACTCTGACCAGTGTTGCATCATAGATGAATGAGTTTGTTTCTGTACTTTTCTATACGGCAGTATTATTAAACTTCAGCATGAAAATTGCTTAGAAAACAATATTGAAGAAGTGATTCCTCTCTAGGAATATTTGGAATCTCATCAAAGTTTTCTTCTCCACTTAGTCTCTGTCTCCAGCCAGGATTTTGTGTGCCACATGCCAGAGACTGTTGAGGGCCCGTGGGGGAGTGAAAAGTGAGTACAATGGACAAAGGCATGTGTGGCACCTTACATCCATTTTTTCTCTACCTTGCAGCTATTATTGTATGAAAGTGCTGTCGACAGCTTTTGCACTGCACCATGACTTCTCAAACAATGGGAAACTTACCTTCCTTTTCTACATGGAAATAGTGATGCCTGCAAACCTAAAGAAAAGATCTTGATCACGTGCAATAAAGATGCCCCTGTATCTTGAAATTTGCTTTCATCACTCAAGAATTTAGGATTATGAAAAAAAAAATGCTTTTACAACAGCACTAAAATGTGCCAAAGTTGGGTCTGATGATTGCTCATGATTTTACTTCCTCATCACTACAGACAAGTATTGCTGCATGTCAGTTAAAATTAGCACGCAATAATAAATAAAGTCTAATAACTAAATAAATAAATAATTATTATTTAAACTACTAAATTATTAAATAGAATCTGTGCCATGAAGTGAGACCCTTAATTGGTCCAGGATAAAATAATATCACAAATTCACATACATAAAATACATGTAAAATGTACAGTACAGTACAACCAAGGCAAATTTCTCATACGCAGAGAAATTTAAAAATAAACATAACCTTAAATAATACCAAGGTGAAAACAATCTCGCTCCTTATAGGAATATGCTTTGTCCTATGAACAATCTCGCAGCACCTACTGGGTAGCACTTTCTAATACAGCCTGTTAATAATATGGTACTACTGGTGTAATAAGGTAGAAACAGGGGGTAATAATATGGAAACATAAAGTATATATGTCAAAATATCAACCAATATTACCTCATTAGGAGGTTACTACCACATAAGGTTATAAAAGTTCTAGTCCACAGTCAATACAATGCTATTGCTAGCAGGTTTTTATATTTTTATATTTTATTATATTTATTTTTTATATTGTTAACAATATGTTACTATATATACTATTATTAATTGATTGCAGCAATGTTTGTTATAGGCAAATATTATTACATTTCTGCCTTCATTTTCTGGCCTGTCATTACCCAGTTAAATAAATTTCAATGTAATATTACTCATCCATCCATTACTACTTGGCATCCATCCTGTAAATTACTGTCATTTTGCAGCTGCGCTTGGTTGCTGGATTGTAGCTTGACTACCAGACATATAAACGGTCGTTTCTGTCATTTTCATGAGCATTTATATCTTTTTAAGAAAGGCTAGAAGCCTCATAATTTGAGAAGGGAGCTGACTGTTTTGGCTGTTGTGCATGCGCATTGTGGATAAAGCTTTGAGAAACTATGCACATGCAGATGTTATGGGTCTATTCTTTTCACATTTTTTGTGCGTATATTCCAATCCATGCATGCATATTTAGGATTATTGTGAATAAAGAATACAGTGTGCACATTCAGACCGGATTATGTGCTAATGTAGTTCAAATCATGAACTCATGAACAGATCTAAATAAGCACATGTGGATCTGTACACAAATTGTGATACAGTTTCAGAGTGACCATGGCTTACTTGGGTGTGATAATGGTTGCCATTGGCAACCATTATTTCAAATGTGATCTCTGTAAAATGTTTTGGGTTTGTTTTTTGTGGGTTTTTTTTTTTAATTTTGAAAATAAAATTTCAACAACCACAAATACTATTTATATATCATGTTTAAGATGCACTTTTGAGTGCATTCTCTCACTGAAGTGATGATGTGAAGCTCATAATTTCTGTTAACCTCACCGGAAACAACTAATTGCCTGGTCAACTTTTGTTGGTACTTAAGCTTCACTTAGGTTTGGACTTTATTTTATGTGGGAGCAAAGAAGTAGCTTAGAAATGAGCAAAACAAAAACAATAACAAAAACCACTTTTCTTTTAGGCTTTTTTTTTTAGGCACAAAGCACACTGCTGAGTCTCCAACTGTTGCAATGATACTAGCATTTTGATGGAGATGATGATGGAGATTTCTGTTATTGACATCTGCTCATTCAGTGCTAAGTACTCCTGTTCTAGGATGACTGGCAAAAGAGTGGACTCACATCGATGAACAACTATCAAAATACTGGAATTGATGCTGAAGCCATTGTGCTGCAGTTTGATGGAGAGACACAGAATGCACTTCAAATGGTTAGAAAAACTACTTCATTTTATCTTGTCATCTGACATTTTGCTTTATGTGAGTGTTGCACATAGTTGATATTGTTTCTGTGTCCAGTTTTAATAATAGTGTTTCTGTTACATGCATTGTCCATATTAGCAAATTGGGTCAACTTTGAGAGGGGAGGATAGGTGCATTATGTGAATGCGTCCTGCTGACACCACTGGTGTGGACTAGCATTTAATAATTCTTTTAGCACTTTAGGAAAGTCCTGACAGTGATGATGGCAACATCAACTCTTACCATGGGTTTTATTAAACAGGCAAGTTCAACATGTGCAGACTCCAGCAGACTTTTCGGATTAGACATATGAGAAATTAATTTAATTAACATAGGTAGATGATGCATTTAGCGTTTGTTTTAATTTATTGTGTTTCAAATGACATTCAAATAAAAATGGGCAATTTGATTTTAACAACAGTTTTGAACTGAAGCAAAGGAGCTCTACCCTCAACTAGATTAAAGATGGGGAAAAACTCCTGGGCTCTCTGGTAACTTCTGGCCCCACTAAACCAGTGAAAACCTTGATTCCACTGTACCAGGCCCAGCAGGCTTCAGATCCATGGATCACATGGGTGCCAAACTAAAGGTTCTACTAACAGAGCCCTGGACCACAGTCTGAAAAAGCAAGCACTGGAAAAAGTGTTCTAATTCCATCCCATGGTCCCAGGACTATGGAAGCCCGTTTCCGCCACTAAAAAAAAAAAAAAAGGATCCATAACTCAAAATTTCGAGTTATTTTCTCAAAATTCTGAGTTATTTTCTCGAAATTTCGAGTTACTTTCTCGAAATTTTGACATATTAACTCAAAATTTTGAGAAAAGTAACTCGAACTTTCGAGTTAGCGCTGCCAATCAGTAATCTACGTGAATGACGTCATTTCCTTGTTACCCGGAAGCTGAAGCCCTCAGCTACAAATGCTACAGCTAAGCTACCGGTATTACATCCAGTCGTGAATGCACAGATTGCTGAGTGTTTTCAGCCTGGCTTCACAAATGATGAAATCCCTGTGTTATTAGCTGAATCACATGGTGTTACTATCAGCAAACGTACTCGCGAAAGCGCCAATTTGTTGGGATCTGTTTTTGAGTGCGCGTTCCTCTGCGCCATATGCTTCCGGGTAACAAGAAAGCGACCTCATTCACGTATATTTTTGATTGGCAGAGCTAACTCGAAATTTTGAGTTATATTTCTCGAAATTTCGAGTTACTTTTCTCGAAATTTCGAGAAAATAACTCGAAATTTCGAGTTATGGATACTAGCTTTTTTGTTTTTATTTAGTGGCGGAAACGGGCTTCCATACAGGACAACCAGCGGCCAACAAATTCAGATAAAAAGTGGACTTCACTCCACTAAGAAGAACCCTTCAATCATTATCACAAAGCACTGCATGGAATTCAACTGGACCAGGCCCTTTTATAAAATGTATTATTTACGCACCAAATGTTTTTAAGGTGGTGGAGGTGAGTAGTTGTGAAACAGCTGGGTGATCAACTGCAGAAGATTGATTTATTCGAAGCATTTCAGTCATGATTTAGAGTTCACCATAGCACAGAAACAGACTTAGTGAAGGTTACCAATGATTTTTGTGGAACCAATTTCCAGTTTAAATTGAAAAGACAGACATAAAACTTTTCACTCTGATAAAACTAATAGTTTAAGGTTGGATCCGGTGATGCTGAGCCATTCTTTAGTAATACTGTAGGCTCAGACTGTTGCAATGCAGTATGCAATTAGATTTATGTTTGCTCTGTCACTTAATATGTGTTTTGTCCAAACAGAGTTTCCCCTTAACACATTTGCACATTCATATTTAAAGCATATCTGCGATTTTAACAGATAGAGAGCATAAGAGTTTACTTAGAAACAATATGAGTTATATAGATTTAGTAATGTCGGCATACTCAGCAAAAACAAGGTGCTATAGTATGGTTCTGAAATAGCCGAATAGGTTTATTAAACATTTATATCACAGCAATTTGTTGTTTAATACTAATAATTACGGCAATTTCTGGTAAGAATAATCATTTTCATAATCTCATTCTACTCTAATAGTATCAGTCAGAAATAGTTCATTTACTATGTCCAGCTGTACTAGATCTTCAAATCCAGATGGACTGACACCATGCGAGTCATGCTTTAGTTCCTGGTTTATGGTGGAGCCCAGCTGGTGAAGTATTAACAGATTTGCCACATGCCCTTCTTTCAGCTTTCAAGATTTAATCCTTCTGTTTTAAGTATTCCTAAGATTCCAGTGTTGCTGTGAGTATAATGTACTGTAACCGCATATTTATTTATTTATTTCAAAATGAGATAATTACTTGCCACCAGTATGTTTATTATAAAAGCCAATATAATAGCAAGTTGGACACACATTTTCTATGGCCTTTGGATGCCAAGATGTAAACTGCTGTCTAAGGCCTTGAGATTCACCTCCAGTCTAATCACACCATTAGTGTTTCCCTCCGTGCAAATGTGCCTGTTGATGGGCTGTCTAATGTGAGAACTGTGGCCAGGCCTGGAAGAAGTCATCCACTCGCCTCATTTGTTCGCTTCATTGCACTCTGGGAAATTTTTCATGAGGTCTAAGTGACTAAAACACACAGTGAGCATTTTTTATCAGATCTTTATAATTTAATATGGTTGAGATATTTGAAAGTTTGAAGCTGAGTAAAGCAACTTACAAAGTCTTACACGAGCCTAGGTTTCCATGTATTTTAAGAGCGTGTTACTGATAGTAACAATTAAAGCAAGACCCTGATATTGATGCATAGTAAATGTCACCTCAAGGTTCTTTGTATTGTAAGGTTACTGAACCTATGATATTAGAGAGAAAACTCCAACAACAGATGATTTTCTTTGAGCAGGCACTTGGCGACACTAGGAAGGAAGAACCTGACATGCAGTGGTGGTGTATAAACACTTGAGGAGCGAAAAGAGGCAAGTGGAGAAGAAAGCCTCAGTGCTGCTGGTTTTATTATGATTGTTATACTTGATAAATATCAGGTAAACAAAAAAACTGCAAATTTTTCAGTAAAAAATCAAGTGAATTATAACAGAAACTCAAACGGCAATTTGGGTTACAAATCATTTGTTCTGATAGCTCAAAATAATATGTCAGTCTTACTCGGTATACTCTTGGTATCTAAAGTGGAGAAACTCAAATACTTTTGAGGCAAAAACTTAAGTACATAGATATATTAGACATATAGGCATATAGAGTCAAGGTTCCTGTATGCAGCCATTTGGGGAATAAGCTCAGGTGTACATGCCTTATTGGTAAACATTAGGGTTTGACATTTAACAACTTTATACCTTTGCGATTTCAACTTTTCATCATATTAATGCTGTCCTTAGGGGGCTGGTGTGATTCACTGAAGCCATGGCTTGACGACCCTATTCACCAATCTTATCACCAAGGGAGCTACCCTTTACTGAAAAAAAAAATTGCATTGATATGATATATCATAGACTGCAGCCTTGGTTGGAAGCAAGTGTCTGGGCACAGTGTCAGGTAAGAAAGTCTGTAAGATATAATATGAGACTTGTATTGCACAGTATGGCTCAGGCACGTAGACTCCCATAATACTATTCACAGGAATCTACAGTATATGCCAGTTGAGTCAGCAGATATCAGATGAACTCGTGCGTTTTACACTTGCACAATAACAATGAGGGCTCTCCACAAGCTCCTCATATTTAAGGGGCTATTAAACCACTTGGGTAAAGCATAAATGTTGAAGCAAGCCACTGATCACTGAGTGATCTTGCCAAATGATTCTTAGGCCGATCATGGATCAATTGCCTTGGACACAGACTGCAACATTGGAAATGAAAGGAATTTGAAGCTCCTTTTGGCTGCTTCTTTATTCACAAGGGGTTAGCACAGTGAGTAGCTGTGCATGTTTGATTTGGTAGACTTTTGCACTGGACACACTTCCTGGCACAACCCCAAAGGGACTTGTGTCTCCTCCCAGGAATGAACCAGGGATGTCTCACTTGTTAGGTGAATGTGCACACCACTTGAAATAACTATGAGAATAGCTGTACATGTTTAAGTAATATCTACACGATGTGTAAGTTATGCATAAAAAAAAGAAAGAAAAAAAGTGAAACTTATTGGGGAACTCTGACAGACCTCAAGTAAAATGGAAAAAAAAAGAAAAGAAAAACAAAAAGTGTTTCTCGAGCAAAGTCAAGCCATGGGGGACAGGTGTAGTTATAAAATGTGGAGCTTCAGTGCATGCTTTGGGTCTTTTCAGGCTGACTTTTTGACTTCTGCAGTCAACCAGATTTATACTTTCTTGTTTTTCGTTTTCTGTTTTTCAATTAACTCTTCAAGAGGTCATCGTGGTCAACAAAATTCTGTGTGTTTGTGTGTAACACAGTATGACTCAGCGTGCTGTTAAAATAACTGGAATTTATTCCAGTATTCCAGTGCACTTGTAGCCATAGTAATACAGTTTCTAATGGCCCGGCATTATTAACATTATTAACTAATTATCTTAAGACCATATCTGTGTTGTTAAGCCTGCACCTTTTCACATTCATTTAATCTTCATTTCTGCAATGACCTGGAATGTGTGAATGTGTTAAATCAAAACTTTTCCACTTACCATCTTTGGTAAGTGGAAAAGTTACTGGTGACGTAACTGGTTGTTATTATTATTATTATTATTATCATTATTATTATTATTATTATTATTATTATTGTTGTTGTTAAATAATGACACTTCATGAAGACTTCTAATAATATGATTAATAAAATTTTACTATTTGCCTTCTGTTGTGTGTGCCTTCCATCTAAGATTAAAGAGTTAGTCTGGTCCATTTAAGAATTCTTTCAATATCTTTGTGTGTCATTTTATGGAATCCCAACAGAAGATGAATGAGTTGCTCCCACATGGATGAATTAGTGTCTGTTCTTTTCTGTTATGTAACTATCTGGCAGAATACCTAGTACTAGTACTCTTATGCATGAGGACCATAACATTTCAGATGAAATATAATGAGAAATTTCATTTGTGTCCTGTTGTTTGGGTTGAGAGCCCAGATTTTGCAAGAAAAAAAAATACTTCAAATACATTATTCAACATGACACAAAACCTTATGTTTTGGATTTGCTGTTGATCTCAATGAGGACTTAAAAACACACCATTTATTGAGATGTGCATTTATAGATGAATTTATGAAATGAGCTAGTTGTGTTTCAGTGTGTCAAGGCTATATAAATACTTCACATCGTAATTCATGGTTAGGTTGGGCAGTTAGTTATACCTCAGTAAATACCGACATTCAATACCTATAATCAATCTAAAATCAAAACTTCAAAATACAACTCGAACACAGTACAGAATATGTGGACAATAAATCAATTTACCACTACAGTGCATCCGGTGAGTATTCGCAGCACTTCACTTGTTCCACATTTCGTCATGTTGGAGCCTTTTTCCAAAATGGTATAAAGTCCCTATGGCTGTACAGTGGAAAGGCCAGCATGGAAAGGCATGGTGGTTAGCACTGTGGTCTGTGTAAATCTGTTCTACCCCTGTTTGTATAGGTTCTCTCCAGGTACACCAGCAGTAGTACCCATGCTTCACTGTAGGGATGATACTGAACAAGTGATGAGTGGTGTATGGTTTTCTCTTTGCAAAGAGTTAAGTATTAGTTTCATCAGACAAGAGAAATGGAACAAGTGAAGCACAGTGAAAAATACTATATGCAAAGTATTTATTTGGTGTTGCAATTCTCAGACAGATTATTCTACCTTTTTTACATCAATGCAACTTCTTTTTTGCTTTTTAGCAAGTTTACCGTCACACTACAGTTATCCGCAGTCAGCAGTTACTATAGTATATTTTTGCTTTAATAAATTAAATGGAAATTTGACACATAAATTGCAGCTTTATTTGTTTTTAATGCAAGGTTACACTTGCTACCATTCACACTCTGGTCTGACTTACATTTCAATATTCTGCAAACCTTAAGTGAGTTGCATTAAGTATTTGCGTGATCTGTATCACTTTGTTCTTTGTCTATTTTCTTTTTCTCTTGTGAAATAACTGAGATTAGTTTGTCTAAAGGTTCTTCTGACCTTCTGAGTATGAAATAAGTATTGATACACTGGCAAACAACTAGATCTTTTCATGTACAGTGTATCTAAAAATGTCAGTTCATGCTCAATAAAGCAAGTGAAAAGATTCCTAGAAAGTTGACTCAATTCATTTGTATGCAACATTTCCATCACTGAGCGGGCAGGGGGCCATGTACATTTCTAATCCTGTCCATTTTGGTCTCTCCCAATGAAAATCCCAGCATCTTCTTAGCATCGAGCTCTGCATCCTGTGTTTTTTTTTTAGTACCACCATCTCTAAACTAATGCATCATAGCTGGTATTACTGCCATCTTGTAAACCTTCCCTTTCACTCTTGCTGCTATCCTTTTGTCACAAATCACACCTGACATTTGTCTCCTTCCACTTCACCTTGCATGCACTTTCCTCGTCACCCCTCTTGTGTACTGTTAATATGATATATAATTTAAATGGGGGAGGGGGGATAATTTGATTTATATCTGACTCGAAAGTATTGCCACTGTAGGTGGAAAAAGTTGAGTCAGAGTATCCCTGCTTTTTACACAAGGAGATGGGTCAGAGTCACCTGATCAGTCACCTGATCCAGACCCATCAAATGAAGAAAGCTTTTACCTTTGTTTTTTCTCATGGAGCTTTAGTATTAAGGAATTACAGTATTCCAGCCTAGAATTTTTCAGCATCACTCTGGCACAGGTGTTGCAGAGATGAAAGAATGCAGTCTCAATATTACGTTTAGAGGACGAGCTAAATGACAAGTTGTGTTCAAATGGATGCAAAAGGCATAAATAAAGATAGCAAAATAAAGATAGCAGTCTGCAGCCAGACTCGAAAGTTCAAAACTTAGTTCAAAAACTAAGGTTTGTGATAAGTTTGTACAAAAGCAAGAATAGAACTTACTAGGGTTGGGTACTCTGTCTTCATTTAGATTAGATGGCTGTCCATCTTACAGCTGTAAGGTTAGGCAACTGTTTCTGACCACAAGCTAACAGGTAACAGTCATTTTGTATTTGTTTGCTGTAAAAGGTGGGAGTGTCGCAAAACTGGCCCATGGTAATTCACAATCTGTGACTCTCTATAACAGGGATGTCAAACTCCAGTCCTCGAGGGCCGTTGTCCTGAAACTTTTAAATGTGTCATTGCTGAAACACACCTGAATAAAATGGCCACTGGTATTAGACCAGGGCTCACTCTGTATGCAGTTCCCTGACTTTTTTTTTTATAACAAAGTAGATCTTTCAGCTACTGTGCGCCTATACTAACCTGCGTGGTAGTTTAATATATAGTATTCAAGAAATAGGAATGTAATATCTAAAAGGTCTGTGCTCATCTGAGTCTCACAGCTATATTATACTGATAATAAATCAGATAAAATACTGCAAATAATTATTTCTGCATTTGTGTGATTGAAATGAATTGAAAATGTGTATGCAGTGACACCATTTGAAAAATTTGACCTAAGATTTTTCTACATATTCAAGCTATAATATGTGTTTTTTTAAACATGTTATATGTGAGCTTATTAAGCAAGATTAACATTTATATCCATGTTCATAAACATGACTCACTAAGGATGACCAATGCTTGATAAATGAGTGTACATGTTAGATTGTAATGACTCTGAGTCTATCTGAAAATACAAATGAGTTAAAGCGCCCGCCTTTCCCTTTAAGAAAAAACATGTTATCTGTTCAACACCTTACATAGTGAAAATGTCACTTCGCCTTTGTAACAGCTGTCAAATCATTTATGTGTTCAGAAAGCAGAGAAGAATGTGCAATACTTTAATATTTTTATATAAATGTGCCCAATTATCAGATTGGCTTTTAAAATGGACAGTGGCTTTGAATATGTCAATCTCTATTCCTGGACTCTAATCTCCTTTGCTGCAGTAAATGATTTGGGGTAAGACAGCGTAGTCTCTTCAGTGTTCTCCCTGCATATTCCTACATGATGTAAGAAGAAAAAAATCAGTGTCAGAATTAAGGAAACAACAAAAAGAGCACTGTGCTGGTCTAATGTCAAATGCAATACTATTATACATTACTAAATGCAGTATGACACTGCAAGGTTCATCGCTTGGTATATCTGACTAGCATACAGCATGTGATTTCTAGTATCCAAGAAATCTGTGAATCAGATTTGGTAGCATTTAACTTCGGACTTATAGAGATTAACAAAAAAATATTTTTTTTGTAAGTTTCAATATATATTCAATAGCAGACGGAACTGATCATAGGTCATTGTATAAAAAACTTTTATCACGTCTGAGTGGATGTGTTGAAGAAAATATCTGTTCTTTTACACTGGAAATGTCAAATGTCTACAAACAAACAAACAAAAAATTACCAAATTGTACGTAGTGACTCCCAAATGGACAAAAATATTTGAATATCGAAAACAGGACTTCAAGTTATGGAAGGATACAGAACAAAAACAAACAAAATGTTGACATATTTTGAACAAAAAAGAAAATAAAATGAGTCCAGGCTGAGTTGTTTTGGATTTGCAAAGATTTCAATTTCATTGTTACAGCACAGCCTATGAGTATGTTAGTTAGATAAAAGGACCAACATGAGAAATGTATTGAAATATTTTAGTCGCCGGCAAAACCCCAGTTTAATATATCCACTCGTAAGTTTGATATGTTTTATTGCCATACATCTAACATGTTTTATCCTGGTTTAGAAGCTGGAAATTCTATGTGCAATTCATTCATGACTGAAATACCTTTTTTATGTTCTGTTTTTAGATTAAACATTTTGTCTGTCCTTGACCAATTTTGAAAGACATCTCTGTTGGCAGTACATAGTTCAGATTTTATCCTATTTAAATAATCCTTTTTCTGTCCGCTCATTGCACTTTTGTCTTTGTTATATGCTTGTTACATTTTTACTTTGGTGAGTGACTATTTTATAAAAAAAATTATCAAACAAAAAAATTGAATAAACTTTTGGACGTCTGTCCTTTACTGTACTCACTTGCCATTTTATGTAATAACTAGTACTTTTTGCAATATTTTGCAGAAATAGTGTATATTTCTGAGTAAAAAACACAAACTCTGCACAAAGTATCATCTTTATCATTTTCCCTACATTTAAGCTGTCTCCTTTACTTTTATGTCTTCTTGTCCCTTCTTCTTCTAAGACATTTTTGTCCATTTTTCAATGCGACTTTAAATTAAGAATTAAAATTGCAAAATATGTGTAGTCCACATCAGAAAAATGTCCGTAACATAAATAATTGCAATATCACTTACAATACCATAATAATCTTAGAAATTCAGAGCTCTGATGGAACATGAAGAAAAAGTTGCAGAAAAAAGATAGCTTCAATGGGACATCATCCAATTTAAACAGCAGAAATGTGGGGCATTCATTACTGCAGTGCACTGCTGGAATATGACTTTGATGTGTATATGATGTGCAACTAGAAAGGGAGAGAAGTGACAGTGGAACGGTAACTACTCTGATAGCAGAGCTGAAACCCTGTTGAGAGGGCCATTGCTTTGTACACTCCAACTACATAACTCTCATGCGTGGCCATCATGAATCATAGAACAGATCATGATCCTTTAATGGAGACATTGAATTACTGACGAGTTGGGTTTGGTTGTTTTCTCATCCTGTTATTCTGTGCTCAGTGGTGTAAGGAATGGACCGAAATGATTTTTACTTATCACAACTGTGGTATGCAAAGTGAACTGAAGCAGAGGGAATTACGTTATGATTGAGCAAATGATTGCAGGACGAAGAGCAATGGTGATGTAAAAAAATCTGCTGCTAATGACATGGAAAGAAACTAGAGGGCATGTCAGTATTGTAAAATAGTCAACAGTGACATGTGACTGGTGTGTAAATGTCTTTATGTATATTGCACAAATAACTGCATGAAAAATATTCATTAGGGATTTGGTGGCTGCTCAGTCACCATATTTGTCGGCATATTAGGCAGAAGTATTTTTCAGCGGTTGTCTTTGTTGCCTCACAGCATGATGATCCTAGGTTTGAAATTGGCTGTTTCTTTTTTGTGTGTTGTTCATTTGCTCTGTGAGTTCCCCCGGGCTCTACTAGTTTCCTCCTATCCTCCAAAGAAAAGCAGCGTGGTTGAATTGGAAGTCAGTAACTGCGCATGTGTGAAAATAAGTGTGAATATGTTTGTCTATGTGTTATCCCTGCTATCGATTTGAACCCCTCCAGAGTGTTAAAATGTGCAAATCAATGCTTGAATGTCAATATCTTCAACCCTGATGTCTCTTTTTGACTAAAAATATCAATACCAGTATCATTTTTAACAAGTAATTTTAATGTTTTGCAAAGTCAAATGCACATCTGATGCTGAAGACAAAATGAAAAAATGACAAACGTGCCAATTACTGCACTGGAGAGAAGGAGCCTCTCATTCCATCAATAAATAAGGTTGTTTGTTGGTCCTTGCTATATGCCTTGTATCTAGTGCTTCTCATACAATATGGGAACAGGCAGTTATATAGAAATACTCACTGCATTTATTTAGACTGCACAAAGGTTTCTATAAACAACCTGTTTAAATTCCATATATATTAAAGCAATCATAATATTAAACAACTGATAGACATTTAAATATCAGAAATAGATATATTTAGATTAATATAAAAATGTTCTGATTACCAATCACTTCAGCTATTGAAGTTATTATTATATAACAAGCTCTGGCTTATACATAAAGAATAATAAATTTGAACGTAGACTACTATGTTTGAATTCTGTTTTTATATTTAATCTTTACTCTCAAACCCTGAGAGAATAAAAGCCGAAGCTGCCATTCGCAAGTTATGCTCCGAGTTTTGGTTTAAAATTTTCTGGAAGCGCTGCTTTTTCATTTACTTTTTGACTTACAGCATGTTTTAAGTATAATATAGATTCTCTGTTGGGAGGAAATGTTTCTTATATGCAAACTGTTAAGCTGTACTTTACTAAAACCACTGTCCGTAGCATTTTCATGGAAATGTGCATGCATTAATTTGGTGATTTAAAAAAAACGTATAAAATGTTGTTACATTTGATACTAATCTGCTGCTAAGTGTCATGTTCCTGGGCCCGTGACCAGGGTTACAGAATCGGAGAAACTTTATTAATCCCAGAGGGAAATTTAGTTGTCATAGCAGCAAATATACAACAAACAACAAGAACTCATATAAAACGAGTGTAGAAACAGAGTTATGATATAATATATGATATAAATATTAAGATAAATCGATACATATAGAGATATAGATATAAATATACATAAAAATATAAAAAGACAAGTATGTGTTCAAAAGTGACAGGGTGCATTGAAGTGTGATTAATTCTCTTCCACATGTGTGGACCTAACCCAAGTGGATGAGTTAAAGAGTCTGATAGCAGCAGGAAGGAACAACCTCCTGTAATGTTCCCTCAGACAGCGAGGTTCAGGGAACATGTTGCTGAAACTGCTCTTCAGATTGTCCAGAGTTTTATGGAGGGGGTGGGAGTCAGTGTCCATGATTGCCAGCAGTCTTGCCAGCATTCTGTCACTGATCACCTCCTTGGACGATTTGTTTCGGACTTATTTAATATTCTTAAGTTCAGTTGATGTTTCTGGTTTTGGTTCTTACTGTTGTGATTCTGCTTTGTGTAGTATTTGTACATTCTGGTGTTAGTTTTGTCATCTTGTCTTTCATTTTCTGTTTCCATGCCTCCCCTGTGTTCCACATTCCATGTCTGCCACTTTGTCTTCATGTTTGTTTATCTCTTGTCCCCGGGTTCTATGTTCCCTTCTGTCTCCCCAGTCTGTTGTGTCTCCTTGTCAGGTTACTCCCAGTCCTAGTCGTAAGTTCATGTGTCTTTATCTGTGTCTTGGCGTTGGTTCAGCTGGTCAGCTGTGTTCCCACCTGTGGCCCGTTTCCTCGTTATCTTTTGTGTGTTTTTTTATGAAAATGTGGGACATGATACTAAAGAGGTAATTAACATTGTGGACATTGGGAGAAAGGGGAGGGATATGCTATCCTTTCCTACATAAAATAGGATAATTTGTCACCCTTATCCCAACCATGTTTAAGAAACCAATCATTAACAAATCAGTAGATTTTTTTTTATTTATATCCCATTGCTTGTTTACAGCAAAAATGTTAATAGCTATCAAATTCCATGATAGGAGACATGATCATGCCCCCTAACCACTGATTAATCACCAAATTGCCTGCATTTTTTCATTCAAATAAGCAAAAAGTCCCCCCCAAGAAACCACTACACACACATTTTTAAAAAGTTTTTTCAACATATATACGCCTTCAGATTTGAAGCTTTTACCAAGCTTTTTGTAAAGGTCACATATCTCTTATCTGTTCTCCCTGAATTCCTTTTCACACTATCCTTATCTTCAGCTAAAAGAACATCCTTATATCATGACACTTCTGTTTGTGTTAGATTCATTCCATTCAGGTTATCCTCATCTTAAATCCAAGCTGTGTGGTTTGTCATTTGATTGAGTGATGTACTTTTGTGAATTACGTGGTCAGATTTGTACGCTGATGTGCTGCTTTTTGTCATCCTGACATCTCATTCCAAGCATGCAAATGTCACTGTGTAGAACTTTTTCCTTAAAAGGGAAAAAAACTGGAATTCAAGTCAAATCATTAGTTGGAGTGTTCCAAAAAATATTTCAGTGGCTAGAACTGTCAAAATTATTAACCTCTGCTGCATTCTGATTGGATGTGGAGTTTGATGTGGAGCAGATGTCTTCAGCTTCTGGTATGTTTATTTAATCTGCACTTTTAGTCAACAGCTTCCCTGCTGGAGGAGCCATCCAAGTTAAAACACAATGAAGCAAGTTTATTTTTATTTCTTCAAATACATCAAATCATACAGTATATTACATCCTCTCCACTTCAGTACAGATATACATGGTTCTCCCTCTCCACAACCCAATAAACGTGTTATGCCTCTCAGGAGGACTTCACTCCCATTAAGTTCACACACAGTTCACTTTTTAAGGAGATAAGGGAGTCCTTTGACAGGGGGTCATTCCACTCACAACCACTCTCACTTCAAAAACATCAAGCACTGACATGTGAAATTGACTGTGGATTTGAAAAGCCTACACTGCATGTATGAAATTCACTCAAACTGAGAGGTATCTAATAAAACCAGGCAAATTGAGATGTAACCGAATTTTATGCTTAATTTAAGAAACATTAAAGCTGCACTATGCAGATATCCGTAAAAGGAAAAAAGACAAATTTGAAAGCCCTTACCACCAGATGAGCATGGGCATACTAAAAATAAATCAATGCTGACTTTTGGCACTACTAAAGATCAGCTTTCCCAGGTGAAGGCCTCTGATTATCTCACTGTGCCTCTGTGACTTTTCTCAACGAGGACTTTGCTGATTATTATATTATTTTATACTGCGCGCCTTATCTGGTCTGAAAAGTTCCAATTCATGAAAACAGACCCCAGAGCAGATTTAGAAGTCTGGTTTGCAATATGCCGGAAATGCCAAACATGTTTCCTACCCACTAACAAAATGCAGTAGAGCACTTTTGGACACTTTTGTTTTTTTTTGGGGGGGGGGGTAGGTATGAGTGATCTAAATTGACTTTTTTCTTTTTTTTTTTTTGCCTGGGAAAATATGTCACCATCTTTACTACCATAGAGTGCAGCTATAGATTTCAATATAATATTCATCTAGGCTGCATAATGTCTCCGGAAGAGCGTACTAGTTCCTTTAGCTTGAAATACAGACACAATTTTATTGATTTTTCAAGTCAATCTAATACTTTGTCAAACAGTAGAAGCATTTCTTCGCAGTTAAACAAACTGTTTCACCTCAAACTCTTGCTCTTTTTGTCTGTCAGTGTTTCTGAGAGTAAAAGTGCCAAGTCAAGTGTTGTGCCACTAACAGAATAAGATAAAAGGGTATAAGACAACACGTTTGGACAACTTTGTGAAGCATGAGATTATTTTTGTCAGCAAAAGTATAATGCTGTAGCAAAAAAATAAAATAAAAATAAAATAAATAATGGAAATAGAATGAACAGAACAAACTCCGAAGCCTGTACAAAGACATAAATCAGTTAGAATGTGTCGGCGATGATTCCCAAACTAATTCACCCCCAGACTGTTTATTTCTTTGTCATTCTTGCTTTTAAACATTTGTTTCCTGAGTTTTTTTTTTTCCTTACAGTGCCCTGGAGGTGTGCATTTCTGTGCGTCTGTATCGACAATTTAGTATATTAGTGGTTTTGAATGGAGGAATCCGTTATGCACCGGTGACAGCATAAGACATGCAGTCAGCAAAACTGGCGAATCTTTTTTGTTAGTGTCATAAAATCTCCTAGACATTTTCAGGGTCACACAGCCACAGAAATAGAGGATATATTTTTAGGACAACTCATGCAAGCGAGGTAAATCAGTGTCTCTGTGAATCTGATGGCTGTAAGACTTGTATTGGCCGTGCATTTATTTATTTATTTAACATGTTCTAGTCATAAGCCACACTTTCTGGAAATAATTGCGTCCTTTCAAAAACCAATGAGTGACGCATCGCAACAGCATCAGTGAGAGAAAACAAGATGTTCTTTAGTGACAACATTGCTGTCTGGCAGAAGAGTGGGATTACTTGAGCATCTCTCAAGGCTCAAAAATCAATATGTGGTGTTATTTTAGATGTTATTACTTGAAGAAAATTGCCAATAATTAATAACTTTCCCAGCCAAAATGTATTCTGTCTGCCTAAATGGTTAAGTAAAATTGGTGACTTGACTTAGTGTGCAGGAGAGCATCTCTTCCCAACTATTTCTGCAATCAGTATAGTGGATATTTCTTTAGCATGCTCCTCAATATGAAAAACAAATGTGATGCTTGTTGTTGCTCTCTCTGTTGCCTGTCTTAAAGACTTTTTTTTGTGTTTACCACGGAAGGCACACCAGGAGCGGAGAGAGGAGATGTGTATAAGCTCCTTGACAGAACCATGTAATATTTCACAATTTACCTGTCAGCTGTCAGAGCTTTAGTAGACATCAGGGGGCCGCCGGTATACATGCATGCACAACTTTTCACTCAAAACGTGACTGACATTTTATTCAGAAAAGATTTTAGTGCAATAACCTGTTGGGTTCCAACAATATAAATTTTTTGTCATTCTGAGAAAAAAAAGTCAACATATTGCCACTTAAATACTACAGTTAATACACAAGTAACAATGATAGGATATGTGTCGTCGATAAATATGGCTCGGATTACAGTATGCGATGGTTGTGCATAACAACACAAAAGCCTTTCCAGTGTTAGAAGGTCCAGACCTTGGGTTTTGCATGTGTGCATAATCTTACTGTGACGGTTATGTATAACATGCGGCAATCTGGTGCAGAGAATGCATATTCTGCCTTTGCGCATACTCATACTTGTTTAGCCTTGAAACAACAGTATGATCTATCTTTCCCTTGAGGTCTATAAAAGCTGTTAAGAAAATCACAGTGCATGTAGTAGAAATAAAACAGAGAAGAAGATGATGCTGAACATATAAGATAAAGTAACCAAAGTCGTAATTTCAGTTTAAAGTGCATACTGACTATTCAATACGATAGCAATTCAGTATGAATACAGATATCTATTATATTAGTAATCCTATTATTCCTTTAGCTGAGATTCTGTTTTGTATGTGGCATTGGTATTACCTAGAAAGGTGTGATTGAGATATATTAGAGATAGATGAAGACAAAGTATTTGTGTACCAGCTTGTTGGTATCTCATCCATCTGTGTTATTCATTTTCAAGTACACTATATGAGTCTAAGCCTTTGTAAATAAAAGACCCTGATTGTTCCAGCTCCTGCAGTCATTTGGGAGAACAGGATATGCACTGCCTTGCAAGCTTGCCTCGGGATGACTAGCAGTCATGCAAGTAACTTTTTACATGAGTTCTGAGTTAAACAGCAGCATGTTGCTCCATGCATAATGCAGAATGATTCTACAGTTTGATTATATTCCAATTTGGGTTAGTACTTGTTGTGAGTTACTCAGCCCTTTAGAACAGCTTTCACTCAGGAATGCTGCTGATTGGAATTTTGCACAGAAGAGAAAAATAGAGTAAAAATAGAGGCACAAAAATAGTGCAGAAAGTCTCTCAAAGAGATGTATTAGAGCACAGTGTTTCAAGAATTTGTTTTAGAACATCCACAAATTGAACACTTTGAAACACCTGTCAGCGATTCAGTACTTCTGCCTCAGGGAATCAAACTCTCAGTCTCAAGCTGAAAAGCTGACATTAAAGGAATAGTGTTCAACATTGTACACGGCAGACTAGTGAAGGCAAGAATGAGTGTTTAAAAAAACAGCTTGTTGACATATGTACACCCTCAACCTTAGGGGTGTTTATCAGTATAAAAAAGTAAGTTGTCACAACACAATAAATTAGCATTTTTTGCCAAATGTCATATATATATATACTTTTTTCCTAACTATGTATAAAAAGTGACACTGAACCTGCCCGTAAACTGTAAAGAATTCCTCACCCACGACACTTATACTGTTAAGAGGATTATTTTCAGGTGTGGTGAATGCGTCATTAACCATCTTTTGAGCTATGCTATTCTATATGAGTGAGCTTCTCCAGTCCTGCGCATTGTGGGGAGGAGAGCATCATGGGGCTGCCTTGACAAGCTCATCCATCAGCACAGCATGTTCAAGTCCCCATCAAATGCCTGCACCGCTCCATAAAGTGGAGGAGGAGAGGTGTCACTCCCTAAACAGGATATATGGTCTCTCACTGAGACACAAATTAGACAGTAAATACATTACAGTAGAAGTAGCCACTTCCGTGGCAACATGTTTGTGCTGCCGCTGTGCCAAACACAACACCGCAGGAATATTAGAGGTGGCTGCTTGCCTGCCAATAAGACATATGCATTTGCATTAGATTACCCCCACTGTCTCACTCACATCAAGCTTCAATGACAGCTTTATCTATAAAGGAGAGACCACTATAAATTAGTGACTCACTTCATAAAATACACATACTCTGATTATTATTATCCTGGCACTGAAACGCAAGTAGAATTATTTATTTATTTATTTATTTATTTTTTTCTAGTTTGTGTAATATCATAATTATCATCACTTTCAACTCTGAAACTGGAGGCACAGATGGCACCCAGCCCATTGCAAATTCCCAGTTTAGTATGGCCAATTCCCAGCAGTGTGAGTGCCTCTGCTGCAGTGTCACTGTTTGTAGCTGCTGTACCAGTGAGCAGCCATAGCATGCATAACCCCTCAACCCCGCCCTACTATCGCATCCACCAAACAACACAAGCTATAAATACCAAAACCCTAATATTCTTAACATCACTACCTGTGCCAGGTATATTTTTCATCAGAGACCACAAATTTAAAAAAATATCAAGCAACACAATGGTCCATGTAACACCTGGGAATTTCTTTAAAAAAACAACCCTGAATAAATAAATGAATAAAGAGCTGACAAAGTAAGTGTATAATTGAAATGGGGCATTACCTGAAGGAGAGAATGGAGAAGTCATGTTTGCTTTGAGCGTTTCTCGGATTCTATTAAATGTGTGAGGACATTACCAGTTTCATGGCTGGTAAGGGAAATGTTTGTTGTAGAGCTGGCGAATAAAAGCAGAAGCAGTTTGTCTTTTCTATGTGTTGTAACAGAGAATTTCCATACCCCTAACATCTAAATGTAACACTGGAAGGACACAAACTGGGCATTCATGAATATGCATGCTGCAGTAAAAGGCACTTCAGACAAAACTGCCTTCACTAGGAGAGCCAAACGCAATAGGAAAGGTACAATTTTAGGAATTGGTTTACAAACCTTGATGCACATAAATAAACTTTTGAAAGTTTTACGAAACCATCTGCAGTCGACGCAAGAGGGAGTTTTCCAAAATACCGACACATAGAGCTGAATTAATTACAGTGGAACAGCCCACTGAGGGCCAAGTTTGAATCTCTGGAGGCAAAGGAGTTTGCCCCTTTCATCTCAGACACAATACCACAACTCCGCCTTAAGGCTGCCTGCGTGCTGAGGATGTTTGGAAGCATCTATTTGTGTAAACAAATGTTCTCCGTGATGAGGTTCAACAATCATCTCGCAGGTCTGCCTGACAGACAAGAGCAGGTATCTATTTTTTTTTTTCAAAGCTGTCTGTTGTCTCACTACAATGTATTATTTCAGTAACAGCTTTCACATTTTTTTTTCTTTCAAATGAGTGATCACAGTCAAGTCTATGCAGTCAAACTAGAAGGGCAGCAGATGCACAATGAGTTATATCAAACACGCGCGCACACACACACACACACACACACAAAAAATACTTGGAAATCATAACAAAAAAGCAGACAGTTTTATTGAATTACTACAGATGGGAAGAAATGGTGCAATGAGAGAGGCTTTGTCTTGATAGATTTGCAAGGAACAATACAAAACAATCTTTATTAAACTAAATATTGACAGCATGAGGCGCACTGTCAGAATGTATGAAATGAGAGAAAGGTCAAAAACATGATTTGGGTCTACATGTTCGACAAAAGGTTAGTGACTGTGTCAGAATAGTTACTATCTGTCAGTCTATAATAAAATGTCACAAACAGGCTTTATTATCCAGTGAGATTGCGCTCAGTAAAATATCATGCTTTTTATTTTAATATTTATTTTTTTGTGAGGGTTTTTGTTTGTCAATATTGAGTTGACAGTGCATACTCTGTGTGTATGTTTTGGTCTGCTGTGCCAGTCTGAGTCAAAAATATTCAGAGTATTCAGACAACAGTGTCAACAATGTCTCTCCACACTCAAAACAGACACAGATGAACCGACATAGCCTCAAGATTATAATTAAAAAGAACCAACATCAATCGATGTGAAACACTGGAAATAGCAGGTGAGGAAACACCATGACTCAAAGCAACTCTGCCGGCAGTGTCATCTGACTTAACATTTTATTTTAGTACGTTCCCTTTCACAGGCTATTTTTGTTATTTAAATGTAGATAGAGACAATAGTTATATAGTTTGGTTAAAATGCAATATATGATCTTAAAACAAAAGACTATTGAATAACTGTAGCATTGTTGGGCTTGCAATGGACATTTTTAAAGGCTGAAAATCAATGCAGAAGAAGCCCATATATTGCCACCTTTTATTTTTTGCATTCATCTGCGTTATAGGATCTGTCAGCAGCAGTTTCATTTGAGATTTGTACAAGCACATATTCACTGGAATTCACCTTAAGCTTCCTAACCATCATCCTCTTGTGTTTGGTGGTTCTGGTGGATACTGGACACTCATACAGTAGCAATTTCCCCGTAACAGCCCAGGCTGACCCTTAATCTTCCTCTTTTTTTTTTTTTTACTTTAACCAGGTCTATTATTTATTAAATTTATTGATTAAGATATGAAACACACTATTCAGACGATAAACTCTTAGAAAATTATTTCCTGTATACTGTTGCTCTCTGTTGCTCTTTAAAATGAATACAGGTTTAGTACACTTGTTGACTGGCTGTGCTTTTTAGACCCAGAAACTTGTCCGTGTCCATTTTTTATATACATTTCATATCAGTTTCATTTTAGCAATTCATCTACTCTCATTTTACCAGCTTCAGGCATAGATGAGTAGTGTGCTAAAGAGATCTGGTGAGCTCAACCCATTCTAATTCCACCCACCCACCCAACTGAGTCAGTACATCAGACTCCATGCGCATCCCTCTTGAGCCGCATAAACATTCACATATGCAATAGGTTTCACTGACTGAACAAAACCCAAGTCATAATTTTTGATAGCTTTATTCCCATCAAGTCCAATGTGTGTGATAATAATTTAATGTTGCAACGGTATACTGTATTTAAATGCTATTGGCTTGTGAGAGAATACTGCTATATTATTAAAACTTGCTGACGAAAGGGAGACTTTTATCACCATCTTTATGGTATGGCAGGCATTTGCTACTAAATCATAACACTGACTGGCGAATGGAGGGACTCAAAATTAAAAGTGACAAGTTGTGTGACAGTCTGCAGCTTTATTAGTGTCATCCATCAATCAATTTGAGTAAAGCTTAACAGACATCTATATGACACAACAGACATTGTTGTGTTGTGATGGTGATGATTCATCAAACTTATTGAGCTATGCAGTTGGGTGTTTTCACTTGCAAAGATATGTCTCGTTCGCATTCAGTTTTGTGACAAACAATATATCTGAAATTATACTTTTTAAAAAGAAACAAAAAGCTGCTTCATATTTTGATGGATGATGTTACAGGATAAAGAAGGCAAATTAATCTAAACATCCTGGTGGATGTTTGACATGTGACAAGTCCTTCATGTTGAGGTGCGAACTGAGGTTGTAGTATCTAGACCAGTCATGGTCAGATTATCATATAGAATAAAATGGAATAACACCTTTGGGGTGATGTGAATTATGTATTCAGTTTAAAAAAAAAAAAAAAATGCTCATTAGATTAGAAATCAAGCACTTTTGTTCTTGTCTTTGCACAAATATCATTTACATGTATTTTTCTGTTAGTATTGAATGTGTAGGCAACTAAAAACTACAGCCATGAGCACATACAGCAGACTACATTCGAATGCATCTTTGCACATTCAATTGTTTCCTGTATTTACTTAAATTAACTCATGTAATGTTTACACTACGTTATTTAATATCATTTGCTCACCTGTATGATAGAATAGAATAATAATCCTTTAATTGTGGATGTAATATCAAAATATACACATACAATGAATTATCAAACAAAATAATACTGCCGAAGAAAGAATATTTTGACAGTATTTGAATATTTCTATCAAGTTTCTGATCATAATGGACTTAGTGCCAAAAATCCTGGCAAATTTCTTCTACATATTGAATACTATTTTTGCAACTTACAATTTGCACAGCCATGATTTTCCTAACTGCTCTCACAGAAGATGAGAGACTCTTTGTTGCAATACTAGAAAACACAGACAGATGATTGCATCTGGCTCGTCCTCCTTCGTTCTTTTACTGTATCCCCTCTGGCTACTGGAACAACACACCAACACGCAAAATTGAGAAGGAGGTCATTTTAACTTTAGCCCTTTGACAGAGTCACAGACCTTGAACTAGAACATTTCATTATGAAGCTACAAACACTGTATTTGTCCTTTTAAACTATCTGAAGTAAAAAATAAATAAATAAATAAATAAAATGAAATAAAACTGAAAACTGTGGTTA